>NC_086454.1:57293654-57666154 GCF_028390025.1 Pseudophryne corroboree | reverse complement strand
TGACAGCTCTGGCTTCACAGTAGCGCCGGGTCCCGCTGCCTACTCACCACGCTGGCTCCACAGTAGCGCCGGTCGCCGGGTCCCGCTGCCTACTCACCCCGCCGGCTCAACAGTAGCGCCGGCCGCCGGGTCCCGCTGCCTACTCACCCCGCCGGCTCCACAGTAGCGCCGGCCGCCGGGTCCCGCTGCCTACTCACCCCGCTGGCTCCACAGTAGCGCCGACCGCCGGGTCCCGCTGCCTACTCACCCCGCCGGCCACGCTACTGTAACTGTTGTGACCCGCTCGCCGTTGCTTCCGCCCACCGCATAAGGGTGATTGGACCAGCGGATCCAGCACTGGATCCGCTGTCCAATCACATCTGCCTCGTTGACAGGGGCGGGTTTCCCCTGTCAATGAGGCACTTGTATAAGTGCCGCTTTCCCCCGCAGGTTTTAATGGGCTTTCACAGCCCAGTGCTTGTCCCCCCCTCTCCCTGCTTTAATCTTTACCTATTGATAACGGGAGGCACTGCTATCAGTGCCTCCCAAACAACTACTCCGCCTTAAAATGATTAGGACAATGTAAAGAAGTTACTTATGACACAGAATATGTGTCATAAGTGTCTTCTTTATATTATTTGAATCATTAATGACAGGGGAGAATGACAGGGGAGGCACTGCCTCCCCTGCCTCCCCTGACTGCACGTCCCTGTCGCCGGGGGCTATCTCATTAGCCCTGATAAGCCGGAGCGTGTGCGTCTTATCTGGGATTTTGTTTCACCGGCAGGCGAACCTGCATCCCAGATAACAGCCCCGTTTTATTTCACCCATAAACACACAGGTTTCATTGAACCTGTGTCTTTTCGGGTGAAAATGCACTTTTTACCGGCCGATTAAATCAAATAGGCCGAACGCAAAACCCAAAGAAACATCTGGAGTTTTTACTCCCGATGTCTCATTGGGGGCAATTGAATGGGTGTAGTAGGGTATGCCGATGGACGGGCTCCCGGCGCCAGCATACCGGCGCCAGAATCCCGACCACCAGCATACCGACAGCTGGGCGAGCGCAAATGAGCACCTTGCGGGTTTGCAGTGCTCGCCACGCTGCGGGCACGATGGCGCGCAATGCTATCTATTCTCCCTCCAGGGGGGTCGTGGACCACCAAGAGAGAGAAAAGATGTCGATATGCTGGCTGTCGGGATTCTGGCTCCGGTGTACTGTGCGCCGGGATCGTGACAGCCGGCAAACTGAAGACCACCCCAATTGAATATCCCAGATAGAATCCTGGCACCTGCTAGGTGAGTATTCTAACCCTCTCCCTCTACCATCCATCCCTGCAGCCTAACCCTCCCTCTACCAACCATCCATCCCTGCAGCCTAACCCTCCCTCCCCACATCCAAACCCTAACTCTCCACCCCCGCAGCATAACCCTAACCTAACCGCAGACTAATCCTATACTTCCTAAACCTTCCCCGTGGCCTAACCCTAAACAGCCCTAGCATACTTTCCTTCGGGAAGCTGACAGTCGGGATTCTGGTGACGGCATTGTGATCAAAGTCAGGATCCCGGCATTGGTTTTCTGACCAGTGTCAGGATTCCGGCATCGGTATTCCAACTGCCGGCATCCCAATCGCTGGTACGCTGACCGGACCTCTATGAAAGGATTGATACTATACGTATCCCCTTATATGTTTTAGTTAGCAAATCTCTCTAGTTAGTATGCACTATAAACTGGGTGTTGTGTTATTTGTGCTTTACTGTTACTATGTTATAAAGGGCTAATATACTGTATACTGTATATATTATGCTGTAGAGGGCTGGAAGCAGTGTGGCACAATCACAGTTTGTAACATAAAGATCTGTATAGGTTGTGCAGCTAGATGTAACGTATAAATAATTTGTTGTGAGACACATTTGAGTTACATACATACTGTAGGAACTGTTGTAATATTTGCTATGCTATAGTTGGACATGTAGAGTACCTCTCCTTTACACAGATCACACAAAACATACTTTTGTTCTATTTCAACCAGGGGTTAAAGTGAGCCGGAACGGGATGGAACTGCGTTCCATCAGTTCCACTTGGAGACGGAACACAGTTCCGCCTCCTCCAGCTCACCTCACCCGATATGTGCCGCCGTCGCAGGAAGATGCCGGGCACCCACTGAGATTGTGTTACCAGCGGCGCCCGGCTCTCCCTGCACAGCGGAAGCTGGCGGCAGGAGCTCACTACTGAGCTCCGGCTTCCGGCTCCCGGCTCTGTCAGTGCGCGCTATGAGAGAGACGTCATGTCGTATCTCTCATAGTGCTGGGGAGCCGGATGTCAGGAGGATCACAGCGGTCAGACGCGGGAGCGGTGCTTGGTAAGTATGGTGCTTTGTTTATTTTTAAACATGTGTGGCTACTACTGGGGGCACAACTACAGGGGGGGTAAACTACAGGGGGGCTAAACTACAAGGGGGCAAACTACAGGGGGGCATTACTAATGGGGGTTAAACTACAAGGGGGCAAACTACAAGGGGGCTAAACTACTGGGGGCATTACTACTTGGGGCAAACTAAATGGGGCTAAACTACAAGGGCAAGCTACTGGGGGCATTACTACTTGGGGCAAACTACTGGGGGCAAACTACATGGGGCATAACTACAGGGGCGCATTACTATTGGGGGCATAACTACAGAGGCGCATTACTACTGGGAGCATAACTACAGGGGCATTACTACTGGGGGCATTACTACTGGGAACATAACTGCAGGGGCATTACTACTGGGGGCAAAGTACATGGGGCTAAACTACAGGGGTTAAATAACAGGGGGCATTACTACAGGCGACATTACTACTGGGGCCAATACTACACAGGGGCATTACTATTAAGGGTATTACTAATGGGGGCACTACTAATAAGGGCATTGTAAAGGGGGCACTTCATAAGGGGCATCACTCCTGGGGACATAAGGGGCACTACTACTGGGGGCATTGCATAAGGGGCACCACTACTATGGGCTCTATATAAGGGGCACTACCACTGTGGGCACTACCAGTACAGTGGACATTGCATAAGGAGCACTACTACTGTGGTCATTGTAAAAGGGGCGCTACTGCTGTGGTCATTGTGTATTATGGGGTGCTACTACTGTCAGCATTATTACTATTGTGTGACCATGCCCCTTTCTTTTTGAGACCACGCCCCTTTTGGGGGCACGCGCGGTAGGCACACGCAATACCTTTATTGTATGGGCACTGGGGGGGGGGGTGAGTTCCACCACCTCTCTAGAACCCCTTTAAGCAATGATTTCAACACTAACACAACCCAGAGGACAACACAGCTGTGTGACTGGATCAACTAAGTCACAAAGGGGGTCATTCGGACCTGAACGCTCGCTGCAGTTCTTCGCAGAGCAGCGTTAAGGTCAGAACTGCGCATGCGCCAGTGCCTCAGTGCGCCGGCGCATGGATGACAGCCGACGGCTGTCATTGCTTAGCGATCGCCTCTGCCTGAATGACAGGCAGAGGCATTCGCTGGGCGGGAGGGGGCAGCACAGCGGTGTTTGGCCGCCGTTTTGTGGGCGCCATCTGGCCAACGCAGGCATGGCCGGACCGTGCGGGGGGGAGGGCCGCAGCGGCTGCGTGACGTCACATGCAGCCTCTGCGACCTAGGGCAGCGACGATTAACTCCCAGCTAGCCACAGGAGCTGCGCTGGCTGGGAGCTACTCTACAAGTACAAAGGCATTGCCGCTTTGCGATGCTTTTGTACTTGTGTGTGTGGGGGGGGGGGAGCGGCCTGACATGCGGGGCGGACTAGCCCTATCTAAATATCTAAAGGGATTCAGTATGATTTACCACCGGACGGGATGCGGGCTGTCACAATACCGACGCCGGAATCCTGAAGCGTGGAATCCCGACTGTGATGAGGTAAGGTATGTCCCCCCCTCTCCCCTACTGCCTAATCCTCCCTTCCAGCAGCCTAACCGCAACCTCCCCCCTAGGTGCCTAATCCAAACCCCCCCCCCCAGTGGTGCCTAAACGTAACCCCTTATTCAGCCTAATACTAATCCTCCCCCCTTAGTGCCTAAACCTAAACACCCATGTGGTGTCTAACCCAAACCCTCCCTATCTGCAGCCTAACCCTAACCTCACCCCCACTGCAGCCTAACCCTAACACCCCGGGTGGTGCTTAAACCTAATCCCCTCCCCCCAGCTCTAACCCACCCGCTATACTTACATTTGGGATGCCGGTTGTCAGGATTCTGCCATCTGCATTTTGATGGCTGTTGGGATTCCGTCATCGGTATTCCATCTGCCGAGATCCCGACAGCCAGCATTTTAACAGCATCCCCTCTAAGGGACACTCCTACAAAACAAGTTTGCTCAACTGTCAGTCACACTGTGTCTGCTATGTACGATTAATACCTATCTCCTAACAGAGAGCATAGTGTACTTACTGAGTGAAGTATAAAAACTCATCATTTCTATTATACAGCTTAGTGATGTACACCCTTTGACATATATTCATATATAATAGAGACTTTTCCTGCTTCCCTCGCATTCACTGACATTAAGGCTACGGGACACGCTTGGCCGCAAGGAGGCGCCCACACATGTGCAGCAGTACTGCTGCTGCCGGATCCAACTGCAGCATGCTGTGGTTGAGCTGGATGGCAGGGTGATGGGATTTCAATGTGAACACATACATTTCAATGTATGTGTTCAGTTCACACAGTGCGGCTGTGCCGCAATGTGTGCTCTTGAAATCCTGTGTGTCACTGGCCGGATCCTGTTCTGCTGGATCCTACAGAATAGGATCCATGTGAACACAAAATCCCCCTCCCGGCCAAGCGGGTCCCACTTGGCCACTATGTGTGGCCGTAGCCTAATGCCCCCATACACGATGTGATATCAAGCTGGAATTTCCCCGCCAGGCAAGGCTACAATAAATCACATCTGTAGTGTTTGTTTTTTGCATTCGATGTGTATGTGATCATGTGATAAATCGCATGCCGCTTGCGACCTGAAATCGGGTGATGGCATCGTATGCTGCCCAAAGCACACCAGATTTAATTGTCTTTTAAATTAACATAAAGGGCTGGGCTATCTGTGGGGTTTATAAAGTGGCAGCCATTTTAATTCTGTGCACTCCTGTTTGCTCTGTGACTAGAGAGGCTTGGTGTATACCTGCTGCTCATTCCACATCTGCTTTGTTCTGCCTGGCATTACAAAGTGCTTCTATCCTGCATTGTGCAGTGATGGATTTTTCATCTTGTTATCAAGCTCTGATGTCCTATGCTGTGCTGAAGATAAGAGGAGACAGGGAGAAGGCCCAGCATAGGATGAGGTCGTGCTGGATGAAGGAGTGGCTGCTTCAGCGACCTACTCGGTCCTACATGCCCCTTCTGGATGAGATTAGGGAAAATAACCCGGACGACTTCCACAACTTCCTGCGCATGGATGATGAGACCTTCCAGGAGTTTCTGTGTCTGGTGACCCCCTACATTGAGAAGTGGGGAACCAAATGGTGGGTGCCTATCCTTGCTTAGGAGAGGCTCGTGGCTACCCTGTGGTCCCTGTTTACTGGTCAGTCATTTGAAGACCTGAAGTTTGGGACCCGCATCTCTGCGCAAGCTTTGGGACACATCAACTGTTTTATTATTAAAACTGTATTTTTGTTATAAAGATTTTTTGTACATTTTAAATAGAGATGTGCACCGGAAATTTTTCGGGTTTTGTGTTTTGGTTTTGGATTCGGTTCCGCGGCCGTGTTTTGGATTCGGACGCGTTTTGGCAAAACCTCCCTGAAATTTTTATGTTGGATTCGGGTGTGTTTTGGATTCGGGTGGTTTTTTTAAAAAAAACTCTCAAAAACAGCTTAAATCATAGAATTTGGGGGTCATTTGATCCTATAGTATTATTAACCTCAATAACCACAATTTCCACACATTTCCAGTCTATTTCCAGTCTATTCTGAACACTGTACACCTCACAATATTATTTTTAGTCCTAAAATTTGCACCGAGGTCGCTGGATGACTAAGCTAAGTGACCCAAGGGGGCGGCACAAACACCTGGCCCATCTAGGAGTGGCACCGCAGTGTCAGACAGGATGGCTCTTAAAAAAATTGGCCCCAAACAGCACATGATGCAAAGAAAAGAGAAAAAGAGGTGCACTGCGGTCGCTGGACGGCTAAGCTAAGCGACACAAACACCTCAATTTCACAGGAATTATTAATTCTAATCAATGGTATTATTGGTCCAAATCACTGGAAGAAAATGACAAAATCACAGGAATTATTAGTTCTGATCAATGGTATTATTGGTCCAAATCACTGGAAGAAAATGACAAAATCACAGGAATTATTCGTTCTAATCAATGGTATTATTGGTCCAAATCACTGGAAGAAAATGACAAAATCACTGGAATCATTTGGCAAGATCACTGTAATTAATAATTAATTATAAATCACTGATATTAATTGGTAAAATCTCGCTATCGCCTGCCTAGTGAAGTGGAATCTAGATGGGATTTTGTCCCGGGGACAATATAACTTCATCAATTGTCTAAATCCCAATGCACTAATGGCGGAAAATGGGCGCACGTCTAACAGTGCACTGATTATACAGAGAACTGATTATACTGATCAATCACTGATTATACTGAGCACTGATTTTACTGAGCGCTGATATTACTACGGAGAACTGACACTGAGCAGAGAGAACAGCACTGGAATATTGTACTGTAGTATACTGGTCACCACAATGCTGCACTGTAGTATACTGGTCACCACAATGCTGCACTGCTGTGCTGCATATATACTGCTCACAAAAATTAAGCACAGATATGGAATGGATACTTGCAGTGACACAGAGCTGCAAGATACAGCAATGGCCTACTGTACTGTACAACTATATACTGTTGGTCCCCACAATGCAGCACACTGAGCACAGATATTTGCAGCACACTGAGCACAGATATTTGCAGCACACTGAGCACAGATATGGAGCTTTTCAGGCAGGGAACGTAGCCACGTCCTCTCCGTTCAATATCCAAGTGAAAATGGCGGTGACGCGCGGCTCTTTATATAGAATACGAATCTCGCGAGAATTCGACAGTGGCATGATGACGTTCGGCCGCGTTCGGGTTAACCGAGCAAGGCGGGAAGATCCGAGGCTGCCTCGGAACCATGTAAAATAGGTGAAGTTTGGGAGGGGGGGGTTCGGATCTCGACGAAACGAACCCGCTCATCTCTAGTTTTAAAACATAACTGTAAAAAACTCTTTTATATGCGCCCAACATGACTGAACTTTTGTAAACTATAACTATGCGGCCAACATGGCTGCACTTTATTCACGTAAAATTGTGTGGCCAACATGGCTGGACTTTTTGCAAACTGTCATCAAGTTTTATTTTTGTATATATAAATATGGTGCAGTATGATATATGGCGGTAGTGCTACTTGAATTCAGGCGGTCAATACACACATGATGCTAGGTGCGGATTGAGGCTCCCCAGTACCATAACCTGTCCCTAGCAGCAGGTGTGCATTGACCGTCTGAAATCATGTGCCACTACCGCAATTAACAAACATAAATTGTACGTTTTTATAACATTTATTAATTGTAAAAAAAAATCATATATTGCGATAGATACGGTGCAGTGTGATATACGGCATTAAGAGTGGCAGCGCTTTCATGGATACAATGCACACATGCAGCTAGGGATGGCTTCAGGTTTCCCGGTACCATCAACCTGCATCTAAAAGCATGTGTGCATTGTCCACAAGAAAGTGCTGCCACTCGAACACTGTATATCACACTGCACCTTATCTATTGCAATATATGACCAGGCCAGCCTTACATTTATTAACTGAAAAGAAAATGTTATTTATTGCAACAGATGTGGTGCATTCTAGTTCTACGACATTAAGAGTGGCACCTCTGTCAGAGGGACAATGCACACATGCAGCTAGGGGCAGGAATATGGGTCCCCGGTACCATCAACCTGCCCCAATCTGCATGTGTGCATTGTACCCCTGACAGCGGTGCCACTCTTAACGCTGCATATCAGAATGTAGCACATCTGTTGCAATATATGACCAGGCCAGCATTACACCACAACTGTGTCATTGGTACCACTGAAACGCAGTATATGAGATTCAAATTTGGAACAAACTTGTCTCCTCCTCCTCCTCCTCCTGCTCCTCCTCTGCAAGCAAGGACGACAAAATTCCAGAGGGGACGAGGGATGTGTGGGTGGGTTTGGAAGGGTTGCTGGGTTGAGGATGAGGATGGCTTGTTGTGGTCAGGTAGTTGGGTGGTGGCGGGGGTTGTGGATTACTGGTAGGGTACCTGGGTTGAGGAGGAGGATGGCTTGTCGTGGTCGGGTAGGTGGGTGGTGGCGGGGGATGTGGATAACTGGTAGGGTAGCTGGGTTGAGGAGGAGGATGGCTTGTCGTGGTCGGGTAGGTGGGTGGTGGCGGGGGTTGTGGATAACTGTTAGGGTAGCTGGGTTGAGGAGGAGGATGGCTTGTCGTGGTCAGGTAGGTGGGTGGTGGCGGGGGTTGTGGATAACTGTTAGGGTAGCTGGGTTGAGGAAGAGGATGGCTTGTGGTGGTAGTGTAGGTGGGTGGTGGAGTGTAGGGAAAAGGGAGATGAGGAACAGGTGTCTCTGGATCCGTTTCAATAACATGGCAACCTGATGTCAGTTTTCCTTTTACAGCTTTGTACAAAACTTCCGACACCAGGAGTTCGCACTCGTGTTTTTGTTCATCAGACACCGATCGCATTATTTTGTTCACATATGCTGCAAAATCATCTATTGCGTCAGGTTTTTGGAGTAACTGCAGGCGTGCCGCAGTAAGTAAAGGGTCCTCCATAAATTTAGTTTTGCGCTGCTTTTTCCTGGCACCTGTTTGATGTGGAGAGGGTGTTTCTTCTTGTGAAGTTTCCTTTATGGCTGCAAGATCTGTTTAAGTCGTCTTGCGTCTATAGGGTCAAAATAAAAAAAATACTCAATACGTACAGTATAATATCATAACTTGTTTTTCTTTTACAGTTCCCTACAAGTGCCGAAGAATGGAAAGGCATTGCAGAGGACTTCGAGAGCCAGTGGATATGTGAATAACCAAACCCACCAACAGCGGATCGGACTACTTCAACTACAAGGGCTACATTAGCATAGTTCTCATGGCGGTGGTGAACGCAAACTGCAAATTTATTTTCCTGGATGTTGGGAAAAATGGTCGTTGTTCTGATGGTGGTTCCTTAAAGAATACACCATTCTATGAGAGGCTTACTTTCAACACCATTAATCTCCCGCCTGTGGGGAAACAAAGAATAGCCTGGGATTTGTGTTTGTGGCAGATGAGGCATTTGCGCTGCATGAACACATAATGAAGCCCTACCCGCAAAGAGTCCTCAACCACGATAGGCATATTTGTAATTACCGCTTTTCTAAGGCACGTTGAGTTGTTGAGCATGCATTTGGAATTCTCAGCAACCGATTCCGAATATTCCATCGTCCCATCAACTTGAGGCTGGATAAAAATAACCTGATAGTAAGTAGAGATGAGCGGGTTCGGTTTCTCTGAATCCGAACCCGCCAGAACTTCATGTTTTTTTTCACGAGTCCGAGCGACTCGGATCTTCCCGCCTTGCTCGGTTAACCCGAGCGCGCCCGAACGTCATCATGACGCTGTCGGATTCTCGCGAGGCTCGGATTCTATCGCGAGACTCGGATTCTATATAAGGAGCCGCGCGTCGCCGCCATTTTCACACGTGCATTGAGATTGATAGGGAGAGGACGTGGCTGGCGTCCTCTCCGTTTAGACACTTGATTTACTAATTTTGGGGAGCATTAGGAGTACTCAGTAGTGTACAGTGCAGAGTTTTGCTGATAGTGACCAGTGACCACCACTTTTATTTATAATCCGTTCTCTGCCTGAAAAAAGCGATACACAGCACACAGTGACTCAGTCACATACATACCATATCTGTGTGCACTGCTCAGGCTCAGGCCAGTGTGCTGCATCATCTATATATATTATATATCTGTCTGACTGCTCAGCTCACACAGCTTATAATTGTGGGGGAGACTGGGGAGCACTACTGCAGTGCCAGTTATAGGTTATAGCAGGAGCCAGGAGTACATAATATTATATTAAAATTAAACAGTGCACACTTTTGCTGCAGGAGTGCCACTGCCAGTGTGACTAGTGACCAGTGACCTGACCACCAGTATATAATATTAGTAGTATACTATCTCTTTATCAACCAGTCTATATTAGCAGCAGACACAGTACAGTGCGGTAGTTCACGGCTGTGGCTACCTCTGTGTCGGCACTCGGCAGCCCGTCCATAATTGTATATACCAGTGACCTAACCGTGGTTTTTTTTTCTTTCTTTATACATACATACTAGTTACGAGTATACTATCTCTTTATCAACCAGTCTATATATTAGCAGCAGACACAGTACAGTGCGGTAGTTCACGGCTGTGGCTACCTCTGTGTCGGCACTCGGCAGCCCGTCCATAATTGTATATACCAGTGACCTAACCGTGGTTTTTTTTTTCTTTCTTTATACATACATACTAGTTACGAGTATACTATCTCTTTATCAACCAGTCTATATATTAGCAGCAGACACAGTACAGTGCGGTAGTTCACGGCTGTGGCTACCTCTGTGTCGGCACTCGGCAGCCCGTCCATAATTGTATATACCAGTGACCTAACCGTGGTTTTTTTTTCTTTCTTTATACATACATACTAGTTACGAGTATACTATCTCTTTATCAACCAGTCTATATATTAGCAGCAGACACAGTACAGTGCGGTAGTTCACGGCTGTGGCTACCTCTGTGTCGGCACTCGGCAGCCCGTCCATAATTGTATATACCAGTGACCTAACCGTGGTTTTTTTTTCTTTCTTTATACATACATACTAGTTACGAGTATACTATCTCTTTATCAACCAGTCTATATATTAGCAGCAGACACAGTACAGTGCGGTAGTTCACGGCTGTGGCTACCTCTGTGTCGGCACTCCGCAGCCCGTCCATAATTGTATATACCAGTGACCTAACCGTGGTTTTTTTTTCTTTCTTTATACATACATACTAGTTACGAGTATACTATCTCTTTATCAACCAGTCTATATATTAGCAGCAGACACAGTACAGTGCGGTAGTTCACGGCTGTGGCTACCTCTGTGTCGGCACTCGGCAGCCCGTCCATAATTGTATACTAGTATCCAATCCATCCATCTCCATTGTTTACCTGAGGTGCCTTTTAGTTGTGCCTATTAAAATATGGAGAACAAAAATGTTGAGGTTCCAAAATTAGGGAAAGATCAAGATCCACTTCCACCTCGTGCTGAAGCTGCTGCCACTAGTCATGGCCGAGACGATGAAATGCCAGCAACGTCGTCTGCCAAGGCCGATGCCCAATGTCATAGTACAGAGCATGTCAAATCCAAAACACCAAATATCAGTAAAAAAAGGACTCCAAAACCTAAAATAAAATTGTCGGAGGAGAAGCGTAAACTTACCAATATGCCATTTACCACACGGAGTGGCAAGGAACGGCTGAGGCCCTGGCCTATGTTCATGGCTAGTGGTTCAGCTTCACATGAGGATGGAAGCACTCAGCCTCTCGCTAGAAAAATGAAAAGACTCAAGCTGGCAAAAGCAGCACAGCAAAGAACTGTGCATTCTTCGAAATCCCAAATCCACAAGGAGAGTCCAATTGTGTCGGTTGCGATGCCTGACCTTCCCAACACTGGACGTGAAGAGCATGCGCCTTCCACCATTTGCACGCCCCCTGCAAGTGCTAGAAGGAGCACCCGCAGTCCAGTTCCTGATAGTCAGATTGAAGATGTCAGTGTTGAAGTACACCAGGATGAGGAGGATATGGGTGTTGCTGGCGCTGGGGAGGAAATTGACCAGGAGGATTCTGATGGTGAGGTGGTTTGTTTAAGTCAGGCACCCGGGGAGACACCTGTTGTCCGTGGGAGGAATATGGCCGTTGACATGCCAGGTGAAAATACCAAAAAAATCAGCTCTTCGGTCTGTTCGGTGTGGAGGTATTTCACCAGAAATGCAGACAACAGGTGTCAAGCCGTGTGTTCCCTTTGTCAAGCTGTAATAAGTAGGGGTAAGGACGTTAACCACCTCGGAACATCCTCCCTTATACGTCACCTGCAGCGCATTCATAATAAGTCAGTGACAAGTTCAAAAACTTTGGGTGACAGCGGAAGCAGTCCACTGACCAGTAAATCCCTTCCTCTTGTAACCAAGCTCACGCAAACCACCCCACCAACTCCCTCAGTGTCAATTTCCTCCTTCCCCAGGAATGCCAATAGTCCTGCAGGCCATGTCACTGGCAATTCTGACGAGTCCTCTCCTGCCTGGGATTCCTCCGATGCATCCTTGCGTGTAACGCCTACTGCTGCTGGCGCTGCTGTTGTTGCCGCTGGGAGTCGATGGTCATCCCAGAGGGGAAGTCGTAAGCCCACTTGTACTACTTCCAGTAAGCAATTGACTGTTCAACAGTCCTTTGCGAGGAAGATGAAATATCACAGCAGTCATCCTACTGCAAAGCGGATAACTGAGGCCTTGGCATCCTGGGTGGTGAGAAACGTGGTTCCGGTATCCATCATTACTGCAGAGCCAACTAGAGACTTGTTGGAGGTACTGTGTCCCCGGTACCAAATACCATCTAGGTTCCATTTCTCTAGGCAGGCGATACCGAAAATGTACACAGACCTCAGAAAAAGAGTCACCAGTGTCCTAAAAAATGCAGCTGTACCCAATGTCCACTTAACCACGGACATGTGGACAAGTGGAGCAGGGCAGGGTCAGGACTATATGACTGTGACAGCCCACTGGGTAGATGTATGGACTCCCGCCGCAAGAACAGCAGCGGCGGCACCAGTAGCAGCATCTCGCAAACGCCAACTCTTTCCTAGGCAGGCTACGCTTTGTATCACCGCTTTCCAGAATACGCACACAGCTGAAAACCTCTTACGGCAACTGAGGAAGATCATCGCGGAATGGCTTACCCCAATTGGACTCTCCTGTGGATTTGTGGCATCGGACAACGCCAGCAATATTGTGTGTGCATTAAATCTGGGCCAATTCCAGCACGTCCCATGTTTTGCACATACCTTGAATTTGGTGGTGCAGAATTTTTTAAAAAACGACAGGGGCGTGCAAGAGATGCTGTCGGTGGCCAGAAGAATTGCGGGACACTTTCGGCGTACAGGCACCACGTACAGAAAACTGGAGCACCACCAAAAACTACTGAACCTGCCCTGCCATCATCTGAAGCAAGAAGTGGTAACGAGGTGGAATTCAACCCTCTATATGCTTCAGAGGTTGGAGGAGCAGCAAAAGGCCATTCAAGCCTATACAATTGAGCACGATATAGTAGGTGGAATGCACCTGTCTCAAGTGCAGTGGAGAATGATTTCAACGTTGTGCAAGGTTCTGATGCCCTTTGAACTTGCCACACGTGAAGTCAGTTCAGACACTGCCAGCCTGAGTCAGGTCATTCCCCTCATCAGGCTTTTGCAGAAGAAGCTGGAGGCATTGAAGGAGGAGCTAACACGGAGCGATTCCGCTAGGCATGTGGGACTTGTGGATGCAGCCCTTAATTCGCTTAACAAGGATTCACGGGTGGTCAATCTGTTGAAATCAGAGCACTACATTTTGGCCACCGTGCTCGATCCTAGATTTAAAGCCTACCTTGGATCTCTCTTTCCGGCAGACACAGGTCTGCTGGGGTTGAAAGACCTGCTGGTGACAAAATTGTCAAGTCAAGCGGAACGCGACCTGTCAACATCTCCTCCTTCACATTCTCCCGCAACTGGGGGTGCGAGGAAAAGGCTCAGAATTCCGAGCCCACCCGCTGGCGGTGATGCAGGGCAGTCTGGAGCGACTGCTGATGCTGACATCTGGTCCGGACTGAAGGACCTGACAACGATTACGGACATGTCGTCTACTGTCACTGCATATGATTCTCTCAACATTGATAGAATGGTGGAGGATTATATGAGTGACCGCATCCAAGTAGGCACGTCACACAGTCCGTACTTATACTGGCAGGAAAAAGAGGCAATTTGGAGGCCCTTGCACAAACTGGCTTTATTCTACCTAAGTTGCCCTCCCACAAGTGTGTACTCCGAAAGAGTGTTTAGTGCCGCCGCTCACCTTGTCAGCAATCGGCGTACGAGGTTACATCCAGAAAATGTGGAGAAGATGATGTTCATTAAAATGAATTATAATCAATTCCTCCGCGGAGACATTGACCAGCAGCAATTGCCTCCACAAAGTACACAGGGAGCTGAGATGGTGGATTCCAGTGGGGACGAATTGATAATCTGTGAGGAGGGGGATGTACACGGTGATATATCGGAGGGTGAAGATGAGGTGGACATCTTGCCTCTGTAGAGCCAGTTTGTGCAAGGAGAGATTAATTGCTTCTTTTTTTGGGGGGGTCCAAACCAACCCGTCATATCAGTCACAGTCGTGTGGCAGACCCTGTCACTGAAATGATGGGTTGGTTAAAGTGTGCATGTCCTGTTTTGTTTATACAACATAAGGGTGGGTGGGAGGGCCCAAGGATAATTCCATCTTGCACCTCTTTTTTCTTTTCTTTTTCTTTGCATCATGTGCTGATTGGGGAGGGTTTTTTGGAAGGGACATCCTGCGTGACACTGCAGTGCCACTCCTAGATGGGCCCGGTGTTTGTGTCGGCCACTAGGGTCGCTAATCTTACTCACACAGCTACCTCATTGCGCCTCTTTTTTTCTTTGCGTCATGTGCTGTTTGGGGAGGGTTTTTTGGAAGGGACATCCTGCGTGACACTGCAGTGCCACTCCTAGATGTGCCCGGTGTTTGTGTCGGCCACTAGGGTCGCTAATCTTACTCACACAGCTACCTCATTGCGCCTCTTTTTTTCTTTGCGTCATGTGCTGTTTGGGGAGGGTTTTTTGGAAGGGACATCCTGCGTGACACTGCAGTGCCACTCCTAGATGGGCCCGGTGTTTGTGTCGGCCACTAGGGTCGCTAATCTTACTCACACAGCTACCTCATTGCGCCTCTTTTTTTCTTTGCGTCATGTGCTGTTTGGGGAGGGTTTTTTGGAAGGGACATCCTGCGTGACACTGCAGTGCCACTCCTAGATGGGCCCGGTGTTTGTGTCGGCCACTAGGGTCGCTTATCTTACTCACACAGCGACCTCGGTGCAAATTTTAGGACTAAAAATAATATTGTGAGGTGTGAGGTATTCAGAATAGACTGAAAATGAGTGTAAATTATGGTTTTTGAGGTTAATAATACTTTGGGATCAAAATGACCCCCAAATTCTATGATTTAAGCTGTTTTTTAGTGTTTTTGGAAAAAAACACCCGAATCCAAAACACACCCGAATCCGACAAAAATAATTCGGTGAGGTTTTGCCAAAACGCGTTCGAACCCAAAACACGGCCGCGGAACCGAACCCAAAACCAAAACACAAAACCCGAAAAATTTCAGGCGCTCATCTCTAATAGTAAGTGCATGTTGTATACTGCACAACTTACTACAATGCAAGGCCACGAGGAGAATTAATTTACTCCCAGCAGGACCGGAAGACCCCAACCAGCCAGTGGAGGAATTTGTAATTTCCTCGGTGGAAGCACCTGCAGTGACCTTATGTGGCAGTGCAAGGGCAAAACAGGTCCGGGATAATTACATGGACTTTTTAAATGGGGAAGGAGCTGTGACATGGCAGGAGGCTTCCATTAGGTAATAACAAACTACATGTAAATGTTTATGAACTTACCGCTGCGGCCTCCTCCGCATCCTGACTTTCCCCCTCGGACTCCGCCATGACCACAAATGAGGACTTTGCCGACCTCTTCTCAAGGAGGAATGTGAGATCCTTGTAATACCACAGTGAAGATACATGTCCGCAGCACCCGCCCCAGACCGCTTCAACGCTTCCACCTTCTTCATCTATTTCACAAACACGGTCCTGAGGTACACGATCTTCTTGCGTACCCAAGCGACACTGGCAGTGAAGAAGGTCAGCTTGCTGTAGAGGACCAGGCGGTTGTAAGCACCCTCTCTCCTCTGTTTATTGCTATAGTCTGCAGAGGATGTCAGCCACAGGCACTCCTCTTCTCTGTAAAAGCTGATGAAGCTGGAAATAAAGTCGCGGCTTTTCACAGACATCTGCAGAAACAAACAAAAAATTGAAAAATTTTAAATATATAAATAGTTGCATTGTTATAGTTAAATTATATTTTGGTTTACATAAAGTTTGTTTTTTGTTACCAGTGTCAATTATTTTAATTGCATTGCCAAATTGGGGTATAATAATACATTGGTGGGCAGTGGGCCAGCATAATATTGCATTGGTGGGCAGTGGGCCAGCATAATATTGCATTGGTGGGCAGTGGGCCAGCATAATATTGCATTGGTGGACAGGGTGCGGCCAGCATAATATTGCATTGATGGGCAGTGGGCCAGCATAATAATACATTGGTGAGCAGTGTGGGACCATAATAACACATTGGTGGGCAGTGGGCCAGCATAATATTGCATTGGTGGGCAGTGGGCCAGCATAATAATACATTGGTGGGCAGTGTGGGACCATAATAACACATTGGTGGACAGTGGGCCAGCATAATATTGCATTGGTGGGCAGTGGGCCAGCATAATAACACATTGGTGGGCAGTGTGGGACAATAATAAAACATTGATGGGCAATGGGTCACCATAATATTGCATTGGTGGGCAGTGGGCCAGCATAATATTGCATTGGTGGGCATGGTGCGGCCAGCATAATATTGCATTGGTGGGCAGTGGGGGACCATAATAACACATTGGTGGGCAGTGGGCCAGCATAATATTGCATTGGTGGGCATGGTGCGGCCAGCATAATATTGCATTGGTGGGCAGTGGGCCAGCATAATATTGCATTGCTGGGCAGTGGGCCAGCATAATATTGCATTGCTGGGCAGTGGGCCATCATAATAATACATTGGTGGGCAGTGTGGGACCATAATAACACATTGGTGGGCAGTGGGCCAGCATAATATTGCATTGGTGGGCAGGGTGCGGCCAGCATAATATTGCATTGCTTGGCAGTGGGCCAGCATAATAATACATTGGTGGTCAGTGTGGGCAGAGCCGGCCCTAACCGATATGATGCCCTAGGCAAGATTTTGGCTGGTGCCCCCTAGCACAACCGCTAGTTCCGCCTCTGACCCTGCACCCCTTTCCCAGCACCATCACCCCCCACCCATAGCAGTCCTTTTTTTTTTTCTACCCCCTGTAATTTAAAGAACAGTGTGCACATTCGGCGCACAGGCCAAAAAGGTATGTGTTTTTGCTGGCAAGGGGCATGGCCACACATAGTACCCCCAATTCAACTTATGCCTCACAGTAGTGCAACTTTATTCACAATGTATAATGCGAGTGTCCCTTATTCACATTACATCACACAATAGTACCACTTTACCTTATATACGTTACTACTCACAGTAGTGCCCCTCATTCACATAACATCATACTGAATTGCTCCTTATTCACATTACACCACACCATATTGCTCTTTATTCTCATTACACCTCACCATATTGCTCATTATTTACATTACACCACACTATATTGCTCTTTATTCACATTAGACTACACAATGTGCCCTTTCTATACATTACGCCAAACAGTAGAGCACCTTATACACATAATGCCACACATTGGTAATGCATTTATACACATAATACCACATATTAATGCCCCTTACACATATGACACACATTATTAATGTCCTTATAAACATAATGCGCCTTACACATTATGCCAACCCTTATTAATGCCCTTATACACATAATTTCCCTTACACATATGACACACATTGTTAATGCCCTTATACACATAATGACACACATAATGTCCCTTACACATATGCCGCACATTATTAGTGCCCTTATACACATAATGACACACATAGTGCCCCTTACACATATGTTACACATTATTAATGCCCTTATACACATAATGACACATATAGTTCCTGGCGTGAGTCATCTGACAGCTTTGCTAACGTTGGGTGCCTATTTTTTATGAAAATGCATCTTATTTGCATTGCTATGTGGCTAGGATGCACAAGCAGCTTCCGCTGATTAAACTGATATGCAGCATGCCTATATACTGTGTGCGACTGTGACTGTATCTGCATATGAAATGCTACACACAGAATATAGGCATGCCGCATATCATTTTAATCAGCAGAAGCTGCTTGTGCCCCTAGGCATACCAGGTGCCCTAGGCAATTGCCTAGTTTGCCTATGCCTAAGACCGGCTCTGAGTGAGAGCACATTGGTGGGCAGTGGGCCAGCATAATATTGCATTGGTGGGCAGTGGGCCAGAATAATATACATTGGTGGGCAGTGTGGGACTATAATAACACATTGGTGGGCAGTGGGCCAGCATAATATTGCATTGGTGGGCAGGGTGCGGCCAGCATAATATTGCATTGCTGGGCAGTAGGCCAGCATAATAATACATTGGTAGGCAGTGTGGGACCATAATTACACATTTGTGAGCAGTGGGTCGGCATAAATTGTATTGGTGGCCAGTGGTGTAGCCTGCATACCTTGTTTTTATCACAGAGCAGATCAGCAAGCTTCCTCACACTGCTTCCTGTATCCTGTGCACAATGGGTGGAGGGGAGTGTCCAGGAAGGGAGCTCAAAACAACACAGATCGCACATCACAGTGCGATAAATCGCGTGTGCTTAAAAACCACATGCAATAGCATATGCGATAAATATTAAGTGCAGCACATAATATCTTGAGATACGAGTTTCTACCAGTGTGCCCGCGCATCGCATCGGGGGACATATGCGATTGACATGCGAACCATGCAATATATCGCACCGATGTGGTCGTAATCACATGATATAGAACCCATTATCGCATTAGTGTATGGGCACCATAAGAGTTCCCTAGTCTTTATTGTGTAAGTTAACCCTCAGTTGGGTGTAGCAGGCCTGACAGGTGCCGCAAAGCTGTTTTCGCTCCCCTCTCCACCGCAAGTGGGCTCAGGGCCCTGTACCTCCTAGTACCTTCCTATCTCTAGGTGCTGGTCGAAAACTCCCTAGTCAGTTTTCCCGCCACCTGCGTGGTGTGCAGTAGTGACCCTTCTGGCCTCTCAGGCCCACTGCGCCCAAACTCCTCCGACTTTTGAAGGTTTGTATTTCCTTTTATTTTCATCTATTGTTTATTTTGCTCATTTTATTAATGAAAATTACAAAGGTTGTGGATATTTTGCCATAAATGCCATAAATGTCATAAATTAATGGCAAAAATGTCACAAAGCGATCTGCCTGCCCCATGCAAATGTGGTCTGCCATCCCTGCACTTCACTGTTTCAATGCATCTCTACTGCTGAACTTTCCTGCAGACTGACTCTACTGTGTCTATATTTTGAGTTTTGTTCGTAATTTTAATGTTCATTTGATTTTTTTTTGTCATGAAAACTGAAGGCAATGTGGTGGCGGGTCTTAAATTTTTTTTTTTTTTTTTACTTATTTTGAATTTAATAAATGAGGTTTTTTGAATCAGATTTCGAATATTCTCTCTTTGTACGTCCTAATGAAGGTCACTGATCACTTTAAGAGCATTAAAATTGAGTTAATTAGACGATTTTCCAACAGGCGCCTGTCAGGTGCACTGCGCCCGAACCTGGGAGTCCCAGAGATTAAAACTCCAAGAGCCAACCATTCATGAGAAGCTAAAAATTTTATTTCTCACAGAAAAATCAAACCTCCCAACATGACCCTCTCCAGGAGGGTCAAAATACTCTATTTCGGGGGCGTGGTCTGGGATCTGAAGGAAGCAGACGTGCTCTCTGTGAGCTCCTTAGACCCATAACTGAATATACCTTTTCCCCTTACATTTACACCTCCTAGGCTGCCCTACTCCTTCTACTGCCCTCCTTGTGCCCCCCGCCTGGGACCCCTGAAGTGCCGCGGAATCGGGGAGCAGTTTTAACTGCTCCCGCGGATTGCGGCCTGCGGGGCTGGAAGAGGCCGGGACCTCGATTTGGGCATTGATCCAGAGACGGCTCCGGGACCCGCTGTTCGGCCCGTGGACAGAACAAGAAGCTACTTACTCTCCCCTGCCGTCGGCCGCTTGCCGCGGCTAGCAGAGTCTCCCTGCTCTCAGCTCCCGCTGCTGTGTATCCGCCCGGCGGGGACCCGTCAGCCCGTCAGACGGGACGAAGATAAAAGACGCTCGGCGGCCATCTTGGAAGCAGGGAAAAGCACTGAGCTTTCTGTGCAGTGGCAGCACCTGTTTATAAGGGTAAGAGAAGGGACCCACAAGGCTAGGCCATATAGGCCTGGGTACATTAGACATACAATCACAGTGCTCCCCTCACCCATCCATCCACCCATCCGCCCATCCATCCATCCACCCATTTAATAACTCAGTACATTTACCAGCTGACTTTCTGCTCAGTGGCCTGGGGTCCTGTAAATACACCCTCATCGGGCAATATCAGAGGTGCCACCACTGCAAGTGAGAGAATGGGCTCTTAGCCTCACGCAACCCTTCCTGATGCTACCCTAAGACCACGAGGGGGGTTCTTGCACGGTGACGGCCCTCATGCTTCATAGTGCCGAGGTTATGTGAAAGTGTAATTCTAAACTGCTCTAAAGACCGATCTCATGGTGAAAAGGGATAAAGAAAAAAAAGAAGGCCAAGACTAAGCCAGACGCGATCCCACCCCCCGCGAACAGACGCTCAGCAGATCTACGCCAATTCCTAACTTCTCCAACTCCGACCCCCTCTGCTCCTTCTAACGTCTCGTCCTTCTCGAGTTTACACGACCCAGTGGACGACATGGCCTCCCCTGAGACTCCGGAGCCCCCACAGGCCCTCTCTCTATCTGCGGAGATAAGTGAAATATTGTCCCATGTACGATCACTTCCTACGAAACAGGACTTTTCAGCCCTGGAGACTCGTCTACTATCCACCATCACTCAGGAAGTGACAGCGCTCCGACAAGATATGTCTCAAATCGCGACTCGAGTTGATGTCCTGGAACGCCATGAATCGTCTACTGTGGACTCTTTGACTAAATTTCGAGAAGTGCTATCTCACCAACGGGATGATATCTCCTTCTTAAAGTCACGCATTGAGGACATGGATAATCGCGGCCGGCGAAATAATATTAGAGTCAGGGGCCTACCTGAGAGCGTCCAGCAAACAGATCTGGTAAATGCCTTATCTAAGATATTTGGGGAACTTATCGACCTGGACCCGAACAAAGACATTGTATTCGACAGAGCTCACAGAGCCCTTCGTCCTCGAGGCTTGCCCTCCGACAGACCACGGGACGTGATTTGTAGGCTACACTATTACGCCCAAAAAGAGGAAATAATGAAGTCGGCACGTCAACTGAGCAACATTGACTTTCAAGGCGACAGGATTCAGATATTTCCTGACCTTGCTTGGTCAACCTTACAACAACGTCGCGCCTTGAAACCTCTTACAGACTCTCTTAGGAAGCTCGAGCTGAAATACAGATGGGGCTTTCCATTCTCCCTTCAGGTCTCTCATGGCGGCAAAATTGCGAGTCTTTCAAGACCGTCGGAGTTACAGGCCTTCTTCACGATCCTGAGTATCCCTCCGGTTCCGGTTCCTGACTGGGACGCATTTCACCATCTGCCGGACTTGCCTGTTGTGCTCCCTCCAGATGACGCGTGGCAGCAGGTTCGTACCCCGCGGATGCGGGGATCCACTCCTGGCCCACGACCTTCGAAGCCTCCTTGAATGAGAAGCCTTGTCCCGAGTGGATGTAAACCTGCTTGCTGAATACGTTACACATTAAGTTTTTCTCTTTCTTTATAGTGCCATGTGTTGCTCACCAATGTGATCGGTTTTCGTTTTGGTTTTTATTTATTTATATATATATATTTACTTTATTTAATTTTTTGTTGTTCTTGTTTATGTAGATGGATAATAGTGTACAGACGCTGAAGTCCACTGATACTCGGTTCGATAACTTGAGGATTATCTGTACACTCTTATGCCATTATATATACTTACATATTTGTATGCTCTGTTTTTCATGTTTCACATGTGCTTAATGCACACCTCGGTAATACCGTATATTTAACGAGTTTCTATTTTGGGAATGGTCGCTGTCCTGAACCCCCCGTAGGACCCCAATATGCTGCATCCCCTGTTTCTTTGGACCGGGAGTCGGCAGGATTCCGCTCCTGTCCTTTTTGCAGCAGTTTTTGTAGTAACACCACTTCTGTTTAATGTTAAAGTACTTTTCGGCGGAGATTCCCCCGCCGCAGCCTTTTTTTTCTATTTCTTTGCTTTTCCTTTTTTCCTATCTCCCCCCCCCCCCCCCTGTTATTTTTCCCTCACCTTTCCCAGGGTCTGCCGAAGAGAAAATTATCGTGAAACGATTGGATCTGACTGATAATGGGGGTGAGTGATTTACATGTAACTACCCTTAACGTCAAAGGGCTGAATGTCCCTGAAAAAAGGTCTAAACTTCTTAAATGGCTTAGAGACGAGAAAATAGACGTTGCTTTTATTCAGGAAACACACTTCAAGATGGGACACGTGCCGTCCCTAAAATGTCACTATTACCCGCATGTTTTCCTGTCCAATAATTCGGCTGGTAAAACATTAGGTGTAGCCATCCTACTAGCCCGCCACCTGCCTGTCCTCAATGTAGCCTCCCACAGAATAGCTGAGGGTAGGGGGTTGCTGGTGAAATGCGACATACATGGCCAACGTTTCTCCTTTTTAAATATATATGCTCCTAACGCTAAACAACCTTCCTTTCTATCCTCAGTTCTAGAGGACGCGGAACCTCTTTTGGAGGGGGTGATAGTGATGGGAGGTGACCTAAATTGGACCCTGGATCCTCGCCAGGACAATTCTAAAAAGATCTCCTGCAAGCCAGAGAGGGAGCATAGGGGAATGAGACGTGCTCTGCTCGACCACCAGCTGATCGACACATGGAGATTGACACACCCCACTGATATAGATTACACTTATTTCTCACACCCACACCAGACATATTCCAGGATTGATTATTTATTTTTGAGTCATCGACACTTACACCTTCTGTCTGATGCCTCTATAGGACAGATTGTATGGTCCGATCATGCCCCAGTCAACCTTACTATACGATTACCTCCCATCGCACATCGCCAATGGTCCTGGCGTTTTAACGACACTTTCCTGCAAGATGCCGACTGTAAGTCCCGAATTGGCAACGCTCTGGACTCTTATATTTGTACCAACGACTTAGATGACATCTCCAAAGTCTCAGTATGGGAAGCCCACAAATGTGTCATTAGGGGGGTTTGTGTCTAAAATACAATCTCTCGAGCTTCTACATAAAAAATCCCAAACCCCACAACACTACGCCGATCTCGAAACTGCTAGGGCGGCTCTGAATAAGTTACTCTCAGATAGAGTCAAGTTTTCTTATCGGAAGTGCCGTAGCAGATACTACCAATGGGGCAATAAGCCTGGAAAATTACTGGCCAAAGCACTCAGAGAACAACGTGCTCTTACTTTTATCCATACAATTAAAGACAATCATGGCCAACCCCAACACCAGACATCTCACATAGCCAGGGCCTTCAGGACATATTACTCCACTCTGTATAACCTTGCCGGCCCAACCGGCAGAATCGACAGGTCGTCCCATCAAAAAGCCATAACTGACTATTTACAGACCTTACATTTCCCCACACTGACCGCAACAGAAGTAGAAGATCTAGATGCCCCTTTTTCTCCTGAGGAGGTTCAGAGAGTTATTGAATCCTCTCCTAATGGCAAGAGTCCCGGCCCCGACGGATTTACTATTGCCTATTACAAAGCTTTTAAGGAGAAACTAATCCCTATACTCACAAGAGCCTTTAACACCATATCAGATCAGTCACCCTTCTCCCCACAATCTCTCGAAGCTCATATTGCAGTTCTACCCAAAGAGGGTAAGGACCCCAGTCTTTGCTCCAGCTACCGCCCAATCTCCCTACTAAATATTGATATAAAGCTTTTCGCTAAATTGATTGCAAACCGCCTTAAACTACTGCTGCCTGGCTTGATACATGGAGATCAAGCTGGGTTTGTTTTAGGCCGAGAAACCAGGGACAATACCTCCAAAGTGCTCAGCATGATTCACTATGCCGGCCAGCTCTCATCCCCATCTATACTACTGTCGACTGATGCAGAAAAAGCTTTTGACAGAGTGGACTGGGATTTCTTGACCGGAATATTGAGGCATCTGGGATTTGGTAACATCTGTCTACATAGAATCCTATCCCTCTATACCTCCCCATCCGCCAAAATTAGGATTAATGGCTCCCTCTCTGACTCTTCCAATTTTCAACGGTACGCGACAGGGATGCCCGCTATCCCCATTACTCTTTGTCCTTTGCATGGAAACACTAGCCCGCAGTATTAGGGCTAATCCAAATATCTCGGGCTTGTTGGTAAAGGGGACCGAATACAAACTGGCATTATATGCCGATGATCTACTCGCAATAATCACGAACCCGGTCACCTCTTTGCCAAACTTAATGGTGGAGTTTGAGAAGTTTGGAGCCCTCTCTAACTTCAAAATAAATTATTCCAAATCTATTGCCATGAACTTGACTACCCCTCCTGCTATAGTAGAAAACCTGAAACAAGCCTTCCCCTTCACCTGGCATGATCATAAATTAAAATACTTAGGGGTGTTACTGACTAATGACTTATCCAAAGTGTTCTCCCTAAATTTTAAACCCTTATTATCTAGGCTTCGTCTAGACTTACTGTTATGGAAAAAGCTGAGACTGTCCTGGTTCGGAAGGATCAACGTAGTCAAAATGAATGCCCTCCCCAGGATTTTATTCTTTCTCCAGACCCTTCCGATACACATCCCCCTGCTATGGCTTCGGGATGTCCAGAGGCTTATCCGTACATTCGTTTGGGGCGGCAATACACCTAGATTTAAACATGACATTTTGTTCAGGAGAAAACATCAAGGGGGGCAACAACTCCCACATATCCCTAATTATTACCACGCTGTACACCTGAATAGGATATTGGAATGGACACGTGCCAAGGATCGCAAACAATGGGTCCTCCTAGAGGAAGGCTGTCTCCCACATTATATTGAAATTGCACCTTGGCTTCCTATCCTCCCGAAGGTGTCGCACCCCACGGTCTCTCCCACGCTCAGATTATGGGCCAAACTGAGATCCCAGAGTCATATATCCTCCAAATGGTCCCCCTTAACCTCTTTTCTCTATAACTCCGAATTTGCCCCTGGCCTTCAAGGGTCTGCTTTCGCCCTATGGGCAGAAGCTGGGATCTTTAGAGTCGGTCAGCTGGTGAGCTCGGGTAGGGTGCGCTCTTTTTCAGATGTTCAATCCTCTTGGAACCTACACAGTGCTGAGTTTTGGAGGTTCCTGCAGGTCCACCATTTCATATCATCTACCAAGAACTTCTCTGACGTAACTAGGGACCTCACTGGGTTTGAGAAACTATGTGTCTCCCCCAGTTCACCTACGCATACAATTTCACAAATCTATACGTTGATTATGGAAAATTTCTTCCCACAACCTCCTACCTTTTTGGCTTCCTGGGAGAGGGAATTGTCGGGGCTACCTACTCAAATTAACTGGGAATCCGTGTTTAAGAACGCTCAGGCGAGTTCTCTATGCATCTCGACACTAGAGACCCTTTATAAACTTATATATAGGTGGTATAGGACCCCTCGTGTTCTCAATAAAATGTTTCCCTCTCTTTCGAATATGTGCTGGAGATGCAAAAAGGCCCCAGGGAGTTTTATACATATTTGGTGGGATTGCCCTCTTATAACCCCATACTGGGCAGAAGTATTTAAATGCACCGAACAGATAGTAGGCGTCGAAATCCCGAAAGACCCAGATTTCTGGCTCCTTAATCACACCCCCGCAGGGTCACACTCCTACAAACATTCCCTGTTAAGACACCTTTGCAACGCTGCTAAAGCGGTGATCCCAATTCTTTGGAGATCCACCTCTCCACCCTCAATTAAAATGTGGTTCACAAAGATTGATCACTTCCTGGACATGGAAGACCTGGTTTCCTTCTCATCTGGGAGGACAGTTAACTTCATAGCTATTTGGTTTCCCTGGTACGACTTTAAGGACACATCGCAGTATCGGTTCTATATCGCGACATAATCCCCCTCATGTTAGTAAACGGGTCTATAGTCATACCTGTATCATTATTTATACCCACACCCATATCCCGACAATGTTGTTTCTGTACTGTGGCACAGACTCAAGATTGATGGGGAACGCCCATACGCTCCCCAAATAATCTGCCCGCACTATGCAGACTGTCACATCTGACCCTGTCCACCCTACCCTTCCTTTACTTATCCTCTTTTCCTCTTCTCCTCTCTTTCCTTTTTCTCTTTTTCATTCATTGATGCTGTTTTGATATTATGCTCTTCTTTTATAGCTCTAATGTTGTCAGAAATGCAGACAGATATTTTTCGGCTAAGGGCGCTTTAAGTGTGGTGTACTGATGAATATAAGCTACGCGATATTTTTGTATGCCCTCCTTTTGTTCTTGAAAATGTTTCTGTAATGTCTTTGAATATTGCTATGACTAATAAAAACAGTTTACACAAAAAAAAAATACTCTATTTCTGGACTTGTCTCTTCATTTTTGAATGCCAACACCTTTGTTGAACAGGTTACTGGATAAGAAAGGTATTCCACCACAGGTGATGGTAATCATAAATTAAGAGGGAAGTCCAGGAGCAGAGCATTCTGTCCCTCCTGGAGATGGTCACGTTGGGAGGTATGGAAAAATCAATTCCATATGCTGCATCTAATACAAAAGACATTTATAATTACTGCTAGGCTCTTTTGTTGTTATTTATACAGCATTTTAAACTTAAGGTGACATTTAAATGTTTGGTCAAACATTTAATTAAATGCTGCTAGTATCCCCTTCCAATTATTCCAATTCCAATTATGTAATTTGATAGCATCACCTGCAGCATCAGTGATTTCATTACTTTAGCTTTTTTCACTACTAAGTTTAATGTGTTTTTTAGTCCATGTCAATAATTTGCCATTTAATGTGTAATCTAATTTTTGTGTCTGTTAAAATGCTCTTGATGAAACAGCTGAGTTCTTTAAATTACATGTGATAAATGTCTACCGTCTGTTAATCTTTTCACCTACAGTAAATAAAACTATGTGTAGATCTGGTCATTTAAACTATTTGATGAGTAACTAGAATGGTGAACAATTTGGGAACATCTAAAAGGTAAGTAACGCAAATTACTCTAATAGAGAGCACTTTTTATAACATTAAACACTTAAAATATATGTGCAGTATGTTCAATCAGGACTAGAGATGAGCGCCGGAAATTTTTCGGGTTTTGTGTTTTGGTTTTGGGTTCGGTTCCGCGGCCGTGTTTTGGGTTCGACCGCGTTTTGGCAAAACCTCACCGAATTTTTTTTGTCGGATTCGGGTGTGTTTTGGATTCGGGTGTTTTTTTCAAAAAACCCTAAAAAACAGCTTAAATCATAGAATTTGGGGGTAATTTTGATCCCAAAGTATTATTAACCTCAAAAAACATAATTTACACTCATTTTCAGCCTATTCTGAACACATCACACCTCACAATATTATTTTTAGTCCTAAAATTTGCACCGAGGTCGCTGTGTGAGTAAGATAAGCGACCCTAGTGGCCGACACAAACACCGGGCCCATCTAGGAGTGGCACTGCAGTGTCACGCAGGATGTCCCTTCCAAAAAACCCTCCCCAAACAGCACATGACGCAAAGAAAAAAAGAGGCGCAATGAGGTAGCTGTGTGAGTAAGATTAGCGACCCTAGTGGCCGACACAAACACCGGGCCCATCTAGGAGTGGCACTGCAGTGTCACGCAGGATGTCCCTTCCAAAAAACCCTCCCCAAACAGCACATGACGCAAAGAAAAAAAGAGGCGCAATGAGGTAGCTGACTGTGTGAGAAAGATAAGCGACCCTAGTGGCCGACACAAACACCGGGCCCATCTAGGAGTGGCACTGCAGTGTCACGCAGGATGTCCCTTCCAAAAAACCCTCCCCAAACAGCACATGACGCAAAGAAAAAAAGAGGCGCAATGAGGTAGCTGACTGTGTGAGAAAGATAAGCGACCCTAGTGGCCGACACAAACACCGGGCCCATCTAGGAGTGGCACTGCAGTGTCACGCAGGATGTCCCTTCCAAAAAACCCTCCCCAAACAGCACATGACGCAAAGAAAAAAAGAGGCGCAATGAGGTAGCTGACTGTGTGAGAAAGATAAGCGACCCTAGTGGCTGACACAAACACCGGGCCCATCTAGGAGTGGCACTGCAGTGTCACGCAGGATGTCCCTTCCAAAAAACCCTCCCCAAACAGCACATGACGCAAAGAAAAAAAGAGGCGCAATGAGGTAGCTGTGTGAGAAAGATAAGCGACCCTAGTGGCCGACACAAACACCGGGCCCATCTAGGAGTGGCACTGCAGTGTCACGCAGGATGTCCCTTCCAAAAAACCCTCCCCAAACAGCACATGACGCAAAGAAAAAAAGAGGCGCAATGAGGTAGCTGTGTGAGTAAGATTAGCGACCCTAGTGGCCGACACAAACACCGGGCCCATCTAGGAGTGGCACTGCAGTGTCACGCAGGATGGCCCTTCCAAAAAACCCTCCCCAAACAGCACATGACGCAAAGAAAAAAAGAGGCGCAATGAGGTAGCTGACTGTGTGAGTAAGATTAGCGACCCTAGTGGCCGACACAAACACCGGGCACATCTAGGAGTGGCACTGCAGTGTCACGCAGGATGTCCCTTCCAAAAAACCCTCCCCAAACAGCACATGACGCAAAGAAAAAAAGAGGCGCAATGAGGTAGCTGTGTGAGTAAGATTAGCGACCCTAGTGGCCGACACAAACACCGGGCCCATCTAGGAGTGGCACTGCAGTGTCACGCAGGATGTCCCTTCCAAAAAACCCTCCCCAATCAGCACATGATGCAAAGAAAAAGAAAAGAAAAAAGAGGTGCAAGATGGAATTATCCTTGGGCCCTCCCACCCACCCTTATGTTGTATAAACAAAACAGGACATGCACACTTTAACCAACCCATCATTTCAGTGACAGGGTCTGCCACACGACTGTGACTGATATGACGGGTTGGTTTGGACCCCCCCCCAAAAAAGAAGCAATTAATCTCTCCTTGCACAAACTGGCTCTACAGAGGCAAGATGTCCACCTCATCTTCACCCTCCGATATATCACCGTGTACATCCCCCTCCTCACAGATTATCAATTCGTCCCCACTGGAATCCACCATCTCAGCTCCCTGTGTACTTTGTGGAGGCAATTGCTGCTGGTCAATGTCTCCGCGGAGGAATTGATTATAATTCATTTTAATGAACATCATCTTCTCCACATTTTCTGGATGTAACCTCGTACGCCGATTGCTGACAAGGTGAGCGGCGGCACTAAACACTCTTTCGGAGTACACACTTGTGGGAGGGCAACTTAGGTAGAATAAAGCCAGTTTGTGCAAGGGCCTCCAAATTGCCTCTTTTTCCTGCCAGTATAAGTACGGACTGTGTGACGTGCCTACTTGGATGCGGTCACTCATATAATCCTCCACCATTCTATCAATGTTGAGAGAATCATATGCAGTGACAGTAGACGACATGTCCGTAATCGTTGTCAGGTCCTTCAGTCCGGACCAGATGTCAGCATCAGCAGTCGCTCCAGACTGCCCTGCATCACCGCCAGCGGGTGGGCTCGGAATTCTGAGCCTTTTCCTCGCACCCCCAGTTGCGGGAGAATGTGAAGGAGGAGATGTTGACAGGTCGCGTTCCGCTTGACTTGACAATTTTGTCACCAGCAGGTCTTTCAACCCCAGCAGACCTGTGTCTGCCGGAAAGAGAGATCCAAGGTAGGCTTTAAATCTAGGATCGAGCACGGTGGCCAAAATGTAGTGCTCTGATTTCAACAGATTGACCACCCGTGAATCCTTGTTAAGCGAATTAAGGGCTGCATCCACAAGTCCCACATGCCTAGCGGAATCGCTCCGTGTTAGCTCCTTCTTCAATGCCTCCAGCTTCTTCTGCAAAAGCCTGATGAGGGGAATGACCTGACTCAGGCTGGCAGTGTCTGAACTGACTTCACGTGTGGCAAGTTCAAAGGGCATCAGAACCTTGCACAACGTTGAAATCATTCTCCACTGCACTTGAGACAGGTGCATTCCATCTCCTATATCGTGCTCAATTGTATAGGCTTGAATGGCCTTTTGCTGCTCCTCCAACCTCTGAAGCATATAGAGGGTTGAATTCCACCTCGTTACCACTTCTTGCTTCAGATGATGGCAGGGCAGGTTCAGTAGTTTTTGGTGGTGCTCCAGTCTTCTGTACGTGGTGCCTGTACGCCGAAAGTGTCCCGCAATTTTTCTGGCCACCGACAGCATCTCTTGCACGCCCCTGTCGTTTTTTAAAAAATTCTGCACCACCAAATTCAAGGTATGTGCAAAACATGGGACGTGCTGGAATTTGCCCATATTTAATGCACACACAATATTGCTGGCGTTGTCCGATGCCACAAATCCACAGGAGAGTCCAATTGGGGTAAGCCATTCCGCGATGATCTTCCTCAGTTGCCGTAAGAGGTTTTCAGCTGTGTGCGTATTCTGGAAAGCGGTGATACAAAGCGTAGCCTGCCTAGGAAAGAGTTGGCGTTTGCGAGATGCTGCTACTGGTGCCGCCGCTGCTGTTCTTGCGGCGGGAGTCCATACATCTACCCAGTGGGCTGTCACAGTCATATAGTCCTGACCCTGCCCTGCTCCACTTGTCCACATGTCCGTGGTTAAGTGGACATTGGGTACAACTGCATTTTTTAGGACACTGGTGAGTCTTTTTCTGACGTCCGTGTACATTCTCGGTATCGCCTGCCTAGAGAAGTGGAACCTAGATGGTATTTGGTAACGGGGGCACACTGCCTCAATAAATTGTCTAGTTCCCTGTGAACTAACGGCGGATACCGGACGCACGTCTAACACCAACATAGTTGTCAAGGACTCAGTTATCCGCTTTGCAGTAGGATGACTGCTGTGATATTTCATCTTCCTCGCAAAGGACTGTTGAACAGTCAATTGCTTACTGGAAGTAGTACAAGTGGGCTTACGACTTCCCCTCTGGGATGACCATCGACTCCCAGCGGCAACAACAGCAGCGCCAGCAGCAGTAGGCGTTACACGCAAGGATGCATCGGAGGAATCCCAGGCAGGAGAGGACTCGTCAGACTTGCCAGTGACATGGCCTGCAGGACTATTGGCATTCCTGGGGAAGGAGGAAATTGACACTGAGGGAGTTGGTGGGGTGGTTTGCGTGAGCTTGGTTACAAGAGGAAGGGATTTACTGGTCAGTGGACTGCTTCCGCTGTCACCCAAAGTTTTTGAACTTGTCACTGACTTATTATGAATGCGCTGCAGGTGACGTATAAGGGAGGATGTTCCGAGGTGGTTAACGTCCTTACCCCTACTTATTACAGCTTGACAAAGGGAACACACGGCTTGACACCTGTTGTCCGCATTTCTGGTGAAATACCTCCACACCGAAGAGCTGATTTTTTTGGTATTTTCACCTGGCATGTCAACGGCCATATTCCTCCCACGGACAACAGGTGTCTCCCCGGGTGCCTGACTTAAACAAACCACCTCACCATCAGAATCCTCCTGGTCAATTTCCTCCCCAGCGCCAGCAACACCCATATCCTCCTCATCCTGGTGTACTTCAACACTGACATCTTCAATCTGACTATCAGGAACTGGACTGCGGGTGCTCCTTCCAGCACTTGCAGGGGGCATGCAAATAGTGGAAGGCGCATGCTCTTCACGTCCAGTGTTGGGAAGGTCAGGCATCGCAAACGACACAATTGGACTCTCCTTGTGGATTTGGGATTTCAAAGAACGCACAGTTCTTTGCGGTGCTTTTGCCAGCTTGAGTCTTTTCAGTTTTCTAGCGAGAGGCTGAGTGCTTCCATCCTCATGTGAAGCTGAACCACTAGCCATGAACATAGGCCAGGGCCTCAGCCGTTCCTTGCCACTCCGTGTGGTAAATGGCATATTGGCAAGTTTACGCTTCTCCTCCGACAATTTTATTTTAGGTTTTGGAGTCCTTTTTTTTCTGATATTTGGTGTTTTGGATTTGACATGCTCTGTACTATGACATTGGGCATCGGCCTTGGCAGACGACGTTGCTGGCATTTCATCGTCTCGGCCATGACTAGTGGCAGCAGCTTCAGCACGAGGTGGAAGTGGATCTTGATCTTTCCCTAATTTTGGAACCTCAACTTTTTTGTTCTCCATATTTTATAGGCAGAACTAAAAGGCACCTCAGGTAAACAATGGAGATGGATGGATTGGATACTAGTATACAATTATGGACGGACTGCCACGGTTAGGTGGTATAAAAAAACCACGGTTAGGTGGTATATATTATAATAATAATACAATTATGGATGGACGGACTGCCTGCCGACTGCCGACACAGAGGTAGCCACAGCCGTGAACTACCGCACTGTACACTGGTTGATAAAGAGATAGTAGTATACTCGTAACAACTAGTATGACACTATGACGACGGTATAAAGAATGAAAAAAAAACCACGGTTAGGTGGTATATATTATAATAATAATACAATTATGGATGGACGGACTGCCTGCCGACTGCCGACACAGAGGTAGCCACAGCCGTGAACTACCGCACTGTACACTGGTTGATAAAGAGATAGTAGTATACTCGTAACAACTAGTATGACACTATGACGACGGTATAAAGAATGAAAAAAAAACCACGGTTAGGTGGTATATATTATAATAATAATACAATTATGGATGGACGGACTGCCTGCCGACTGCCGACACAGAGGTAGCCACAGCCGTGAACTACCGCACTGTACACTGGTTGATAAAGAGATAGTAGTATACTCGTAACAACTAGTATGACACTATGACGACGGTATAAAGAATGAAAAAAAAACCACGGTTAGGTGGTATATATTATAATAATAATACAATTATGGATGGACGGACTGCCTGCCGACTGCCGACACAGAGGTAGCCACAGCCGTGAACTACCGCACTGTACACTGGTTGATAAAGAGATAGTAGTATACTCGTAACAACTAGTATGACACTATGACGACGGTATAAAGAATGAAAAAAAAACCACGGTTAGGTGGTATATATTATAATAATAATACAATTATGGATGGACGGACTGCCTGCCGACTGCCGACACAGAGGTAGCCACAGCCGTGAACTACCGCACTGTACACTGGTTGATAAAGAGATAGTAGTATACTCGTAACAACTAGTATGACACTATGACGACGGTATAAAGAATGAAAAAAAAACCACGGTTAGGTGGTATATATTATAATAATAATACAATTATGGATGGACGGACTGCCTGCCGACTGCCGACACAGAGGTAGCCACAGCCGTGAACTACCGCACTGTACACTGGTTGATAAAGAGATAGTAGTATACTCGTAACAACTAGTATGACACTATGACGACGGTATAAAGAAAGAAAAAAAAATACCACAGTTAGGTGGTATATATTATAATAATAATACAATTATGGATGGACGGACTGCCTGCCGACTGCCGACACAGAGGTAGCCACAGCCGTGAACTACCGCACTGTACACTGGTTGATAAAGAGATAGTAGTATACTCGTAACAACTAGTATGACACTATGACGACGGTATAAAGAATGAAAAAAAAACCACGGTTAGGTGGTATATATTATAATAATAATACAATTATGGATGGACGGACTGCCTGCCGACTGCCGACACAGAGGTAGCCACAGCCGTGAACTACCGCACTGTACACTGGTTGATAAAGAGATAGTAGTATACTCGTAACAACTAGTATGACACTATGACGACGGTATAAAGAATGAAAAAAAAACCACGGTTAGGTGGTATATATTATAATAATAATACAATTATGGATGGACGGACTGCCTGCCGACTGCCGACACAGAGGTAGCCACAGCCGTGAACTACCGCACTGTACACTGGTTGATAAAGAGATAGTAGTATACTCGTAACAACTAGTATGACACTATGACGACGGTATAAAGAATGAAAAAAAAACCACGGTTAGGTGGTATATATTATAATAATAATACAATTATGGATGGACGGACTGCCTGCCGACTGCCGACACAGAGGTAGCCACAGCCGTGAACTACCGCACTGTACACTGGTTGATAAAGAGATAGTAGTATACTCGTAACAACTAGTATGACACTATGACGGTATAAAGAATGAAAAAAAAACCACGGTTAGGTGGTATATATTATAATAATAATACAATTATGGATGGACGGACTGCCTGCCGACTGCCGACACAGAGGTAGCCACAGCCGTGAACTACCGCACTGTACACTGGTTGATAAAGAGATAGTAGTATACTCGTAACAACTAGTATGACACTATGACGGTATAAAGAATGAAAAAAAAACCACGGTTAGGTGGTATATATTATAATAATAATACAATTATGGATGGACGGACTGCCTGCCGACTGCCGACACAGAGGTAGCCACAGCCGTGAACTACCGCACTGTACACTGGTTGATAAAGAGATAGTAGTATACTCGTAACAACTAGTATGACACTATGACGACGGTATAAAGAAAGAAAAAAAAATACCACGGTTAGGTGGTATATATTGTAATACAATTATGGATGGACGGACTGCCTGCCGAGTTCCGACTGCCGACACAGAGGTAGCCACAGCCGTGAACTACCGCACTGTACTGTGTCTGCTGCTAATATAGACTGGTTGATAAAGAGATAGTATACAATACATACAACAATATACTACTATACTGGTGGTCAGGCACTGGTCACCACTAGTCACACTGGCAGTGGCACTCCTGCAGCAAAAGTGTGCACTGTTTAATTTTAAATTAATATAATATTATGTACTCCTGGGGGCTCCTGCTATAACAACCTGCAGTGCTCCCCAGTCTCCCCCACAATTATTATAAGCTTTGCCTTTTATACATTGATGTGCAGCACACTGGGCTGAGCTGAGTGCACACAGACTGAGTCACACTGTGTGACTGGCTGCTGCTGTGTATCGTTTTTTTTCAGGCAGAGAACGGATATAGCAGAGAACGGATATATTATATTAAAATAAATAAAAGTTAACTAACAACAACTGCACTGGTCACTGTGGTAAACTCTGTCTGACTCTGCACAATCTCTCTCTCTCTTCTAATCTAATTTCTAATGGAGAGGACGCCAGCCACGTCCTCTCCCTATCAATCTCAATGCACGTGTGAAAATGGCGGCGACGCGCGGCTCCTTATATAGAATCCGAGTCTCGCGAGAATCCGACAGCGTCATGATGACGTTCGGGCGCGCTCGGGTTAACCGAGCAAGGCGGGAGGATCCGAGTCTGCTCGGACCCGTGAAAAAAACATGAAGTTCGTGCGGGTTCGGTTTCAGAGAAACCGAACCCGCTCATCTCTAATCAGGACACAGAAGGTTTTATAAAATTACACAATAACATAAAAATACAGTACTGGGGTTATAACAATGGCCCTCATTCCGAGTTGTTTGCTCGTTATTTTCCTTCGCTTTGGTGCGATTTTCCGCTAACTGCGCATGCGCAATGTTCGCACTGCGGCTGCGCCAAGTAAATTTGCTAAGAAGTTTGATATTTTACTCACGGCATTATGAGGTTTTTTCTTCGTTCTGGTGATCGGAGTGTGATTGACAGGAAGTGGGTGTTTCTGGGCGGAAACTGGCCGTTTTATGTGTGTGTGTGAAAAAACGCTGCTGTTTCTGGGAAAAACGCGGGAGTGGCTGGAGAAAAGGAGGAGTGTCTGGGCGAACGCGGGGTGTGTTTGTGACGTCAAACCAGGAACGAAACTGACTGAACTGATCGCAGTGGCTGAGTAAGTCCCGAGCTACTCAGAAACTGCTAAGAATTTTCTATTCGCAATTTTGAGAATCTTTCGTTCGCAATTTTGCTAAGCTAAGATTCACTCCCAGAGGGCGGCGGCTTAGCATGTGCACTGCTGCGAAAAGCGGCTAGCGAGCGAACAACTCGGATTGAGGGCCATTGTATAGATATATACACGACCAGTTGCCTTTACATCACTGCATACCTCCCAACATGGGGGTCAATCCGAGTTCATCGCCCATACCAACTTTTTGCTGCCCGTGCAATCAACTAAACGCCGCCTATGGGGGAGGTGTTTTTTGCATAGCAAGGCTGCGAACGCTTGTGCAGCCGAGCTATGCAAAAACATTTTGTGCAGTTTCTGAGTAGCTCTGGAGTTACTTACCCGCTGCGATGTCTTCAGCCTGTCAGGTCCCGGTATTGACATCAGACACCCGCCCTGCAAAGGCCTGGACACGCCTGCGTTTGCTGCACCACTTCCAGAAAACTGTCAGTTGATGCCGCCGGAATGCCTTCATCCTGTCAATCTTCTTGCGATCGCGGTAGCAATCGCTTTCTTTGTTCTTCTCGTCGTTGCCCAGCGGCAGCCGTTGCTGGGCAACGACGCGCCTGCGCATGGCGGTCGCCATGCATGTGCAGAACCGACCCATTCACACCGCTGCGAAACAGCAGCGTGCGAATGGGTCAGAATGACCCCCATGACCCTCTCCAGTTGGGACAGAATGCTATGCTTCTGGACTTCCTTCTTAGGGTATGATTGCTATCACCTGTAGTGAAACACCTTTCTTATCCATTACCTGTTCAACACAGATGACAACAATCATAAATTTAGAGAAAAGTCCAGAAGCAGAGCATTATGTCCCTCCTGGAGATGGTCATGTTGGGAGGTATGCCAGTGTAATTAGTTAGCAAGCTTCAGTTCTTTGTACAGTCATCAGGTTGTCTGAGTGATCACAGATCTTTAATCAGCCAGACAATTGCAGTGTAACAGGGAAATGTGTTGATTCTGCCAGAGGTATGCTACTACCTCCCACTCACAGTTCCTATGCTCACCTTTTCCTGTTAGTAGACATCCGGGATATGTATTAGCTTTTAATCCATGCAGCTTGGTTGGCTAAAGGTAACCGAATAGATATTGCAAAGTCTCTGCAGCAAGTAGCGGGAGGGAGGCCACGGCTAATACACCGTTGTCCGTCTCTGTGATAAATACCGGCAATCACTCAAAGGAGCACAGTGGACGGTAAGGAGGCCGTCAGTCTTATCCTTAATGTGTTTCTCCACCATTGCACTCTGGCGGTTTCATCAGAAGGAGTAGTTAGAATGGGTAATCCAAATAGTCCCTTTTAAGGGTGTCAAGGTCCAATCAGCTATCTTAGTTCATTATTGTAGTAGTATTAACACCTGCGTCATGGATAATGAAGCAGGTACCCAAAGTGGAGTTCACTAATATCCACTTATTCAGAAAGTATCTCTCATAAAAAATAAAAAAAAATTATAAGGCATCACTGAGAAATTTTGGCGAGTCTTTGTCTTCACATAGAAACATATGTTTAAAAATATAACGGCATATATCTATTCAACGTTAACATTAAGTTCCAGGAGCACCTTTTCTTAGAAGGCTAAATAGCCTAGTGAGTTGAGGTGTTGATGCACTACACCCAGAGGCCTGAGTTTGACTCCCAGGCACTACTTTAGTTTTTATGTTATTTATTTAATTAATACTTATTCGTTAAGATACATAACCCTTTTATCTCTGACATTCAATCTAGTTGGTGAGACAATAAACAGTGTGTAGTATATTGCATGATCATACAAAGTGAGTCATAGTTTCTATAAAGGGTTGAACCATGTAGGTGTTCAATATCAAATATAACATTAGATCCCAGCAGAACACTTTCTCAAAAGAACCGTATGGTGTAGTGGGTTAAATCATTAATACACCATACACAGGGTCCACCAAGGCCTCCCCTGTTGTTTCGAAGATTTTTTTTTTATTGATAGTGCAGCAACACTGATGGGGATAATGGGACACTCCACCCTCTGTGGACACCGCCGTATGTGCGCAGATGGTGCAGTCCTGTTGCTAGACTGCGCTGAAATGCTTCCTGTTTCTGTATGGTGGCCAACTGGGAACAGATTTCAGCATGTGCATCCTCTCTGAGTCCCCCCTGTCCAGGGTGCGTCCTGCTGCTGTGACTGCTGCTGGCATCCTGCTGTCTGCCTACACCCGGATCTCCAGCTCCTCCTCCTGTCCAGCTCCTGAATTCCTGAATGTGACTGCAGCCGGCATCCTGCTGCTGTGACTGTGGCCGGAGTCTTGCTCCTCACCTGCATCCAGGTCTCCAGCTCCTCCCGCCATCCGGCTCCATAGTGTGACTGTGGCCAGCATCCTGCTGCTCACCGCCTGCACCCAGATCTCCATCTCTGACCTCAGATAAAGGTCCACTCCCCATCCTACCACTGGTACCATTTGTCCACTCATCTCAAGGCCGGTACCAGGGAACAGTTCCCATGGCAGGGATAAATCAACAGTCAGTGGGTATGGGGTAATTCTCTGTGTGTCCCCCACCAGCCCACTGCACCCATTGATCTTATTGCCCCCCACCAAGAACCTCCCAGCCAGTTCAGTCACAGGGATCCTCCTGCCCCCTTCCCATCCAGCCTAGTGTCCCCCACCATCTCACTGACCCCCCTTCTATCCCAATGTCTCCCACTCTACCATCCCCTATTAAGCCCATTGTACCCCCTTCTCCAGCATAGTGCCACCCCTTCCCACCATATCACTGCCTCTTTCCAATCCAGCCCAGTGCCCTATATATCATCCACTGCCTCTCCCCGTCAACGTCTACCTGGTGTCATCCATTGCCTCTACCTGTCACCCAACCCTCTTCCTGTCACCCACTGTCTCTCTCTGTCACCCTCTCCCTGTCTCCCATTGCTTCTTCCATCACCTTCTCCCTCTCATCATTCACTGCCTATCCCTGTCACCCTCTCCTTTCACACACTGCCTGTCCACAGCATCACTGTCTTCACATCTGCCTCTCCTGTTACCCTCTGCCTCTCCCTATCGCCCTCTGTCTCTCCCCAACACCTTCTCCCTGTCACCCACTGTCTCTCCCCATCAAACATTCCTGTCTGCCACTAGCTTGTGGATACTGCATTCCCTTTGAAGCCACACCAATTATTGTGGGGCCACACCCACTTTCTCAGGAGCGTGCTTGCCTTTGGCGCACAAAGTACCCCCCAAGTCATGGTGCCCCCCTTGTAATTTTTTTCTGTATCCGCCTTTGTGCCCGACCCCCTTCCCGTCTCCCTGCTGCCGCTGCAGTTTTAAGTCCCCCTCAAAAAAGCTTACAGTGACCCGTGGGCTGTGATCACTGATCCCTCCGGTGCTTCTGCCATCACCTTCTCCCTCTCATCATCCACTGCCTCTACCTGTCACCCTCTACTTTCACACACTGCCTCTCCCCTGCATCACTATCTCCACATCCGCCTCTCTCTCCAATTACCCTCTGCTTCTCCAAAGCATCACCCTCTCCCTGTCACACTCTGCCTCTCCCGGTCCCCCTCTGTCTCTCCCCATCACCTTCTCCCTATCACCCACTGTCTCTCCCCGTCAACCATTTCTGTCACCCACTTGCTTGTGGATACAGCATTCCTTTTAATGTCACGCCCATTATTGTGGGGCCACACCTACTTTCCAAGGAGCGTGCATGCCTTTGGCACACAAAGTACCCCCCAAGTTGAGGTGCCCCCCCCTTGTCATTTTTTTCTGGATCCACCCCTGTGCCCGATCCCCTTCCCGTTTCCCTGCTGCTGCTGCAGTTTAAAGTCCCCCCCAAAAAAGCTTACAGTGACCCATGGGCTGTGATCATCGTTCTCTCCGGTGCTTCTGCCATCACCTTCTCCCTCTCATCATTCACTGCCTCTCCCTGTCACCCTCTACTTTCACACACTGCCTCTCCCCTGCATCACTATTTCCACATCCGCCTCTCTCTCCTGTTACCCTCTCCAAAGCATAACCCTCTCCCCGTCACACTCTTCCTCTCCCTGTCACCCTCTGTCTCTCCCCATCACCTTCTCTCTATCATCCACTATCTCTCCCCATCAACCATTCCTGTCACTCACTTGTTTGTGGATACAGCATTCCCTTTGATACCAAGCCTATTATTTTGGGGCCACACCCACTTTCCCAGGAGCATGGTTGCCTTTGGCACACAAAGTACTCCCCAAGTCATGGTGCCCCCCCCTGTAATTTTTTTCTGGATCTGCCCCTATGCCCAACCCCCTTCCCATCTCCCTGCCGCCACTGCAGTTTAGCGTCCCCCCAAAAAAAGCTTACAGTGACCCACAGACTGTAATGCCCGACCCCCCTATCCCTGCCACCATCATTGTTTAAAGTCTCCCCCCAGGCTTACAATTAGCCGTGACTGTAACATCCGATCCCCCCCTCAGAGTAACAGTGCAGCCCGACAACCTCCTCTACCTGCCGTAATGTGTAAAAAGGGACTCTGCCTGCCGTAATGAGGAAAATAGACTCTACCTGCTGTAATGTGTAAAAGGAGACTCTACCTGCCGTAATGTGTAACAGGGGACTCTACCTGTCATAATGTGTAAAAGGGGGCTCTACCTGGCAAAATGTGTGATAGGGGCTCTACCTGGAGTAATGTGTAAAATGGGGATCTAGCTGGAGTAATGTGTAAAATGAGGCTCTACCTGGCGTAATGTGTGACAGGGGTTCTACCTGGCGTAATTTGTGTAAGTGGTGCTACTGTGCAGCGTAATTTTAATAATGAAGACTACTGTACAGCGTAATATGAATTGGTATTATTTTGAGGCCACGCTCCATCCCCATGAAGCCATGCCCCCTCATTTTTTTCACTGGCCTATTTTATATATGGGGGGGAGGGGGACACAGGTGCTGTTTCTTACACACATCGCTAAAATGTCTGGGAGAGCTAAATAATCACTGGTATGGAAAAGACAAAAGAAGGATGTGAGGAAAAACAATTTTACACTGACGATAGAGTTTCTAGAATAATAAGATGACTCCCCGTCACGAAAGAGTGAGTGTAGTCATAGGCCAATGTTCATATGTATAGAATGAGTCAAAAAATAATTTCTTAATATGCTACTAACTAGGGCCAGATTGGGAACAGAAGAAAGGAAAAATAGGATGATATGTGGGTATATAATCTATTGAGAGTAGTAAACTCAATCTATTATACATTATTCATCTCTATTGTCTCATTAAGACCCATAGGAGACATAGTATTTAATGAGAATATCCAAAATGCCTCTCTTTTGCATAGTTAATTAAATCTGTTCCACCCTCTATCTGCTCATTTTATATGTTCTATTCCTTGTACTGATAGGACAGTAACGTCCCCTTGATGTTTATATTTTACATGTCGTGAGAGACTGTGGGGTATATTCACTAAAATTCGTATTTTCCCGTCTGAGTTCAAAGTTCAATCACGAATGACATCGAAAGTGTAAAGTTGCAACTTTTTGAATTTATTACGACTAATTTACTAAGCTGTCGTATTCTGCATTTTCGGATTTACCGATGTCGATGTCATTCGTTTTTTTTTGCAGTGTTTTACGTGAGTGACTTGTAAAACACTGCCGACTTTAATACAATGAATCTCGGCCGGATCTGAGAGATCCATGCTGGGCTTCATTGTGCAGCTTTTTAAAAAATGAAATCAGTGTTAAAATAAAAAAAAAAATTGCGTGGGGTCCCCCCTCCTAAGCCAAACCAGCCTCGGGCTCTTTGAGCCGGTCCTGGTTGAAAAAATATGGGGGAAAAAATGTCAGCGGTTCCCCCATATTTAAACAACCAGCACCGGGCTCTGCGCCTGGTCCTGGTTCCAAAAATACGGGGGACAAAAAGCGTAGGGGTCCCCCGTATTTCTGAAACCAGCACCGGGCTCCACTAGCCAGATACATAATGCCACAGCCGGGGGACACTTTTATCTAGGTCCCTGCGGCCCTGGCATTACATAACCTACTAGTCACCCCTGGCCAGGGTACCCTGGAGGAGTGGGGACCCCTTCAATCAAGGGGTCCCTCCCCCTCCAGCCACCCAAGGGCCAGGGGTGAAGCCCGAGGCTGTCCCCCCCATCCAAGGGCTGCGGATGGGAGGCTGATAGCCTTTATGTCAAAAAATGAATATTGTTTTTAGTAGCAGTACTACAAGTCCCAGCAAGCCTCCCCCGCAAGCTGGTACTTGGAGAACTACAAGTACCAGCATGTGGAGGAAAACCGGGCCCGCTGGTACCTGTAGTACTACTACAAAAAAAATACCCCAATAAAAACATAAGACACACACCTTGAAAGTAAAACTTTAATACATACATCCACACCTCCATATACACATACTTACCTATGTTCACACGAGGGTCGGTCCTCTTCTCCATGTAGAATCCATGGTGTACCTGTTGAAAAAATTATACTCACAAAATCCAGTGTAGAAGGCTCCTCTTTTAATCCATTTGTAATCCAGGTACTTTGCAAAATAAAAAAACGGACACCCGACCTCGCACTGAAAGGGGCCCCATGTTTTCACATGGGACCCCTTTCCCCGAATGCCAGGAACCCCCTCTGACTTATGCCTAAGACGGTTCCATCAGCCAATCAGGGAGCGCCACGTTGTGGCACCCTCCTGATTGGCTGTGTGCTCCTGTAGTGTATGACAGGCAGCACACGGCAATGTTACAATGTAGCGCCTATGCGCTCCATTGTAACCAATGGTGGGAACTTTGTGGTCAGCGATTGACCGAAAGTAACCTCACCGCTGACCACAAAGTTCCCACAAATACAAGTATACTATGCATCCATACCTGTGCTGCATTTTAGTTGTGCGCAGTATATAGTAGGAGGACAGTGCAGAATTTTGCTGACCACCAGTATATATATATAGCAGTACGGTACAGTAGTCCATTGCTCTACCTCTGTGTCGTCAAGTATACTATCCATCCATAACTGTGCTGCATTTTAGTTGTGCGCAGTATATAGTAGGAGGACAGTGCAGAATTTTGATGACCACCAGTATATATAAAGCAGTACGGTACAGTGGTCCACTGCTCTACCTCTGTGTCGTCAAGTATACTATCCATCCATACCTGTGCTGCATTTTAGTTGTGCGCAGTATTTAGTAGGAGGACAGTGCAGAATTTTGCTGACCACCAGTATATGTATAGCAGTACGGTACAGTAGTCCACTGCTCTACCTCTGTGTCGTCAAGTATACTATCCATCAATACCTGTGCTGCATTTTAGTTGTGCGCAGTATATAGTAGGAGGACAGTGCAGAATTTTGCTGACCACCAGTATGTATATAGCAGTACGGTACAGTAGTCCACTGCTCTACCTCTGTGTTGTCAAGTATACTATGCATCCTTACCTGTGCTGCATTTTAGTTGTGTGCAGTATATAACAGGAGGACAGTGCAGAATTTTGCTGACCACCAGTATATATATAGCAGTACGGTACAGTAGTCCATTGCTCTACCTCTGTGTCGTCAAGTATACTACAAAAGTTCAGTAAAATGACCCAAAAATCTAAATTAAAAGCGTCTGATGAGAAGCGTAAACTTGCCAATATGCCATTTACGACACAGAGTGGCAAGGAACGGCTGAGGCCCTGGCCTATGTTCATGGCTAGTGGTTCAGATTCACATGAGGATGGAAGCACTCATCCTCTCGCTAGAAAACTGCAGTGCCACTCCTAGATGGGCCAGGTGTTTGTGTCGGCCACTTGGGTCACTTAGCTTAGCCATCCAGCGACCTTGGTGCACCTCTTTTTTTCTTTGCATCATGTGCTGTTTGGGGACTATTTTTTAAATCTGCCATCCTGTCTGACACTGCAGTGCCACTCCTAGATGGGCCAGGTGTTTGTGTCGGCCATTTGGGTCGCTTAGCTTAGCCATCCAGCGACCTCGGTGCAAATTTTAGGACTAAAAATAATAGTGTGAGGTGTTCAGAATAGACTGAAAATGAGTGGAAATTATGGTTATTGAGGTTAATAATACTATGGGATCAAAATGACCCCCAAATTCTATGATTTAAGCTGTTTTTGAGGGGTTTTTGTAAAAAACACCTGAATCCAAAACACACCCAAATCCGACAAAAAATTTTCAGGGAGGTTTTGCCAAAACGCGTCCGAATCCAAAACACGGCCGCGGAACCGAATCCAAAACCAAAACACTAAAACCCGAAAAATTTCCGGTGCACATCACTAATTTAAACGTTACTAATTTGAACTGTAATACATTTTGTAATAAATGCTGCAATCAAATGGAGGTTTTTCGCATAATCTTGGCTAGGGTTATGAGTTTACCCACCATGTTCAGGTAACCCATAGTCAGGTAAATCCTGACTATAAGGTCACCTGGGTATAGTGGGTAAACAATAATTTTGGCCAAGATTATACAAAAAAAGTGTATTTAATTTCAAAATGTGTTACAATTAGAGATGAGCGGGTTCGGTTTCTCTGAATCCGAACCCGCCCGAACTTCATGTTTTTTTACACGGGTCCGAGCGACTAGGATCTTCCCGCCTTGCTCGGTTAACCCGAGCGCGCCCGAACGTCATCATCACGCTGTCGGATTCTCGCGAGGCTCGGATTCTATCGCGAGACTCGGATTCTATATAAGGAGCCGCGCGTCGCGGCCATTTTCACACGTGCATTGAGATTGATAGGGAGAGGACGTGGCTGGCGTCCTCTCCGTTTAGAAATTAAAATAGATAGGAGAGTGAGAGTGAGACACTTCATTTACTTACTGGAGCTTAGGAGGAGTTATACTAGTGACTGATGACCAGTGACCTGACCACCAGTGCAGTTTTATAATTTATTATTATTTAATAATCCGTTCTGTTCTTGTTCTCTGCCTGAAAAAAACGATACACAGTGACTCAGTCACACTCACATACCATATCTGTGCTCAGCCCAGTGTGCTGCATCATCTATGTATAATATCTGACTGTGCTCACACAGCTTAATTGTGGGGGAGACTGGGGAGCAGTTATAGGTTATAGCAGGAGCCAGGAGTACATATTAAACAGTGCACACTTTTGCTGCCAGAGTGCCACTGCCAGTGTGACTGACCACTGACCACTGTGACCAGTGACCTGACCACACTGACCACCAGTATAGTATATTGTGATTGAATGTCTGCCTGAAAAAGTACACTCGTCGTGTGACTTGTGTGGTGTTTTTTTATTCTATAAAAATTAAAAAACTCATTCTGCTGACAGACAGTGTCCAGCAGGTCCGTCATTATATAATATATACCTGTCCGGCTGCAGTAGTGATATATATATATTTTTTATATCATTATTTATCATCCAGTCTATACTAGCAGCAGACACAGTACGATAGTTCACGGCTGTAGCTACCTCTGTGTCGGCACTCGGCAGTCCATCCATAATTGTATACCACCTACCCGTGGTTTTTTTTTTCTTTCTTCTTTATACATACTACATCTCATTATCATCCAGTCTATACTAGCAGCAGACACAGTACGGTAGTTCACGGCTGTAGCTACCTCTGTGTCGGCACTCGGCAGTCCATCCATAATTGTATACCACCTACCCGTGGTTTTTTTTTTCTTTCTTCTTTATACATACTACATCTCATTATCATCCAGTCTATATTAGCAGCAGACACAGTACAGTACGGTAGTCCACGGCTGTAGCTACCTCTGTGTCGGCACTCGGCAGTCCATCCATAATTGTATACCACCTACCCGTGGTTTTTTTTTTCTTTCTTCTTTATACATACTACATCTCATTATCATCCAGTCTATATTAGCAGCAGACACAGTACAGTACGGTAGTCCACGGCTGTAGCTACCTCTGTGTCGGCACTCGGCAGTCCATCCATAATTGTATACCACCTACCCGTGTTTTTTTTTTTCTTTCTTCTTTATACATACTACATCTCATTATCATCCAGTCTATATTAGCAGCAGACACAGTACAGTACGGTAGTCCACGGCTGTAGCTATCTCTGTGTCGGCACTCGGCAGTCCATCCATAATTGTATACCACCTACCCGTGGTTTTTTTTTTCTTTCTTCTTTATACATACTACATCTCATTATCAACCAGTCTATATTAGCAGCAGACACAGTACAGTACGGTAGTCCACGGCTGTAGCTACCTCTGTGTCGGCACTCGGCAGTCCATCGATAATTGTATACCACCTACCCGTGGTTTTTTTTTCTTTCTTCTTTATACATACTACATCTCATTATCAACCAGTCTATATTAGCAGCAGACACAGTACGGTAGTTCACGGCTGTAGCTACCTCTGTGTCGGCACTCGGCAGTCCATCCATAATTGTATACCACCTACCCGTGGTTTTTTTTTTCTTTCTTCTTTATACATACTACATCTCATTATCATCCAGTCTATATTAGCAGCAGACACAGTACAGTACGGTAGTCCACGGCTGTAGCTACCTCTGTGTCGGCACTCGGCAGTCCATCCATAATTGTATACCACCTACCCGTGTTTTTTTTTTTCTTTCTTCTTTATACATACTACATCTCATTATCAACCAGTCTATATTAGCAGCAGACACAGTACAGTACGGTAGTCCACGGCTGTAGCTACCTCTGTGTCGGCACTCGGCAGTCCATCCATAATTGTAAACTAGTATCCATCCATCTCTATTGTTTACCTGAGGTGCCTTTTAGTTGTGCCTATTAAAATATGGAGAACAAAAATGTTGAGGTTCCAAAATTAGGGAAAGATCAAGATCCACTTCCACCTCGTGCTGAAGCTGCTGCCACTTGTCATGGCCGAGACGATAAAATGCCAGCAACGTCGTCTGCCAAGGCTGATGCCCAATGTCATAGTACAGAGCATGTCAAATCCAAAACACCAAATATCAGTAAAAAAAGGACTCCAAAACCTAAAATAAAATTGTCGGAGGAGAAGCGTAAACTTGCCAATATGCCATTTACCACACGGAGTGGCAAGGAACGGCTGAGGCCCTGGCCTATGTTCATGGCTAGTGGTTCAGCTTCACATGAGGATGGAAGCACTCAGCCTCTCGCTAGAAAACTGAAAAGACTCAAGCTGGCAAAAGCACCGCAAAGAACTGTGCGTTCTTCGAAATCCCAAATCCACAAGGAGAGTCCAATTGTGTCGGTTGCGATGCCTGACCTTCCCAACACTGGACGTGAAGAGCATGCGCCTTCCACCATTTGCACGCCCCCTGCAAGTGCTGGAAGGAGCACCCGCAGTCCAGTACCTGATAGTCAGATTGAAGATGTCAGTGTTGAAGTACACCAGGATGAGGAGGATATGGGTGTTGCTGGCGCTGGGGAGGAAATTGACCAGGAGGATTCTGATGGTGAGGTGGTTTGTTTAAGTCAGGCACCCGGGGAGACACCTGTTGTCCGTGGGAGGAATATGGCCACTGACATGCCTGGTGAAAATACCAAAAAAATCAGCTCTCCGGTGTGGAAGTATTTCAACAGAAATGCGGACAACAGGTGTCAAGCCGTGTGTTGCCTTTGTCAAGCTGTAATAAGTAGGGGTAAAGACGTTAACCACCTCGGAACATCCTCCCTTATACGTCACCTGCAGCGCATTCATAATAAGTCAGTGACAAGTTCAAAAACTTTGGGCGACAGCGGAAGCAGTCCACTGACCAGTAAATCCCTTCCTCTTGTAACCAAGCTCACGCAAACCACCCCACCAACTCCCTCAGTGTCAATTTCCTCCTTCCCCAGGAATGCCAATAGTCCTGCAGGCCATGTCACTGGCAATTCTGACGAGTCCTCTCCTGCCTGGGATTCCTCCGATGCATCCTTGCGTGTAACGCCTACTGCTGCTGGCGCTGCTGTTGTTGCTGCTGGGAGTCGATGGTCATCCCAGAGGGGAAGTCGTAAGCCCACTTGTACTACTTCCAGTAAGCAATTGACTGTTCAACAGTCCTTTGCGAGGAAGATGAAATATCACAGCAGTCATCCTGCTGCAAAGCGGATAACTGAGGTCTTGACAACTATGTTGGTGTTAGACGTGCGTCCGGTATCCGCCGTTAGTTCACAGGGAACTAGACAATTTATTGAGGCAGTGTGCCCCCGTTACCAAATACCATCTAGGTTCCACTTCTCTAGGCAGGCGATACCGAGAATGTACACGGACGTCAGAAAAAGACTCACCAGTGTCCTAAAAAATGCAGTTGTACCCAATGTCCACTTAACCACGGACATGTGGACAAGTGGAGCAGGGCAGGGTCAGGACTATATGACTGTGACAGCCCACTGGGTAGATGTATGGACTCCCGCCGCAAGAACAGCAGCGGCGGCACCAGTAGCAGCATCTCGCAAACGCCAACTCTTTCCTAGGCAGGCTACGCTTTGTATCACCGGTTTCCAGAATACGCACACAGCTGAAAACCTCTTACGGCAACTGAGGAAGATCATCGCGGAATGGTTTACCCCAATTGGACTCTCCTGTGGATTTGTGGCATCGGACAACGCCAGCAATATTGTGTGTGCATTAAATATGGGCAAATTCCAGCACGTCCCATGTTTTGCACATACCTTGAATTTGGTGGTGCAGAATTTTTTAAAAAACGACAGGGGCGTGCAAGAGATGCTGTCGGTGGCCAGAAGAATTGCGGGACACTTTCGGCGTACAGGCACCACGTACAGAAGACTGGAGCACCACCAAAAACTACTGAACCTGCCCTGCCATCATCTGAAGCAAGAAGTGGTAACGAGGTGGAATTCAACCCTCTATATGCTTCAGAGGTTGGAGGAGCAGCAAAAGGCCATTCAAGCCTATACAATTGAGCACGATATAGGAGGTGGAATGCACCTGTCTCAAGCGCAGTGGAGAATGATTTCAACGTTGTGCAATGTTCTGATGCCCTTTGAACTTGCCACACGTGAAGTCAGTTCAGACACTGCCAGCCTGAGTCAGGTCATTCCCCTCATCAGGCTTTTGCAGAAGAAGCTGGAGACATTGAAGGAGGAGCTAACACGGAGCGATTCCGCTAGGCATGTGGGACTTGTGGATGGAGCCCTTAATTCGCTTAACAAGGGTTCACGGGTGGTCAATCTGTTGAAATCAGAGCACTACATTTTGGCCACCGTGCTCGATCCTAGATTTAAAGCCTACCTTGGATCTCTCTTTCCGGCAGACACAAGTCTGCTGGGGTTCAAAGACCTGCTGGTGAGAAAATTGTCAAGTCAAGCGGAACGCGACCTGTCAACATCTCCTCCTTCACATTCTCCCGCAACTGGGGGTGCGAGGAAAAGGCTCAGAATTCCGAGCCCACCCGCTGGCGGTGATGCAGGGCAGTCTGGAGCGACTGCTGATGCTGACATCTGGTCCGGACTGAAGGACCTGACAACGATTACGGACATGTCGTCTACTGTCACTGCATATGATTCTCTCAACATTGAAAGAATGGTGGAGGATTATATGAGTGACCGCATCCAAGTAGGCACGTCACACAGTCCGTACTTATACTGGCAGGAAAAAGAGGCAATTTGGAGGCCCTTGCACAAACTGGCTTTATTCTACCTAAGTTGCCCTCCCACAAGTGTGTACTCCGAAAGAGTGTTTAGTGCCGCCGCTCACCTTGTCAGCAATCGGCGTACGAGGTTACATCCAGAAAATGTGGAGAAGATGATGTTCATTAAAATGAATTATAATCAATTCCTCCGCGGAGACATTGACCAGCAGCAATTGCCTCCACAAAGTACACAGGGAGCTGAGATGGTGGATTCCAGTGGGGACGAATTGATAATCTGTGAGGAGGGGGATGTACACGGTGATATATCGGAGGATGATGATGAGGTGGACATCTTGCCTCTGTAGAGCCAGTTTGTGCAAGGAGAGATTAATTGCTTCTTTTTTGGTGGGGGTCCAAACCAACCCGTCATATCAGTCACAGTCGTGTGGCAGACCCTGTCACTGAAATGATGGGTTGGTTAAAGTGTGCATGTCCTGTTTATACAACATAAGGGTGGGTGGGAGGGCCCAAGGACAATTCCATCTTGCACCTCTTTTTTCTTTAATTTTTCTTTGCGTCATGTGCTGTTTGGGGAGGGTTTTTTGGAAGGGACATCCTGCGTGACACTGCAGTGACACTCCTAGATGGGCCCGGTGTTTGTGTCGGCCACTAGGGTCGCTTATCTTACTCACACAGCTACCTCATTGCGCCTCTTTTTTTCTTTGCGTCATGTGCTGTTTGGGGAGGGTTTTTTGGAAGGGACATCCTGCGTGACACTGCAGTGCCACTCCTAGATGGGCCAGGTGTTTGTGTCGGCCACTAGGGTCGCTTAGCTTAGTCATCCAGCGACCTCGGTGCAAATTTTAGGACTAAAAATAATATTGTGAGGTGTGAGGTATTCAGAATAGACTGAAAATGAGTGGAAATGATGGTTTTTGAGGTTAATAATACTTTGGGATCAAAATGACCCCCAAATTCTATGATTTAAGCTGTTTTTTAGGTTTTTTGGAAAAAAACACCCGAATCCAAAACACACCCGAATCCGACAAAAAAAATTCGGTTAGGTTTTGCCAAAACGCGGTCGAACCCAAAACACGGCCGCGGAACCGAACCCAAAACCAAAACACAAAACCCGAAAAATTTCCGGCGCTCATCTCTAGTTACAATTCTAATTAGTAATGTTTGAATAGTGCACCTGCACTCTTTCTCTTTATGTGTGGCACTACAGTTCTCAGCAAGGTAGCACCTCTCCTTACTTGGAGCTAGGCTGTGCAGTCTAGAGCCCCTTCCCCACATACAGTATAACACAGTTTTTTATCCTTACTGCTTCCTACAGGTATGGACACGGTCTACTGGCCTGGCCTTACTGCCTCAGCACTACCTGGGTTCTGTGCAAAGGGCTGCTTTCTGTGTGTGGTCACACCTTCTTTATTTTTCTGGGTGGACAGTTAATGTGATCTTTACTTATACTGCCTTAATATATATATATATATATATATATATATATATATTTATAGATAGTAAAATTCCTGCACCTTCAGTGCTCATAAAGGGCCAGATGTACTAAGCCTTGAAAAGTGATCAATTTCACGGTGATAAAGTACCAGCCAATCAGCTTCTAACTGTCATGTTACAGGCTGGGTTTGAAAAATGACAGGAGCTGGTTGGCTGGTACTTTATCACCGTGAAATTGATCACTTTTCAAGGCTTAGTACATCTGACCCAAAGCGATCTGTGCATCTATTCCATAAATCCTCATAAGTGATTGTATATGCGTACCAGATATAAGTGAATAACAGGCTGGTAGTAGGTTCTTTTTCAAGAGATCCTTCCTCTATCCTCTGTCCCAATCTGGTATACTCATCCAATGACGATTTTCACACAGGCAGAGAAAGGATAGAATGTATAAATAAAGTGCACTTTGTCTTAAAGTGACTGGTGCTGGCGTGCAATATCAAAGAAAAAAGTGCTTGGTGCACCTCATTTGAAGCCACTAGATGGCTAGAAGCAACACCCGTGTGGCAATAATGGTAAGAGAACCTTTAGAGACACAATGGTACATTCACTGATGGTGATCTGAATATTTCATTGAAGTCCTTAAATTAACATTACAACTGCACCTAAAAACAAAAAAACATCTTGTTGATTTGAGAATGGCTTCAAATACACAAACAGAAACCTGTGCAGCACTGTGCTGTCTTCTTCCCAGTGGAGCAGCTTCTCTTCCTGTAGCTCGGCATAGACACTTATTGGAGTGAAGCAGAAGCCGCACACCTGCTTGCTGCCGTGTCCGCAGTTCTCAACAAGATAGCACCTCTCATTACTCTTCCCCACATATAACACAGTCTTTTATTCTCACTGCTTCCTACAGGTATGGACACAGTCTACTGGCCTGGTGTTACGCACACCAGTGCTAACAGGAGTATACCGGTGTATGAACAGAGAGGGAAGCGAAGCAAACGAACTCACAGACAGTATAACATAACATACACAGGAGGTGATGGAATAACTAATAAACACAAAGTGAACGAAGAAGCCCAAAGGCTCAGGAATTGGGTGTCTCCCTAGTGTCAGGAATGCTCAGATGGAATAGAGCGGACAATGAAGCGATGTGTAGTGATTTAACATGTGGAGCACCTGAAATGATGTTGCTAAGAGCAACAGAAAAAACCCCAAAGGGTTACCAACGGGTGTGGGAATAAACTCCTTGGTCAGAGATAGAAATATAGACACAAGGAGAGTACCCACAATCCTAACCCCCACTTGCAGGGCACAGGTTCAGCTTACTGCCACTAAACTGACACCTGGACGCCCTGCACAGTGAGGGAGGATTAAGCAAGCAGGTCTGAGAGTACAGCCGCAAACCTGCTGGGTTCACAGAATAGCAAAAGAACCCCAGCAGGTCAAACAACTGACTCCAGTCTTACTGCTAGGTCAGGATTGGCAGAATGAAGTACCGAATCCCAAGGCCTATTCGCAGTAAGCAACAAGTAAATACAAAGTCACACAGTACTAGCTAACTCTCTGGAACTGACTAACAAACAAAGATTCAGCAGCATTTGCCTAGCCTGAGAGGATGGTTTATATAGCAGGTGCTGTCCACGCCCCACTCAGACCTCACAGACTGTGAGCACAAAACCAGCGCCGGATTCCCTGCCGTGCACAGAGCCTGTAACCACTACACAGTAAAAACCCGGACCGGAGTATCAGCTGCGCTCAGGTTACTTCGCTAACACTTGCCTCCCGGTTGCCATGGTGATGTGGCAGCACAGAGCAGGAGATCCTAACAGTACCCCCCCTCTGACGAGGGGTCAAAGAACCCCTACCACCGGGTTTATCGGGGAACTGCGAGAAGAAAGAGCGTATCAGTCTGGGGGCATGAAGATCACAACTGCGCACCCACGACCGCTCCTCCGGGCCATACCCCTTCCAGTGCACCAAAAATGACAGCCGACCCCGAACCATCTTGGAGTCAAGAACCCTTTCAACCACAAACTCCCTCTGACCCCGTATCAGAAGAGGAGAAGGTCTTCACTGGAAGAAGGATTACTAACCGCCAGTTTTAAAAGGGAACAATGAAATGTTTTATTGATACCCAATGAACGGGGCAGATCTAACTGAAATGCCACCGGATTGATAACCCTGGTGATCTTATAAGGGCCGATGAACCATGGGCCAAACTTATGAGATGGCTGTCTCAACTTCAAATTCTTGGTGGACAACCAGACGAAGTCTCCTAATTTGAAGCTGCAGGGTCTTCTCCGCTTATCAAAAACCCTTTTGGTCACTAATGACACAGACACAAGGGCTTTCTTCACTTTCCTCCAAATACCCCTAAGGACCGAAACAACAGAGGAACCACCAGACGTGGAATCCAGGGGGTCAAAAGAATTGGCCTTAAGATGATGCCCATACACACAAAGGAAGGGAGAGATCCCTGTAGCAGAGTGAGCCGCGTTGTTATAGGCAAACTCCGCCATGGACAGATGAGCAACCCAGTCGGTATGACACTTGGAGACATAACACCTGAGGAACTGCTCCAAGGACTGGTTCACCCTCTCAGTCTGCCCATTAGACTGTGGATGGTAGCCTGACGACAAGCTCACAGAAATCTGGAGATCAGAACAAAATGCCCTCCAGAATTTGTCCACAAACTGGGATCCACGGTCAGAGACCACATCAAGTGGCAACCCGTGGAGGCGCACAACATGCTGCATAAATAACACAGACAGGCGTCTGGCCGATGGCAACCCAACCAGTGGAACGAAATGCGCCATCTTCGAAAACCTGTCAACGACAACCCAAATGGCTGTCATCCCCGAGGATTTGGGCAAGTCCACCACAAAATCCATGGAAATGTGGGTCCATGGCTTAGACAGAATAGAGAGTGGATGTAATGGGCCGACAGGAACCCCTCTAGGAGTTTTATTTCGGGCACAAACGTCACATGCCCGAACCCACTGATCCACATCCCTAGCCACCGAGGGCCACCACACGGTCCTAGACAGCAACTCCCGAGTTCTGGCAATACCCGGATGCCCTGCCGACCTCTTGGCATGGAATTCCAGGAACACTCGCTGTCTTAACCTAGGAGGCACAAACAAGAGAACTACCGGAAGGTCTGGAGGAGCCTGCTCCTGTGCTCTAAGGACTAATGATAAGAGGTCCTGGGTAATGCCCACTTTAATACATGATGGGGACACAATGGGCAATGGCTCCTCGGTGGTCTCTTGAACTGGAGCAAAACTCCGCGAGAGCGCATCAGCCTTGATGTTTTTTGACCCAGGGCGATATGTTATCAAAAAATTAAAGCGAGCAAAAAACAAAGCCCATCGTGCCTGCCTGGCATTGAGCCGCTTCGCTGACTCTAAATATGCCAGATTCTTATGGTCGGTGAGAATTGAGACCACAAACTTAGCCCCCTCAAGCCAGTGTCTCCACTCCCCGAGTGCATCCTTTATAGCCAACAATTCCCGGTTACCCACATCATAATTCATCTCGGCAGACGAAAATTTACGGGAAAAGTAAGCACAGGGATGAAGGCGATTATCAGACACCACCATCTAAGAGAGCACTGCCCCAATACCTATCTCAGAGGCATCCACTTCTACCACAAAAGGACGCTCTGGATCTGGGTGTCGCAGCACCTTGGCCGAGACAAATGCCCTTTTGAGACGGGCAAAGGCCGCTTTGGCCTCACAAGACCAGTGAGCAACATCCGCCCCTTTCTTAGTGAGTGCCACCAAGGGGGCCACTATAGACGAAAATCCAGCGATAAACCGTCTATAAAAATTTGCAAAGCCCAGAAAACGCTGAAGCGCCTTCAAACTAGTGGGCTGCACCCAATCCAGGACTGCCTGTACCTTAGAACCCTCCATTTGGAAACCTTCTGAGGAGATAATATACCCTAGAAATGCGATTTGCTGGACTTCAAACTCGCACTTCTCCAGCTTCGCCCCAAGCTGGTGGTCTCTGAGTTTCTGGAGGACTAAGCGTACATGCTTCCGATGTTCCTCCAGGGAATGAGAGAAGATTAGGATGTCATCTAGATAAACAACTAAGAATCTATCCAAATATTCCCTGAGCACATCGTTCATGAATTCCTGGAAGACTGCCGGGGCATTAGAGAGCCCAAAAGGCATCACCAAATATTCATAATGCCCTGAGTGGGTATTAAAGGCAGTCTTCCATTCATCCCCCTCTCTTATTCGGATTAGATTGTAAGCACCGCGTAGGTCAATCTTAGAAAAAATGGTGGCAGTACGAAGCTGGTCAAACAAAACCGAAATGAGAGGCAGTGGGTACGAGTTTTTAATCGTGATACGGTTCAATTCCCTGAAGTCGATGCAGGGTCGCAACGAACCGTCCTTTTTACCCACGAAGAAGAACCCCGACACAACTGGGGACTGTGAGGGTCTGATAAATCCCTTAGCCAAGTTCTCCTGAATGTACTCTGCCATAGCCTGAGTCTCAGGACGTGACAGGGAGTACAACCTGCTCTTGGGAAGCTTAGCATCCGGCAACAAATCAATGGCACAGTCATAGGGGCGATGGGGAGGTAGTACCTCCGCAACTTTTTTGGAGAACACATCCGCAAAACCTGCATAACATCCTGGCAATCCTGGCAAACTTAGCTGCGAGAGCCTGACTGGAAGGCTCAAGCAACTCCTGAAACAATCACTACCCCAACTAAGAATCTCCCCAGAGACCCAGTCAAATTGAGGGTTATGGGCCCTTAACCAGGGTAACCCCAAAACCAATGGGGCAAAAGAACAGACAGTCACATAAAAAGACAATTTTTCAGAGTGTGTGGCTCCAATAAACAAAGGAATTTGGCTGGTACAGGAGGCAATTTTACCCTGGGACAATGGTTCCCCCGTTTAACCCACAGATCTCAATCTCTGATGCCAAAGGTACTGAGGGAACAGAGTGTTCCAGGGCGAATTGACGGTCCATGAAAACCCCATCGGCCCCACTGTCAACAAAAGCCTCAGTCTTGACAGTTTGACCGAGGATCTCCAAAGTCACCGGAATGAGAAAAGTCTTTTTAGGAAATTCTGACTTCTGGCCTGACAGGATATTTCCCATCACCCTCAGGCCCTGAAGTTTTCCGTTTTTTCTGGGCATGATACTACAACATGACCTTTATTCCCACAGTACAAACACAAACCCTGCTGTCTCCTCCGTGTCTTCTCACGCGAGGAGAGGCGGGTAGCCCCAATCTGCATAGGCTCCTCGGAATATTCCTCAGAGTCTGAGGTTCCCTTGGGAAAAAAGGAAACTGCGGTCTCCCTTTCAAGCCTACGCTCTCTCAGCCGTCTATCCACCCGGATGGATAACTGCATGAGCTGATCTAAGCTATCAGGCGAGGGATATTGCACCAGTTGGTCCTTTATCTGGTCAGAAAGGCCCCTTCGGTACTGGTTTCTCAGGGCTGGGTCATTCCACTGGGTATCATGAGCCAACCTCCGAAACTCCAAACTATAAACCTCAGCTGGCCATCGCCCTTGCTTAAGAACCGTAATCTGAGCCTCGGCTGAAGCTATCTTGTCAGGGTCATCATACAAAATGCCCAGTGCCGTAAAAAAAGCATCAACACTTTTAAGCGGCGGACAGTCAGGCTGTAACCCATATGCCCAGACCTGTGGGTCTCCTTGTAGCAAGGAAATCACCATGCCCACCCGCTGAATCTCCGACCCAGAAGACTGGGGCCTAAGCCTGAAATATAGCTTACAGCTCTCCTTGAAACAAAAGAACTGCGAGCGATCTCCAGAAAAACGATCCGGGAGATTTACTTTCGGCTCCTTAACCCATGAACTTGCCGCAGCTGCTGCTGCGGGAGCTCCGCTAGCGGCCTGCGGGGTGTTCATTTTAATGGACATCTCATTAAATTGTCGAGTCAGGACCTGCACCTGATCGACCACCTGTTGCAAAGTATTTTGAGGGGTATGCTCCATATTCCAACAAAATTTCAACAGGAGTAGGGCTGCTGAATATGTTACGCACACCAGTGCTAACAGGAGTATACCGGTGTATGAACAGAGAGGGAAGCGAAGCAAACGAACTCACAGACAGTATAACATAACATACACAGGAGGTGATGGAATAACTAATAAACACAAAGTGAACGGAGAAGCCCAAAGGCTCAGGAATTGGGTGTCTCCCTAGTGTCAGGAATGCTCAGATGGAATAGAGCGGACAATGAAGCGATGTGTGGTGATTTAACATGTGGAGCACCTGAAATGATGTTGCTAAGAGCAACAGAAAAAACCCCAAAGGGTTACCAACGGGTGTGGGAATAAACTCCCTGGTCAGAGATAGAAATATAGACACAAGGAGAGTATCCACAATCTTAACCCCCACTTGCAGGGCACAGGTTCAGCTTACTGCCACTAAACTGACACCTGGACGCCCTGCACAGTGAGGGAGGATTAAGCAAGCAGGTCTGAGAGTACAGCCGCAAACCTGCTGGGTTCACAGAATAGCAAAAGAACCCCAGCAGGTCAAACAACTGACTCCAGTCTTACTGCTAGGTCCGGATTGGCAGAATGAAGTACCGAATCCCAAGGCCTATTCGCAGTAAGCAACAAGTAAATACAAAGTCACACAGTACTAGCTAACTCTCTGGAACTGACTAACAAACAAAGATTCAGCAGCATTTGCCTAGCCTGAGAGGATGGTTTATATAGCAGGTGCTGTCCACGCCCCACTCAGACCTCACAGACTGTGAGCACAAAACCAGCACCGGATTCCCTGCCGTGCACAGGGCCTGTAACCACTACACAGTAAAAACCCGGACCGGAGTATCAGCTGCGCTCAGGTTACTTCGCTAACACTTGCCTCCCGGTTGCCATGGTGATGCGGCAGCACAGAGCAGGAGATCCTAACACCTGGCTTGACTGCCTTAGCACTGTCTGGGCTCTATGCTAAGGGTTGCTTTCCGTATGTCACACCTTCCTTATTTTCCCTGGGTGGACAAATCCCTCCAGCCACACAAAATAACACCTGCTCATTAATGTGATCTTTACTTATACTACCTATATACTGCCTAAATATATACTGCCTATATATTTTAAGAATGTCTGTTTACAAAAATAAATGTAAATATTAAACACACAGTATGAATAACATTGTAGATAGCTGAATACACGTGCTTTGCTACGGGATGAGGATGGTAAATTACAATGATAGTTGTTTGTTAATTTACGTTGGTTGGAGATCTAGTATACAGGTATATCTTACTTCCATGACCCACTTTGTGTAGTGGCCGGGCCACTTTTTGGTCCCCCAAGGGACCCTACTCTTCCCACTACACAACACTCAGTCTGTGGCTTCCTGCTGTCTCCATTCCCCTCCTCACAGCATGTCGTGCCCCTGTGAAATTATGGATTTTTTCACAATTTATTATATAGCGCAGCTAATTATATATTTTCTGATATACTCTGTGCTGCTGGGGGACCATGCTACTTCCACTATATAACTGTCAGTGTGTGGGTTTGTGCTACCTGCATTCCCCTCCTCACAGCATGTCACTGGCCCTGTCACATGCAGCCCTGTCATCACTGACATATCATGCATGTCCTGATATAGTCTGTGCTGCTGGCCCACTTCTAGGGGTACTAGTGGTGTGTTACCCTCACAGTGTTTGTTCCCAGAGTGTAAGTCATTTGTGTATCAAGTTTGGTGTAAATTGCTCCAGGCATTAAAGAGTTATGCTGTCTGCTGTAACTCTGTGCTGCTGCCTCACCCCTAGGGAGCTAGGGGTGTCTTACCCCCACAGTGTTTGTCCCCAGCCTATAAGTCATATGTGTACTAAGTTTGTTGTAAATAGGTCCAGGCATTCGGGAGTTATGCGGTCTCCTGAAATACTCTGTGCTGCTGTCCCACCGCTAGGAATCCTAGGGGTTTCTAACCCCCACAGAGTTTGTTTTGAGATTGTAAGTCAGATGTGTACCAAGTTTGGTGTAAATTGTTCCAGCCCTTCCACAGTTATGCTGTCTGCTGACATACTCTGTGCTGTTACCTAGCACCATAGGGGTGCTAGGATTGTCTGACCCCCACAGTATTTGCTCCTAGAGTGTAAGTCATATGTGTACCAAGTTTGTTGTAAATTGCTGCAGGCATTCCAGAGTTATGCTGCCTGCTGAAATACTCTGTGCTGCTGCCTCACCCCTAGGGGTGGTAGGGGTGTCTTTCCCCCACAGTGTTTGTTCCCAGGTGTCATTGCGCTCACAGAGATGCAAAGCTCACAACGTCAGTGCACCCATCACCAAGGCAACGGATATACAGCCAGCAATACTATAAGAAATACAAAAACCTTTCGTAAAAAGTACACATTATAAACTGTTAGAATGCCACAGTTACATTGTCATACCTTTAGCAACATCAAGAATACATTAGAAACATTGTTCAAAGGAGATACTCAGTTATTTAGCAAAGCATGATAGTGGAGGGTGTCCATTTAACCCACGGGGAAAAATAACATCTAGCCTATGTATCCACCTGGTTTCACACTGTAATAACAGTAAATTCCGTTCACCCCCTCTAGCAAGTGGGGGAATGTGACTGATCATTCGATACTTGAGACTAGTCAAATTATGTTTATATTCATGGAAATGGCGTGCCACAGGCTACTCACTATTACCACTTGTAATGGCTGCCCGAATCGCAGAGCCATGTGCAGATATCTGTTCTTTGAATTTACATTGTGTTTTGCCTATGTAAGACAAACCACAAGGACATATTAACTGATACACCACATACGTGCTATTGCACTTTAAGTGGTGTCGGATCTTATACTCAAATCCTGAGTGAGGATGATAAAATGTATCACCCTGAATCATGTAATTGCAAGTGGTACAAGAACATCTATAGCAGCCATTCCTTTTGTTTGATCAAAAATGACTTTTAGTAACTTTGCAATGACCCGTGATGTCAGTTTTGACCAATATATCTCTGAAATTCCTCCCTCTACTATAACAAGGCATAACAGAGGAGGACATCAAATTAAGATTACTATCAGAGCTAATCATTAGCCAATGTTTCCATGTGATGTTTCTTATATCTGCTGATAAAGGATTACATTTAATAACCCAAGGCATTCTATCATGTCAAGGACGGGGTAGACGATTTTTCAATGATTCTTTACGGTCCATACATAATACTTTTTCCTTTGTTTGTAATAAAGACTGCAGATTATATCCCCTCTCACGGATTTTTTTTGCCATTACATCCATTTGTTTGTCTGTATTATTGATGTCATCATTGATCCTCATCACTCTAATAAATTGCGAATAAGGTAAGCGTATCTTCAAATTCTTAGGGTGACAACTGCTCATATGAAGCAGTGTATTATGTTCTGTCTCTTTATTAAATACACTAGTACTAAGTTTAGCATTGTTACATGAGATCAAAACATCCAGAAAGCTGAGTTCAGCTTGACTGATACTGAATGTCATTTTAATTGGGAATGATGTAGCATTATGACCGTCAATCAATGATATGAACTCTTGTTTAGTGCCAACCCAGATTAAAAATAGGTCGTCTGTGAACCGTGTACAGAAAGGAATTTTAGATCTTACATTAGGATTACGAAAAAATATATCCTCCTCTATGGTAAACATAAATGAATTAGCATAAGCAGGGGCCACAGATGACCCCCATGGCACAGCCGAGAGTCTGCAAATAATATGTACCATTGAATAAGAAATAGTTTTTTGTAAGTATCAGTTCAAGTAATTGTAACAGAAACTCAACAAATGGAACCGTTAATGACTTATTATCTTGTAGGAGTCTCTTTACTGCACGAATACCATCACCATGAGGGATATTGGTATATAAACTCGGAATATCAATAGAGACCATCCATGCCCCAGCAGGAAGAATATTAAAATGATCAATAGTTGTATCCAGCAGGAAGTTTGGATGGTCTTGTACCAACGGCTGAAGGATGGGATCTAGATAAACAGAGGAAGGTTGAAATAGTGAGCCCTGCGCTGATATAATCAGATGGCTGGGTGGGGGGAGGGTTAACCCCTTTATGTATCTTGGGCAACATATATATTAAAGGTGTAATTGGATATTTAGGAATTATTTCTTGATACAACTCTTCCTCAATTAGTTGTTGATCCTTAGCATATAGAAGACATTGCTATAACTCGTTCCTAAAAATATCAGTCGGATCGTTTGGTAACTTTCGAGAAGTAGTATCATCACCCAATTGTCGATAAATCTTGATCCTATAATCAGCTACTGTAAGTCTTGGAGTACAGCCCCTCCCCCTTGTCTGCAGGTCTAATAATTAAATTCTGATTTGCAGCAAGATTTTTCATAGCTTCCCGTTCTAGGGGTGTCAAATTGGGGTGCACTAAGGGAGCTTTAGATACTACAATAGACAGATCCTGATCAACTAATCTCATGAATGTTTTTAATGTTGGATTGGTAGATATGGGTTCAAAAACAGACTTTTTGTCGTTTTTTCAACTGTTTGGGAATTCTAGATTGCTGTAATGTGTCCGTGTTTTTCTTCCCAAATAATTATTTTCATTTAATCTGTCTCTGGAGATTATGTCTTTCCAAAAGCCATTCCAGTTCATCAAACTTAGGGGGTAATTCCAAGTTGATCGCAGCAGGAAATTTTTTAGCAGTTGGGCAAAACCATGTGCACTGCAGGGGAGGCAGATTTAACATGTGCAGAGAGAGTTAGATTTGGGTGGGGTGTGTTCAATCTGCAATCTAATTTGCAGTGTAAAAATAAAGCAGCCAGTATTTACCCTGCACAGAAATAAAATAACCAACCCAAATCTAACTCTTTCTGCACATGCTATATCTGCCCCCCCCTGCAGTGCACATGGTTTTGCCCAACTGCTAAAAAATTTCCTGCTGCGATCAACTTGGAATTACCCCCTTAGTCGTTGGTACAAACGAAAGTCCCTTTTGAAGTAATTTAGTTTCTGAATCCGTCAATTTATATGAGACAAGTTAAAGATGATTTCTTTCTGTGATTGGGTGGTCTTCCACGTCCCCTGCCCCTGGTATTGTTTGCCTCTCCTGGTGAATTTATTTCTCTTCTGGTATTTCGATATTTGGCTCTCGTAACACCCCCTTAAGGAAGCTGTTTAGCAATGCCAGTCTCTGTGTCGCTTGCAGTACTATTCAACTCTTGGGATGATTCCGTATCACATACAGTTAAAGGGTATCTGCGTTGTCTCTGTATATATTGATGCCTATTGGCATTGGTATTGGTGCCCATCGACCATTGATATACTTTATGCTGTTCATAGTCTAGGTTAACTTTATTTTTCAGTTTTAAATTTCAATAGATAATGTTTATATATAGCAATTTGATGTATTAATTTGCCCATCCAATCAGTGTCCACATCAGTAGTCAATGGAGGTAAATGTATTACCTCAAAAGCAGCAATTTTTTCTTTAATCATAGAGAGTTCCTTATTTGATTGATCAACCACTCACAAGATTAGATCATACGAACACTTATTTAAAATCCCTACCCATTTCTTACAGAAGTTAGGGCCATAGCGGCCTATAGTAGGGCAATTCTTAACTCTAAAACCGCGTGGTATTTTCTTAGCGAGGTAGTAGTCACTCAATGAAACCACGTGGCAGTGAAAATCAGTCTCATTTTTCTTCATATGTAATACAGTAGGTCACGGAAAATAATATCCAAAGGTAATGTCTCAGGTGCATCTTGCAGACACTCTTTGTTAAGAATTTTTTCTGCTTCTGCTCCTGAAAAACCTAAAGTATCTCCCACAGGGAATAACAGTGGTTTAAATGGAAAATCTCTATCATCAGCAATTGATTCAGCCATGATGTTATTGCCAATATGTACTTCACAATGCAAAGCTATATATCATACTAGGACAGCCGTCCAATAATTATATACGATATATCAACAAAATGTATATGCTTCTGTAATGTCCAAAATACCACCACCACTGTGGGAAAAACACATACAATCCATCCACGGCTGATGTCAATACTTGAAATATACGGGGTGCCTTGGCAGGAAACACCTCAGTCTCATTTAAAGGCAGTCCATAATATATGCACAAATGCCCGGCACTCTACTCAAGTTGATACCTTGGTCAGGTGCCCTCACAGAAGTATAGCAATATAATGTATAAGGTGCGGCACTCCGACTCCGGAAAGAAATACACACTAGTCACCAGACTTATCAATGTTTCTGTGTATTATTCACCGTCATCAGGATAAAAATGAAATACACGTGTCTTACCTTAAATAGTAGACACCACCCATGTGAAGCCATCTCACCATCCCCGGGACATTACACCCGAACGGCAGTACAACCAATTATATACCATACATAGCTGTTACCTAGAGATATTTTTATAAAACTAAGAGAACATTGCTTTGTGTTATAGCCGGGGCTCCCAAAAAAAACAAAACTCTACTTCATGTTTTAAGTATATGATCGAAATGCACAGAAATTTTCTGTTTAGACACAATAAGCAATATATATTGAAAAAGTTGCAGAGAACATCCCTTCGGTCAAGATGCTGGCTGTCAGAATGCCGGTGCTAGAATCCCAACAGCCATCAGAATGCCGAACCTGGAATCCCGACAGGGGCAGGAGACAGATGCCAGAATCCCGGCAGTCGGCATCTCAACCTTAAGTATAACGGATGGGTTGGGGTTAAGGTCGGGGGGGGGGGGGGAGTTGGTTTAGGCTGTGGGAAGGATGGTTAGGGTTAGGCACCACCAGTGGGGGATAGGTTTAGGCACTAAGAGAGGAGGATCAGGGTTAGGCTGTGGGTAAGGGGGGTTAGGTTTAGGCACCACCGGGGAAAGATTAGAGTCAGGAACTAACAGGGAAGGATTAGAGTTAGGCTGCGGGGATGGGGGGTTAGGTTTACACACTACCGGGGGGAGATTAGGGTCAGGCACTAAGGGGGAGGTTAGGGTCAGGCTGCAGAAAGAGAGGGTTAAGGGGTAGGAGAAAGGGGGAAACACTCTTACCTCTTCCTGTCGGAATTTACACTATCGGGATGCTGGCGTTGATATTCTGACTGCTGGCATCCAGTCAGCAGGGATATCACACTGAATCTGCACAGAAGGCTACCTGTGCAAACACAATATTTTTATTTTAAGGTGGAAAAGCCCCTCAAATACAGCTAAATGGATACTTGATGTCGCACTGATGCGCAATATCTGATAATTCAAAAGTTTTCACCACCATTTTCAAGCGGGATTCAGTCATTAGGTCGACAACACTTAGGTCGACAGTCATTAGGTCAACCACTATTGGTCAACATGCATTAGGTTGCCATGGTCACTATGTCGACATGTACAAGGTCAACATGGAACAAGGTCGACATGAGTTTTTCAAAAAAAATAATTTTTTTGAACTTTTTCATACTTTACGATTCACGTGGACTACAATTGGGAATAGTAACCTGTGCCAAGCGTAGCAGTAGCTGAGCGAGGCACCCTGCCCGAAGCATAGTGAGCAAAGCGAGCCATGCAAGGGGACACAGTGCACTAATTGGGGTTTCCCATCACATTACGAAGAAAACTACACCAAAAAACTCATGTCGACCTTTTTCCGTGTAGACCTAGTACATGTCGACTTAGTAACCATGTTGCCCTAATGCATGTCGACCAATAGTGGTTGACCTAATGACTGTCGACCTAAGTGTGGTCGACCTAATATAACCATATACAGGTTGAGTATCCCTTATCCAAAATGCTTGGGACCAGAGGTATTTTGGATATCGGATTTTTCCGTATTTTGGAATAATTGCATACCATAATGAGATATCATGGTGATGGGACCTAAATCTAAGCACAGAATGCATTTATGTTACATATACACCTTATACACACAGCCTAGAGGTAATTTTAGCCAATATTTTTTATAACTTTGTACATTAAACAAAGTGTGTCTACATTCACACAATTCATTTATGTTTCATATACACCTTATACACACAGCCTGAAAGTCATTTAATACAATATTTTTAATAACTTTGTGTATTAAACAAAGTTTGTGTACATTGAGTCCTCAAAAAACAAAGGTTTCACTATCTCACTCTCACTCAAAAAAGTCCGTATTTCGGAATATTCCGTATTTCGGAATATATGGATATGGGATACTCAACCTGTAATAATAATAATAATAATAATAATAATACAGTTTATTGTCATCAAACAAAACAAATAGGGATTTGTTAAAAGAAATTACAAGTACCACACTATGGTGCTAAGAATGGACAAGTGATATGCAGGCTACAGTCTAAAGACTGCAAGCTACAGACAGTTATTTATATGATCCTTTCTTCCCTGCATGGTAGGACACAAACAGGGTCGGACTGGCCCACAGGTGTACCAGGGAAACCACCTGTAGGCCCCACTGCCTGAGGACCCACTCCTTCCTCTAGGGACCAGGTTCCAGACTGTCAGACTGTGCACTTGTATTATACATGGTAGATATGTTGCATTACACTGCACTAAACTATTTCAAGCCTCTGTGGAAGCTGGCCACACCCCCTTTGTAGGCTGGCCACACCCCTAAGTATGGGCCCCTATAACTGCATCCCCATGGTGGGCCCTTCATGCCCCAGTCCGACACTGGATACAAGTCACACAGCAGAACTGCCATCATTTGCCAACTGCCTTGGCAGATCTCTTGGACAGGTGCAGCACCACAATCATGCAGTCAAAAGTCACAAAGTGTTCCGCCCAGTAAATAATTCCAAATGATCATTTTTTCCTTTAATTTCATCCTAAATTAATCTATTTGCAAAAAAAGAAGATTCCAGGTCCATGAATATTGAATAGGCGATATCACAGTGTGCCACTTTAGAAGCAAATAGTGAGTCTAGAATTGGACTGCTACTTAATAATGTAAATCAAGAAGCCCTCAGGCTAGGGTACTCAAGTTCAGTCATGTAGTGTTATGCTTGTAGAAAGATTGTTAATGCGATAAATTTGTCTTTATTAGAATCCTTTTTATAATACTACACAAATTTATTGCATCACATATACATTTTTTACTGTCGGAAAAAGAGCATTACATTTAATTTTGATTCTATTAGACTCTCAGTAAAATGCCTGCGGAATTTATTTTGTACTGTAATTGAATATTTATAATACTATAGTTGGCTTTTTTAACTGTATTTGATATAAATATGCATAGAAACAATGCTATCTGTAAACACACCTTGGGGTATATTTACTAAGGTCCTGATTTTGTCCGAGTTTGTTTATTTTTTCTAAGTGTCATCTCGGGAATTTACTAAACGCAAATCTCGGCAGTGTTGGGGCTATTCTTATTGATTTCCCCAGCTAAGTTCACAAATACGAATGAATACACCATCGGTCAAACACGGCTGTTATTTGATACAACTCGGTAATTTACTAAGAATTTGTATTCTCAATCACTGCCGATAATAGTCAAACACTGCCAGGAAAACATAGACTTCGTAAAAAAAAGCAGTTTTAAAACAGACCCGCTTTTTCCTGGCATGTTTAGAGTGTCATGCACGGATCAGTGAGATCCGTGCATGCTTATCTGTGTAAAGGGGTGTGAAAGTGTTAAAAATCAAAGAAAAAAATAGCGTGGGGTGCCCCCTCCTATGTATAACCAGCCTCGGGCTCTTTGAGCCAGTCCTGGTTGTAAAAATACGTCATGGCACTCTCCTGATTGGCTGTGTGCTCCTTGCCTGTCAATCAGGCTCAGTGCAGTGGCTAGAATGGAGGATCGCGGTCCTCCATTATAGCCTATGATGGGATCTGCGGTTAACATCAAAGTTAATTGGGGTCACTCTTGATTGACAGGCAAGGAGCACAGCCAATCAGGAGAGCGCCATGACATGGTGCTCCCTGATTGCCTGGCGGGACCTTCACTGACAGAAGTCACGGGGGGTCCCGGCAGTCGATGTAAACATGGAACCCCTTTAGTAGCGTGGATCGGGATTTCGGTTTATTATTTTAAGTAAGTCCATGGATTACATAGAAAAAGAAGAGGACAGATCTACACTGGATTGGTTGTAAGTAGAGATGAGCGGGTTCGGTTCGTCGAGATCCGAACCCCCCCGAACTTCACGTGGTTTACACGGGTCTAAGGTAGCCTTGGTTCTTCCCGCCTAACACTCAAAACCCGAACGAGGCCAAACGTCATCATCCCGCTGTCGGATTCTCACGAGATTCGGATTCCATATAAAGAGCCGTGCGTCGCCGCCATTTTCACTCATACATTGTTGATTGAGCGGAGAGGACGTGGCTATGTTCTCTGCCTGAAAAGCTCAATATCTGTGCTCAGTGTGCTGCATTGTAGTACAGTGCTGCATTGTGGTGACCACCAGTATATAGTAGTACAGTACAGTAGTCCATTGCTGTATCTTGCAGCTCCATGTCAGACTCAGTTCTATTTTCTGGATCAGTGCTCAATATCTTTGCTGCATTGTGGGGACCAGTATATAGTAGTACAGTGCTGCATTGTGGTGACCACCAGTATATAGTAGTACAGTACAGTTGTCCATTGCTGTATCTTGCATCTCCGTGTCAGACTCAGTTCTATTCTCTGGATCAGTGCTCAATATCTGTGCTGCATTGTGGGGACCAGTATATAGTAGTACAGTGCTGCATTGTGGTGACCACCAGTATATAGTAGTACAGTACGGTAGTCCATTGCTGTATCTTGCAGTTGGCATATAATTCCACACATTAAAAAATGCAGAACAAAAATGTGGAGGGTAAAATAGGGAAAGATTAAGATCTACTCCCACCTAGTGCTGAAGCTGCTGAGAGTCCAATTGTGTTGGTTGCGATGCCTGACCTTCCCAACACTGGACGGGAAGAGGCAGCTCCTTCCATCATTTGCACGCCCCCTGCAAGTGCTGGAAGGAGCACCCACAGTCCAGTTCCAGATCTTCAAATTGAAGGATGAGGATATGGGTGTTGCTGGCGGTGAGGGGGAAATTGACCAGGAGGATTCTGATGGAGAGGTGGTTTGTTTAAGTCAGGCACCCGGGGAGACACCTGTTGTCCGTGGGATGAATAAGGCCATTGACATGCCTGGTCAAAATACCAAAAAAATCACCTCTTCTGTGTGGAATTATTTCAACAGAAATGTGGACAAATGGTGTCAAGCCATGTGTTGCTTTTGTCAAGAAGTAATAAGTAGGGGTAAGGACGTTAACCACCTAGGAACATCCTCCCTTATACGTCACCTGGAGCGTATTTATTAGAAGTCATTGACAAGTTAAAAAACTTTGGGTGACAGCGGAAGCAGTCCACTGACAACTAAATCCCTTCTTCCTCTTGTACCCAAGCTCCTGCAAACCACACCACCAACTCCCTCAGTGTCAATTTCCTCCTTAGACAGGAACTCCAATAGTCCTGCAGGCCATGTCACTGGCAAGTCTGAGGAGTCCTCTCTTGACTGGGATTCCTCCGATGGATCCTTGAGTGTAACGCCTACTGCTGCTGGTGCTGCTGTTGTTGCTGCTGGGAGTCGATCATCATCCCAGAGGGGAAGTCGGAAGACCACTTGTACTACTTCCAGTAAGCAACTGACTGTCCAACAGTCCTTTACAAGGAAGATGAAATATCACAGCAGTCATCCTGTTGCAAAGCGGATAACTCAGGCCTTGGCAGCTGTGTTGGTGTTTGACGTGCATCCGGTATCCGGCGTCAGTTCACAGGGACTTAGAGAATTTCTTGAGGTAGTGTGTCCCCGGTACCAAATGCCATCTAGGTTCCACTTCTCTAGGCAGGCGATACCGAGAATGTACACAGACGTCAGAAAAAGAGTCACCAGTGTCCTAAAAAATGCAGTTGTACCCAATGTCCACTTAACCACGGACATGTGGACAAGTGGAGCAGGGCAGACTAAGGATCATATGACTGTGACAGCCCACTGGGTAGATGTATTGCCTCCCGCGGCAACAACAGCAGCGGCGGCACCAGTAGCAGCATCTCGCAAACGCCAACTCATTCCTAGGCAGACTACGCTTTGTATCATCGCTTTCCATAAGAGGAACACAGCTGACAACCTCTTACAGAAAGCAAGTAACATCATCGCAGAATGGCTTACCCCAATTGGACTATCCTGGGGATTTGTGACATCGGACAACGCCACCAATATTGTGCGTGCATTACATGTGGGCAAATTCCAGCATGTCCCATGTTTTGTATATACAATGAATTTGATGGTGCAGAATTTTTTTAAAAACGACAGGGGTGTGCAAGAGATGCTGTCGGTGGCCTGGAGAATTGTGGGCCACTTTCGGCATTCAGCCACCGCGTGCCGAAGACTGGAGCACCAGCAAACACTCCTGAACATTCCCCGCCATCAGCTGAAGCAAGAGGTGGTAATGAGGTGGAATTCAACCCTCTATATGCTTCAGAGGATGGAGGAGCAGCAAAAGGCCATTCAAGCCTATACATCTGCCTACGATATAGGCAAAGGAATGCATCTGACTCAAGCGCAGTGTAGAATGATTTCAACGTTGTGCAAGGTTCTGTAACCCTTTGAACTTGCCACACGTGAAGTCAGTTCAGACACTGCCAGCCTGAGTCAGGTCATTCCCCTCATCAGGCTTTTGCAGAAGCAGCTGGAGAGATTGAAGGAGGAGCTAAAACGGAGCGATTCCGCTAGGCATGTGGGACTTGCGGATGGAGCCCTTCATTCGCTTAACCAGGATTCACGGGTGGTCAATCTGTTGAAATCAGAGCACTACATTTTGGCCACCGTGCTCGATCCTAGGTTTAAAGCCTACGTTGTATTTCTCTTTCTGGCAGACACAAGTCTGCAGATGTTCAAAGACCTGCTGGTGAGACAATTATCAAGTCAAGTGGAACGTGACCTGCCAACAGCTCGTCCTTCATTTTCTACCGCCACTGGAGCTGCCAGGAAAAGGATCACATTTCTAAAACCACCTGCTGGTGGTGATGCAGGGCAGTCAGGAGCAAAAACTGACATCTGCTCCGGACTGAAGGACCTTCCAAAAATTACTAACATGTTGTCTACTGTCACTGCATATGATTCTGTCACCATTGAAAGAATGGTGGAGGATTATATGAGTGACAGCATCCAAGTAGGCACGTCAGACTGTCCGTACGTATACTGGAAGGAAAAAGAGGCAATTTGGAGGCCCTTGCACAAACTGGCTTTATTTTACCTAAGTTGCCCCCCATCCAGCGTGTACTCCGAAAGAGTGTTTAGTGCAGCCAGTCACCTTGTCAGCGATCGGCGTATGAGGTTACTTCCACAAAATGTGGAGAAGATGATGTTCATCAAAATGAATTATAATCAATTCCTCCGTGGAGACATTTACCAGAAATTGCCTCCAGAAAGGACACAGGGACCTGTGATGGTGGATTCCAGTGGGGACAAATTAATACTTTGTGAGGAGGGGGATGTACACAGTGAAAGGGGTGAGGAATCAGACGATGATGATGATGTCGACATCTTGCCTCTGTAGAGCCAGTGTGTGCAAAGAGAGATTGATTGCTTATTTTTTTGGTAGGGGCCCAAACCAACCAGTCATTTCAGCCACAGTCGTGTGGCAGACCCTGTTGCTGAAATGATGGGTTTGTTAAAGTGTGCATGTCCTATTTATACAACATAAGGGTGGGTGAGAGGGCCCAAGGACAATTCCATCTTGGACCTCTTTATTTTTTATTTATCTTTGCATCATGTGATGTTTGGGGCCATTTTTTTAAGTGCCATCCTGTCTGACACTGCAGTGCCACTCCTAGATGGGCCAGGTGTTTGTACCGGCCAGTTGGGTCGCTTAGCTTAGTCATCCAGTGACCTTGGTGCAAATTTTAGGACTAAAAATAATATTGTGAGGTGTGAGGTGTTCAGAATAGACTGGAAATGAGTGGAAATTATGGTTATTGAGGTTAATAATACTATGGGATCAAAATTACCCCCAAATTCTATGATTTAAGCGGTTTTTGTGGGTTTTTTGAAAAAAACACCTGAATCCAAAACACACCCGAATCCGACAAAAATTTTTAAGGGGGGTTTTGCCAAAACGCGTCCGAATCCAAAACACGGGCGCAGAACCGAATCCAAAACCAAAACACAAAACCCGAAAAATTTCCGGTGCACATCACTAGTTCAAAGGGATTTTATATTAAGGCTTTCAAGGCCAAGTAAAGGTCACAAAGATGCCACAAAAGACTTAATAGGAGGCTGTATTCTTTTACTGGGAGTAGAAGATCCTTTGTGTTAATTTAATATCTAGAAATACTGAGTACAGTTACTTGGATGTCAGGGACAGATTGGGAATTTAAAGTGGCCCTGGAAAATTTGGAAAGTGGCCCTACAGATGTGTCCTCATACATCCAGCCTCAATACGCCATGCAGCTTGAGATGCCTGGCATGAGTGAGCCACCAGGTCCCATGCAACTCTGCTAACGTTGGGCGTCTTTCTTTGCAGAAAAAGTATCTGTACCAATGCAATGCGACTAGGACATAGCAGGAGACTGTGCTGATTAATGTGATATATGACACTTGTATATTGTGTGTGACTGAGTCTGTAAACAGAGCACTGCGGAACTTGTATTGGAAGAAAGCTGCGGCTGCTACATTGTACAGTCAGAGACCCAGTCACACACAATATACCAGTGTCATTTATCAAATCAATCAGCACTGTCTCCTCGTGCGTCCTGTAATTGTGACATAAAAGATGAACGACACTAGGAGATTGTCATGCGACCTGGTGTGCCAAGAGGGGCTGTTTGGTGTGACTGCAGTAAAGATGTATGAGGACATATATGTAGGCATGGCCAGGAGCAAATGTTGGTGAGGTTTGCAGACCATTAGCCCTAGTGCTGATAACACTGCAGGAAACGCTATAAAGCATATCTCCCAACCTTCTAGTAGCAGCGGCTGGGACCTTTACACATGTCGGAGGTGCATGCCAGAAAAAGGGGGCATTGCCTCATGTGAAGCACAGCGCCTGTGAGCCACACTAAGGGCATGCCCAGCACTCCACTCCCAGTCAGTCTCTCCATGGAATAGACACTGTGTGCGGCATCTATTCACCGCTTGCTCTACTAAGTAGAGCAGTGGGTGACAGGGGCCTCAGAAACCCACCCACCCCTGTCCGCCCTCCCACTGAGCTCTTCCTCACATGACAAGGATGGCCTTATCTCATGATGTTAGGATATCCTTCATTGGTCACTGTGCTTGCTATGACAGGCGTCAGCAGACTGCCAGTCATGCAAGTGTATCACTCCTTGCAGGGTCGGTTTTACACCAATTAGGGACCAGTGTGAAAGGTTCTAATAGCACCCCCATAAAAATAAAAAAATTACATATACTGGTATTTTGTGTGCACTATATATAAATACACCTTACCTATACAGTGGTTTCTCTGCAGCAGGGAACCTCTGAGGAAATTGATCCTCCCAGGGCAGACAGTGTCTTCAGTCACTATTCACGTACATCACATGTCGGGAGATGTTTCTTTGTGTAGAAATATATCCAATGTCATGATCACACAACAGAAGTTCAACCAGATTCATAGCGTCTGTGTCACCTCCTGTCCCTTGTGCTCCTTCCAGCCTACTGTGTCTCTTCACTATCCTGCCCAAGGTCACTCTAGCCTCCTGTCCCCTGTCACTCCAGCCTCCTGTTCCAACAGCCTTCTGCCCCATCTCTCCAACCTCCTGCCACTGCAGGCTCCTGTCCTGTCTCTCCGGCCTCCTGCCCCATCACTCCAAATTCCTGCCCCATATCTCTCAAGCTTCCTGTCCCCTATGTCTCCAGTCTCTTATCTCCTGCCACTCCAGCCTTCTGCCATGTCACTCCAGCCTCTTATCTCTTGTCACTCCTTCCACCATGACTCCAACCATCTACTTCATCTTTCCTGCCACCTGCCCAGTCACTGCTACCTCCTGCCACTCCAGGCTCCTGCTCTGTCTTTCCACCCTCCTGCCCCCTGTCACTGGTAACCTCTTGCCCCATCACTCCAACCTCCTGTTCTTCTACATCACAGCACTTACCCCAGATTGCTGGACGCTGACTGCTCTGCTTCTGATGCATGTCAGTGGCGTACTTCTGTCTTGGACTGGAGGAGCTCTCTGTCTCAGGAGAAGACAGCCTCTTTTCGCGATGTAAGTAGCTTGGTGCTTCTCCTTGGGCGGGTGACTGACAGGCACCGGTGAGCTACTTGGCATACAAGAAATCTGAAGCACTACTGAGGGCTGGCAACTATGCGACAGGCGGTCCCACAGTCCTCGCAGCCCACTGGGGCTCTTACCTGGAAGTTACACGCCCCATCTGCCCCTTTTCAACGTCAAGGGTTGTGAAAGCTAAGGCCATATCAAATGTGTCTTTACTACAATCCCAAATACAAATACATGGAACTGCCACAATTGCCTTAATGTACAAGGGGTTTCTCAAAAGTAAGTTTCCCTATTGCAGGAGAAAAACAATGGTTACGCAATTACAGTAGCTTGTGGCTTGGAGTGACGTGTGGTCTTGCGTTATGGAGCCGCCACTGCGAAACGTGTCAGACTGCAAAGTCCATTCAGGACCATTTTAACGAGGACATTAGCCGCTCATCAACTGGACCAATATTGTGTGATGAACTGAATTTCAACATGGACGATACCAAGGCTGAGGTGAAATCGTGGCTCCTATCCATGGAGAGTGGCGTCATGTTATGGCAAGTATTTAGCCCTTAATGCTGATTATGTTTAGATGTAGCTAAAAAGTATGTAAATAAAATCAATGAGTCTTTCATTTTTCTTTCCTGGGATGGGGAAATGTAGTTTTGGGGAGACCCCTTGTCATTTAGATTTACACCACAAACGCTTTCCAGATTCTGTAAAAGAAATTGCACTGTGTACTGGACTGAACCAACATCAAGTCCTCTTAGTGGTAACAGAAACACTGACAATGTATTCTGGGATTACACTGTACACTGGGATTCTGCACACAGTAATGTCCGCAGTTTGCAATACTCCATGTCTCACACCTATTACACAGCATCTTACGTTATCTAATGAGAACAGTATCAGTTCTTACAGACGCAATTAGGCAGGTAAGTGGAAGATGAGCTGTTGTGTTACCCATGTCGCTGCTCTCACTTCCTCTGCTCTTCCATGGGCTGTGGTGTGAGTGGGACTCTGCCGTTGGTATGTGTATGATATACATATAATTCTTACTTGACACTGGCATATATTACATAATGGCACACAATTCAAAGAGACCTTACCACAAAAACCAGATGTACTATACACCAAAGCCCCTGATTTACAACAGAGACTAGATCAGAACCACTTTAGGAATAATAAAGAATTAGTACAAACCTCAGTTACAGAGGAAACGGGCGGATCATCAACTGCGGAAAATGCTGTAACCTGAAGAACCTGGGACACAAAAGCACAAAACCCACCATAAGCTTCACATCAAACCAAACCAAACAGCCGTACACGATAAGACAGAGACTTACCTGTGCCTCCACCAACACAACACTGTATATCTGCTGGATGCAGCTCCAACTGGCAGCACGTGGGACGGACAGTAGGATCTATGGGTAGAAAGAACAGGGGAACATATAAGTAATATAAGAAAAGGATTTCAGCGACATAATGCAGCAAAACATTACTGTGACCCTGAAGGTTTGAGATTTATAGCAAGTGACAGTGAACACCGAATTGGCCAGGAGGAGATTTTGGCACAAAATGATTTTTCCATTAATATTCAGTCTGGCTCGATACAGTGGGTGAGGAGAGTATACATAATCACCACCGTATACTGTAGTGTACAACATAAGATACTGGTACGGGATTTATAGACATTCTGTGCTACAATTGTCCGTTACACCTGGATACATATTATTTGGTGACTATTATTTCACTTCTATGCTTAATACCAAAGCCGGACTGAGCGCCGCATGCATTCTGTTATTATATGTACCACAGAGGATGGACCCCTCCTGCATGCGGGGGGCACAACGAGGCGCTATGTAGACTGTTACTGATCCAGAGCGCTAAAGTCAGCCAACTTCTATTACCATTTATGTTTAGTCCACTAGACCAGATGTTCCCAAATAAGTTCCTCAAGGCACACCAACGGCCCAGGTTTAAAGTATATTCATGCTTGGCCACAGGTGACTTAATTAGTAGCTTAGTTTATTTGATTTAACCATCTGCGCTGAGCCATGGATATACCTACAACCCGGACCGTTGGGTGCCTTGAGGAACGTGTCTGGGAACCTCTGCACTACACTATAGCAGCCCAGGGACGTAACACCTGCAGCATAACACAAGGAGTGCATATGGGATTGTTGGACTCTTGCCGCTGAAGATTAGATAGGGCCACTGATGGTTTTACAAATCTATAAATTACTAGAGAAAGAAATGAGACTACGGTGGAACACCTACAGCTTAGAATGGAACAAAACAACAGTAGAACATTCACAAAGGACTACCTGGACTACACTGCAAATAGAGAGGCCAATCCCAGGTCTTTTTTTCAATCCTGGGTATTGGGATTAAAAAAAAGTCAATCCCGGGATACCGGGATTGTATAGAAGACCCATCCACACAAATACGCACCATCGCGGGTGGGAGCTGGGCTCGCGGACAGAGGAAACGGGCGGATCATCCACTGCGGAAAATGCTGTAACCTGAAGAACCTGGGACACAGAAGCACAAAACCCACCATAAGCTTCACATCAAACCAAACCAAACAGCCGTACACGATAAGACAGAGACTTACCTGTGCCTCCACCAACACAACACTGTATATCTGCTGGATGCAGCTCCAACTGGCAGCACGTGGGACGGACAGTAGGATCTATGGGTAGAAAGAACAGGGGAAAAATATAAGTAATATAAGAAAAGGGTTTCAGCGACATAATGCAGCGAAACATGACTGTAACCCTGAAGGTTTGAGATTTATAGCAAGTGACAGTGGACAGCCAAATTGGCCAGGAGGGGATTTTGGGCCCAAAAGGATTTTTCCATTAATATTCAGTCTGGCTGGATACACTGGGTGAGGAAAGTATACATAATCACCACGTGTACTGTAGTGTACAACATAAGAAGATACTGGTACGGGACGTATAGACATTCTGTGCTACAATTGCCAATCACTATGACATTCCTTAGAATCACATTAGAGTCTGTTACACCTGGATACATATTATTTGGAGACTATTAATTTACTTCCATGCTTAATACCAAAGCCAGACGAAGCGCCGCCTCCTGCTTGCATCCATCCTCATTCCTGTGACTTTCTCCCAGCACTGGCAACTGGTGCCCAGAACAGTAAGCTGTGGGGGCTTCAGGGGAGAGGAGGGGTAGAAAGAGAGGCTGTAGCTGCAGAACATTTCTTTAGGAGTGCTTAGGCAGCTTCTATATATGTCCATATAGGAATGTGCAGATGTAGTAATGGGTGAACGGTAAAGTGCAGGGGTTTGTGCTTGCTGGAGATGATGGTGGGGAGGTGATGGTGGGGTGGGGGGGTGATGGTGGAGGAGGCATGGGAGATGATGGTGGGGGGGAGGTGATGGTGGGGGCTGTGGGAGGAGGACGATGGTGGAGAAGGTGTGGGAGATAATGATGGAAGAGCTGTCAGCAGACGTTTTGGTGCCCTGTGCCACAAACAGAATTTGTGCCACCCCTCTCACCAATTTTTCCTATAGGGACATAAGGCGCATACCTCGTGGGGAAGGGGCATGACAAAACTGATCCCAGACACAGCCCATGCACAATACCGACGCCGTGATCCTGGCCGGTGACCAGCCCATTGGTCGGCATGCCAACCAACAGGGACTGTCCTACTTGTGGATATCTCCACCGGCCATCAAACCACTGGGATCCCGGCATTGGTATGGTGACCGGCGACACAAAACCCCACCCATACACACGCATGTACCGAACACTGCAAGAAAATGGATTTGGATACGAATCCTCTTTACACCACATTCATGCACTTAACTTGAGAGCTCGCTGTTTTTTAGTTACAATACCCTTTACTAAATAACACATTTCAATATACTGCCATACCCAGGATTCAAACCTTTAACCTGTTGCATTCCAGTAAAACACCCTGCTCATTGGTCTATTTGATCCTGCATAGAAACTGAGTTTTCTAACAATAAGAAGCTACTTGTTCTTTGTGAAAAAATTATCAGCATTGCAATTGAGCAGATCTATGTAATGTGCAGACACACATCCAATCCCTAGCAGTCACACACTACATAAATATGCTCAACTGCAATGCTGATCATGTTTTCAAAGTACAGGGTAAGCTGAAAATAGTTAGAATTGTCTAGCTTTCTATGTAAGTTCTAAGTGAGTTGCTGGACTTTAAAAGGGGGGAAACTGCAAGTAAAAGTAATAAAATAATTAACAAGTCCTGTCAACAGCGCCCCCTATCCTGCAGTGCTATGTGCAGTGCACACTTCGCACGCACCTAGTTACGACCCTGGATGGCGGTGATGATGATGTGGGGGGTGAGGAGGATGATGGAGGGGGCTGCCTGTTCGGGATGTCCTGGGCCCCACAATTTCTGATGGCAGCCCTGATCTGTCAGGATCCGAAGCCTTACCTCTGGCAGGTGCTGCCGCAGGTTACTGTCCCACTGGTTGGCGTGGCTGTGGCGGCAGGGAGCTGCTGGCGGTGGGTCCTCCTGGATGGATGTGCAGCTGCAAAGGGCCGGGTGCCGAGGGTCTGGAGAGCTGGGCACTGCAGCGGGGATCGATGCGGTAGAGATGTGCACCGGAAATTGTTCGGGTTTTGTGTTTTGGTTTTGGGTTCGGTTCCGCGGCCGTGTTTTGGGTTCGAACGCGTTTTGGCAAAACCTCACCGAATATTTTTTGTCGGATTCGGGTGTGTTTTGGATTCGGGTGTTTTTTTCAAAAAACCCTAAAAAACAGCTTAAATCATAGAATTTGGGGGTCATTTTGATCCCAAAGTATTATTAACCTCAATAACCATAATTTCCACTCATTTTCAGTCTATTCTGAACACCTCACACCTCACAATATTATTTGTAGTCCTAAAATTAGCACCGAGGTCGCTGGATGGCTAAGCTAAGCGACCCAAGTGGCCGACACAAACACCTGGCCCATCTAGGAGTGGCACTGCAGTGTCACGCAGGATGGCCCTTCCAAAAAACAACCCCCAAACAGCACATGATGCAAAGAAGAAAAAAAAGAAGCGCAATGAGGTAGCTGTGTGACTAAGATAAGCGACCCTAGTGGCCGACACAAACACCTGGCCCATCTAGGAGTGGCACTGCAGTGTCAGGCAGGATGGCCCTTCCAAAAAATAATCCCCAAACAGCACATGACGCAAAGAAGAAAAAAAAGAGGCGCAATGAGGTAGCTGTGTGACTAAGATAAGCGACCCAAGTGGCCGACACAAACACCTGGCCCATCTAGGAGTGGCACTGCAGTGTCAGGCAGGAAGGCCCTTCCAAAAAATACTCCCCAAACAGCACATGACGCAAAGAAGAAAAAAAAGAGGCGCAATGAGGTAGCTGTGTGACTAAGATAAGCGACCCTAGTGGCCGACACAAACACCTGGCCCATCTAGGAGTGGCACTGCAGTGTCAGGCAGGAAGGCCCTTCCAAAAAATACTCCCCAAACAGCACATGACGCAAAGAAGAAAAAAAAGAGGCGCAATGAGGTAGCTGTGTGACTAAGATAAGCGACCCTAGTGGCCGACACAAACACCTGGCCCATCTAGGAGTGGCACTGCAGTGTCACGCAGGATGGCCCTTCCAAAAAATACTCCCCAAACAGCACATGACGCAAAGAAGAAAAAAAAGAGGCGCAATGAGGTAGCTGTGTGACTAAGATAAGCGACCCTAGTGGCCGACACAAACACCTGGCCCATCTAGGAGTGGCACTGCAGTGTCAGGCAGGATGGCCCTTCCAAAAAATACTCCCCAAACAGCACATGACGCAAATAAGAAAAAAAAGAGGCGCAATGAGGTAGCTGTGTGACTAAGATAAGCGACCCAAGTGGCCGACACAAACACCTGGCCCATCTAGGAGTGGCGCTGCAGTGTCACGCAGGATGGCCCTTCCAAAAAATACTCCCCAAACAGCACATGACGCAAAGAAAAATGAAAGAAAAAAGAGGTGCAAGATGGAATTGTCCTTGGGCCCTCCCACCCACCCTTATGTTGTATAAACAGGACATGCACACTTTAACCAACCCATCATTTCAGTGACAGGATCTGCCACACGACTGTGACTGAAATGACGGGTTGGTTTGGACCCCCCCCAAAAAAGAAGCAATTAATCTCTCCTTGCACAAACTGGCTCTACAGAGGCAAGATGTCCACCTCATCATCATCCTCCGATTCATCACCGTGTACATCCCCCTCCTCACAGTTTATCAATTCGTCCCCACTGGAATCCACCATCACAGCTCCCTGTGTACTTTGTGGAGGCAATTGCTGCTGGTCAATGTCTCCACGGAGGAATTGATTATAATTCATTTTAATGAACATCATCTTCTCCACATTTTCTGGAAGTAACCTCGTACGCCGATTGCTGACAAGGTGAGCGGCGGCACTAAACACTCTTTCGGAGTACACACTTGTGGGAGGGCAACTTAGGTAGAATAAAGCCAGTTTGTGCAAGGGCCTCCAAATTGCCTCTTTTTCCTGCCAGTATACGTACGGACTGTCTGACGTGCCTACTTGGATGTGGTCACTCATATAATCCTCCACCATTCTTTCAATGGTGAGAGAATCATATGCAGTGACAGTAGACGACATGTCCGTAATCGTTGGCAGGTCCTTCAATCCGGACCAGATGTCAGCATCAGCAGTCGCTCCAGACTGCCCTGCATCACCGCCAGCGGGTGGGCTCGGAATTCTGAGCCTTTTCCTCGCACCCCCAGTTGCGGGAGAATGTGAAGGAGGAGATGTTGACAGGTCGCGTTCCGCTTGACTTGACAATTTTCTCACCAGCAGTTCTTTGAACCCCTGCAGACTTGTGTCTGCCAGAAAGAGAGATACAAGGTAGGTTTTAAATCTAGGATCGAGCACGGTGGCCAAAATGTAGTGCTCTGATTTCAACAGATTGACCACCCGTGAATCCTGGTTAAGCGAATGAAGGGCTCCATCCACAAGTCCCACATGCCTAGCGGAATCGCTCTGTCTTAGCTCCTCCTTCAATGTCTCCAGCTTCTTCTGCAAAAGCCTGATGAGGGGAATGACCTGACTCAGGCTGGCAGTGTCTGAACTGACTTCACGTGTGGCAAGTTCAAAAGGTTGCAGAACCTTGCACAACGTTGAAATCATTCTCCACTGCGCTTGAGACAGGTGCATTCCACCTCCTATATCGTGGTCAGATGTATAGGCTTGAATGGCCTTTTGCTGCTCCTCCAACCTCTGAAGCATATAGAGGGTTGAATTCCACCTCGTTACCACTTCTTGCTTCAGATGATGGCAGGGCAGGTTCAGGCGTTTTTGGTGTTGCTCCAGTCTTCTGTACGTGGTGCCTGTACGCTGAAAGTGTCCCGCAATTCTTCTGGCCACCGACAGCATCTCTTGCACACCCCTGTCGTTTTTTAAATAATTCTGCACCACCAAATTCAAGGTATGTGCAAATCATGGGACGTGCTGGAATTTGCCCAGATATAATGCACGCACATTATTGCTGGCGTTGTCCGATGCCACAAATCCACAGGAGAGTCCAATTGGGGTAAGCCATTCTGCGATGATCTTCCTCAGTTGCCGTAAGAGGTTTTCAGCTGTGTGCGTATTCTGGAAAGCGGTGATACAAAGCGTAGCCTGCCTAGGAAAGAGTTGGCATTTGCGAGATGCTGCCGCCGCTGCTGTTCTTGCGGCGGGAGTCAATACATCTACCCAGTGGGCTGTCACAGTCATATAGTCCTGAGTCTGCCCTGCTCCACTTGTCCACATGTCCGTGGTTAAGTGGACATTGGGTACAACTGCATTTTTTAGGACACTGGTGAGTCTTTTTCTGAGGTCTGTGTACATTTTCGGTATCGCCTGCCTAGAGAAATGGAACCTAGATGGTATTTGGTACCGGGGACACAGTACCTCAAACAAGTCTATAGTTGGCTCTGCAGTAATGATGGATACAGGAACCACGTTTCTCACCGCCCAGGATGCCAAGGCCTCAGTTATCCGCTTTGCAGCAGGATGACTGCTGTGATATTTCATCTTCCTCGCAAAGGACTGTTGGACAGTCAATTGCTTGGTGGAAGTAGTAAAAGTGGTCTTACGACTTCCCCTCTGGGATGACCATCGACTCCCAGCAGCAACAACAGCAGCGCCAGCAGCAGTAGGCGTTACACGCAAGGATGCATCGGAGGAATCCCAGGCAGGAGAGGACTCGTCAGAATTGCCAGTGACATGGCCTGCAGGACTATTGGCATTCCTGGGGAAGGAGGAAATTGACACTGAGGGAGTTGGTGGGGTGGCTTGCGTGAGCTTGGTTACAAGAGGAAGGGATTTATTGGTCAGTGGACTGCTTCCGCTGTCGCCCAAAGTTTTTGAACTTGTCACTGACTTATGATGAATGCGCTGCAGGTGACGTATAAGGGAGGATGTCCGAGGTGGTTAACGTCCTTACCCCTACTTATTACAGCTTGACAAAGGCAACACACGGCTTGACACCTGTTGTCCGCATTTCTGTTGAAATACTTCCACACCGAAGAGCTGATTTTTTTGGTATTTTCACCAGGCATGTCAATGGCCATATTCCTCCCATGTACAACAGGTTTCTCCCCGGGTGCCTGACTTAAACAAACCACCTCACCATCAGAATCCTCCTTGTCAATTTCCTCCCCAGCGCCAGCAACACCCATATCCTCCTCATCCTGGTGTACTTCAACACTGACATCTTCAATCTGACTATCAGGAACTGGACTGCGGGTGCTCCTTCCAGCACTTGCAGGGGGAGTGCAAATGGTGGAAGGCGCATGCTCTTCACGTCCAGTGTTGGGAAGGTCAGGCATCGCAACCGACACAATTGGACTCTCCTTGTGGATTTGTGATTTCGAAGAACGCACAGTTCTTTGCTGTGCTTTTCCCAGCTTAAGTCTTTTCATTTTTCTAGCGAGAGGCTGAGTGCTTCCATCCTCATGTGAAGCTGAACAACTAGCCATGAACATAGGCCAGGGCCTCAGCCGTTCCTTGCCACTCCGTGTGGTAAATGGCATATTGGCAAGTTTACGCTTCTCCTCCGATGATTTTAATTTAGATTTTTGAGTCTTTTTTTTACTGATCTTTTGTGTTTTGGATTTTACATGCTCTGTACTATGACATTGGGCATCGGCCTTGGCAGACGACGTTGATGGAATTTCATCATCTCGGCCATGACTAGTGGCAGCAGCTTCAGCACGAGGTGGAAGTGGATCTTGATCTTTCCCTATTTTTGGAACCTCAACATTTTTGTTCTCCATATTTTTAATAGGCACAACTAAAAGGCACCTCAGGTAAACAATGGAGATGGATGGATACTAGTATACTTATGGATGACGAGTGACTGACGACACAGAGGTAGCTACAGCCGTATGAAGATAGAAAAAAAAACCCACCACAGGTAGGTAGGTATACAATTATGGGCGAGCACTGACGACACAGAGATAGCCACAGCCGCGGACTACCGTACTGCGTCTGCTAGTATAGATAATATACTAAATATATTACTACTGTAGGTATATAATATAATGACGGACCTGGTGGACACTGTCAGCAGACTCCTAAACTACTAGTATGAAGAAGATAGAAAAAAAAAACCACCACAGGTAGGTAGGTATACAATTATGGGCGAGCACTGACGACACAGAGATAGCCACAGCCGTGGACTACCGTACTGCGTCTGCTAGTATAGATAATATACTAAATATATTACTACTGTAGGTATATAATATAATGACGGACCTGGTGGACACTGTCAGCAGACTCCTAAACTACTAGTATGAAGAATATAGAAAAAAAAAAACCACCACAGGTAGGTAGGTATACAATTATGGGCGAGCACTGACGACACAGAGATAGCCACAGCCGTGGACTACCGTACTGCGTCTGCTAGTATAGATATTAATATACTAAATATATTACTACTGTAGGTATATAATATAATGACGGACCTGGTGGACACTGTCAGCAGACTCCTAAACTACTAGTATGAAGAAGATAGAAAAAAAAAACCCACCACAGGTAGGGAGGTATACAATTATGGGCGAGCACTGACGACACAGAGATAGCCACAGCCGTGGACTACCGTACTGCGTCTGCTAGTATAGATAATATACTAAATATATTACTACTGTAGGTATATAATATAATGACGGACCTGGTGGACACTAGAGATGAGCGCCTGAAATTTTTCGGGTTTTGTGTTTTGGTTTTGGGTTCGGTTCCGCGGCCGTGTTTTGGGTTCGAACGCGTTTTGGCAAAACCTCACCGAATTTTTTTTGTCGGATTCGGGTGTGTTTTGGATTCGGGTGTTTTTTTCAAAAAACCCTAAAAAACAGCTTAAATCATAGAATTTGGGGGTCATTTTGATCCCAAAGTATTATTAACCTCAAAAAACATAATTTACACTCATTTTCAGCCTATTCTGAACACATCACACCTCACAATATTATTTTTAGTCCTAAAATTTGCACCGAGGTCGCTGTGTGAGTAAGATAAGCGACCCTAGTGGCCGACACAAACACCGGGCCCATCTAGGAGTGGCACTGCAGTGTCACGCAGGATGTCCCTTCCAAAAAACCCTCCCCAAACAGCACATGACGCAAAGAAAAAAAGAGGCGCAATGAGGTAGCTGACTGTGTGAGAAAGATAAGCGACCCTAGTGGCCGACACAAACACCGGGCCCATCTAGGAGTGGCACTGCAGTGTCACGCAGGATGTCCCTTCCAAAAAACCCTCCCCAAACAGCACATGACGCAAAGAAAAAAAGAGGCGCAATGAGGTAGCTGTGTGAGAAAGATAAGCGACCCTAGTGGCCGACACAAACACCGGGCCCATCTAGGAGTGGCACTGCAGTGTCACGCAGGATGTCCCTTCCAAAAAACCCTCCCCAAACAGCACATGACGCAAAGAAAAAAAGAGGCGCAATGAGGTAGCTGTGTGAGTAAGATTAGCGACCCTAGTGGCCGACACAAACACCGGGCCCATCTAGGAGTGGCACTGCAGTGTCACGCAGGATGGCCCTTCCAAAAAACCCTCCCCAAACAGCACATGACGCAAAGAAAAAAAGAGGCGCAATGAGGTAGCTGACTGTGTGAGTAAGATTAGCGACCCTAGTGGCCGACACAAACACCGGGCACATCTAGGAGTGGCACTGCAGTGTCACGCAGGATGTCCCTTCCAAAAAACCCTCCCCAAACAGCACATGACGCAAAGAAAAAAAGAGGCGCAATGAGGTAGCTGACTGTGTGAGAAAGATAAGCGACCCTAGTGGCCGACACAAACACCGGGCCCATCTAGGAGTGGCACTGCAGTGTCACGCAGGATGTCCCTTCCAAAAAACCCTCCCCAATCAGCACATGATGCAAAGAAAAAGAAAAGAAAAAAGAGGTGCAAGATGGAATTATCCTTGGGCCCTCCCACCCACCCTTATGTTGTATAAACAAAACAGGACATGCACACTTTAACCAACCCATCATTTCAGTGACAGGGTCTGCCACACGACTGTGACTGATATGACGGGTTGGTTTGGACCCCCCCCAAAAAAGAAGCAATTAATCTCTCCTTGCACAAACTGGCTCTACAGAGGCAAGATGTCCACCTCATCTTCACCCTCCGATATATCACCGTGTACATCCCCCTCCTCACAGATTATCAATTCGTCCCCACTGGAATCCACCATCTCAGCTCCCTGTGTACTTTGTGGAGGCAATTGCTGCTGGTCAATGTCTCCGCGGAGGAATTGATTATAATTCATTTTAATGAACATCATCTTCTCCACATTTTCTGGATGTAACCTCGTACGCCGATTGCTGACAAGGTGAGCGGCGGCACTAAACACTCTTTCGGAGTACACACTTGTGGGAGGGCAACTTAGGTAGAATAAAGCCAGTTTGTGCAAGGGCCTCCAAATTGCCTCTTTTTCCTGCCAGTATAAGTACGGACTGTGTGACGTGCCTACTTGGATGCGGTCACTCATATAATCCTCCACCATTCTATCAATGTTGAGAGAATCATATGCAGTGACAGTAGACGACATGTCCGTAATCGTTGTCAGGTCCTTCAGTCCGGACCAGATGTCAGCATCAGCAGTCGCTCCAGACTGCCCTGCATCACCGCCAGCGGGTGGGCTCGGAATTCTGAGCCTTTTCCTCGCACCCCCAGTTGCGGGAGAATGTGAAGGAGGAGATGTTGACAGGTCGCGTTCCGCTTGACTTGACAATTTTGTCACCAGCAGGTCTTTCAACCCCAGCAGACCTGTGTCTGCCGGAAAGAGAGATCCAAGGTAGGCTTTAAATCTAGGATCGAGCACGGTGGCCAAAATGTAGTGCTCTGATTTCAACAGATTGACCACCCGTGAATCCTTGTTAAGCGAATTAAGGGCTGCATCCACAAGTCCCACATGCCTAGCGGAATCGCTCCGTGTTAGCTCCTTCTTCAATGCCTCCAGCTTCTTCTGCAAAAGCCTGATGAGGGGAATGACCTGACTCAGGCTGGCAGTGTCTGAACTGACTTCACGTGTGGCAAGTTCAAAGGGCATCAGAACCTTGCACAACGTTGAAATCATTCTCCACTGCACTTGAGACAGGTGCATTCCATCTCCTATATCGTGCTCAATTGTATAGGCTTGAATGGCCTTTTGCTGCTCCTCCAACCTCTGAAGCATATAGAGGGTTGAATTCCACCTCGTTACCACTTCTTGCTTCAGATGATGGCAGGGCAGGTTCAGTAGTTTTTGGTGGTGCTCCAGTCTTCTGTACGTGGTGCCTGTACGCCGAAAGTGTCCCGCAATTTTTCTGGCCACCGACAGCATCTCTTGCACGCCCCTGTCGTTTTTTAAAAAATTCTGCACCACCAAATTCAAGGTATGTGCAAAACATGGGACGTGCTGGAATTTGCCCATATTTAATGCACACACAATATTGCTGGCGTTGTCCGATGCCACAAATCCACAGGAGAGTCCAATTGGGGTAAGCCATTCCGCGATGATCTTCCTCAGTTGCCGTAAGAGGTTTTCAGCTGTGTGCGTATTCTGGAAAGCGGTGATACAAAGCGTAGCCTGCCTAGGAAAGAGTTGGCGTTTGCGAGATGCTGCTACTGGTGCCGCCGCTGCTGTTCTTGCGGCGGGAGTCCATACATCTACCCAGTGGGCTGTCACAGTCATATAGTCCTGACCCTGCCCTGCTCCACTTGTCCACATGTCCGTGGTTAAGTGGACATTGGGTACAACTGCATTTTTTAGGACACTGGTGAGTCTTTTTCTGACGTCCGTGTACATTCTCGGTATCGCCTGCCTAGAGAAGTGGAACCTAGATGGTATTTGGTAACGGGGGCACACTGCCTCAATAAATTGTCTAGTTCCCTGTGAACTAACGGCGGATACCGGACGCACGTCTAACACCAACATAGTTGTCAAGGACTCAGTTATCCGCTTTGCAGTAGGATGACTGCTGTGATATTTCATCTTCCTCGCAAAGGACTGTTGAACAGTCAATTGCTTACTGGAAGTAGTACAAGTGGGCTTACGACTTCCCCTCTGGGATGACCATCGACTCCCAGCGGCAACAACAGCAGCGCCAGCAGCAGTAGGCGTTACACGCAAGGATGCATCGGAGGAATCCCAGGCAGGAGAGGACTCGTCAGACTTGCCAGTGACATGGCCTGCAGGACTATTGGCATTCCTGGGGAAGGAGGAAATTGACACTGAGGGAGTTGGTGGGGTGGTTTGCGTGAGCTTGGTTACAAGAGGAAGGGATTTACTGGTCAGTGGACTGCTTCCGCTGTCACCCAAAGTTTTTGAACTTGTCACTGACTTATTATGAATGCGCTGCAGGTGACGTATAAGGGAGGATGTTCCGAGGTGGTTAACGTCCTTACCCCTACTTATTACAGCTTGACAAAGGGAACACACGGCTTGACACCTGTTGTCCGCATTTCTGGTGAAATACCTCCACACCGAAGAGCTGATTTTTTTGGTATTTTCACCTGGCATGTCAACGGCCATATTCCTCCCACGGACAACAGGTGTCTCCCCGGGTGCCTGACTTAAACAAACCACCTCACCATCAGAATCCTCCTGGTCAATTTCCTCCCCAGCGCCAGCAACACCCATATCCTCCTCATCCTGGTGTACTTCAACACTGACATCTTCAATCTGACTATCAGGAACTGGACTGCGGGTGCTCCTTCCAGCACTTGCAGGGGGCATGCAAATAGTGGAAGGCGCATGCTCTTCACGTCCAGTGTTGGGAAGGTCAGGCATCGCAAACGACACAATTGGACTCTCCTTGTGGATTTGGGATTTCAAAGAACGCACAGTTCTTTGCTGTGCTTTTGCCAGCTTGAGTCTTTTCAGTTTTCTAGCGAGAGGCTGAGTGCTTCCATCCTCATGTGAAGCTGAACCACTAGCCATGAACATAGGCCAGGGCCTCAGCCGTTCCTTGCCACTCCGTGTGGTAAATGGCATATTGGCAAGTTTACGCTTCTCCTCCGACAATTTTATTTTAGGTTTTGGAGTCCTTTTTTTTCTGATATTTGGTGTTTTGGATTTGACATGCTCTGTACTATGACATTGGGCATCGGCCTTGGCAGACGACGTTGCTGGCATTTCATCGTCTCGGCCATGACTAGTGGCAGCAGCTTCAGCACGAGGTGGAAGTGGATCTTGATCTTTCCCTAATTTTGGAACCTCAACTTTTTTGTTCTCCATATTTTATAGGCAGAACTAAAAGGCACCTCAGGTAAACAATGGAGATGGATGGATTGGATACTAGTATACAATTATGGACGGACTGCCACGGTTAGGTGGTATAAAAAAACCACGGTTAGGTGGTATATATTATAATAATAATACAATTATGGATGGACGGACTGCCTGCCGACTGCCGACACAGAGGTAGCCACAACCGTGAACTACCGCACTGTACACTGGTTGATAAAGAGATAGTAGTATACTCGTAACAACTAGTATGACACTATGACGACGGTATAAAGAAAGAAAAAAAAATACCACAGTTAGGTGGTATATATTATAATAATAATACAATTATGGATGGACGGACTGCCTGCCGACTGCCGACACAGAGGTAGCCACAGCCGTGAACTACCGCACTGTACACTGGTTGATAAAGAGATAGTAGTATACTCGTAACAACTAGTATGACACTATGACGACGGTATAAAGAAAGAAAAAAAAATACCACAGTTAGGTGGTATATATTATAATAATAATACAATTATGGATGGACGGACTGCCTGCCGACTGCCGACACAGAGGTAGCCACAGCCGTGAACTACCGCACTGTACACTGGTTGATAAAGAGATAGTAGTATACTCGTAACAACTAGTATGACACTATGACGACGGTATAAAGAAAGAAAAAAAAATACCACAGTTAGGTGGTATATATTATAATAATAATACAATTATGGATGGACGGACTGCCTGCCGACTGCCGACACAGAGGTAGCCACAGCCGTGAACTACCGCACTGTACACTGGTTGATAAAGAGATAGTAGTATACTCGTAACAACTAGTATGACACTATGACGACGGTATAAAGAATGAAAAAAAAACCACGGTTAGGTGGTATATATTATAATAATAATACAATTATGGATGGACGGACTGCGTGCCGACTGCCGACACAGAGGTAGCCACAGCCGTGAACTACCGCACTGTACACTGGTTGATAAAGAGATAGTAGTATACTCGTAACAACTAGTATGACACTATGACGGTATAAAGAATGAAAAAAAAACCACGGTTAGGTGGTATATATTATAATAATAATACAATTATGGATGGACGGACTGCCTGCCGACTGCCGACACAGAGGTAGCCACAGCCGTGAACTACCGCACTGTACACTGGTTGATAAAGAGATAGTAGTATACTCGTAACAACTAGTATGACACTATGACGACGGTATAAAGAAAGAAAAAAAAATACCACAGTTAGGTGGTATATATTATAATAATAATACAATTATGGATGGACGGACTGCCTGCCGACTGCCGACACAGAGGTAGCCACAGCCGTGAACTACCGCACTGTACACTGGTTGATAAAGAGATAGTAGTATACTCGTAACAACTAGTATGACACTATGACGACGGTATAAAGAATGAAAAAAAAACCACGGTTAGGTGGTATATATTATAATAATAATACAATTATGGATGGACGGACTGCCTGCCGACTGCCGACACAGAGGTAGCCACAGCCGTGAACTACCGCACTGTACACTGGTTGATAAAGAGATAGTAGTATACTCGTAACAACTAGTATGACACTATGACGACGGTATAAAGAAAGAAAAAAAAATACCACGGTTAGGTGGTATATATTGTAATACAATTATGGATGGACGGACTGCCTGCCGAGTTCCGACTGCCGACACAGAGGTAGCCACAGCCGTGAACTACCGCACTGTACTGTGTCTGCTGCTAATATAGACTGGTTGATAAAGAGATAGTATACAATACATACAACAATATACTACTATACTGGTGGTCAGGCACTGGTCACCACTAGTCACACTGGCAGTGGCACTCCTGCAGCAAAAGTGTGCACTGTTTAATTTTAAATTAATATAATATTATGTACTCCTGGGGGCTCCTGCTATAACAACCTGCAGTGCTCCCCAGTCTCCCCCACAATTATTATAAGCTTTGCCTTTTATACATTGATGTGCAGCACACTGGGCTGAGCTGAGTGCACACAGACTGAGTCACACTGTGTGACTGGCTGCTGCTGTGTATCGTTTTTTTTCAGGCAGAGAACGGATATAGCAGAGAACGGATATATTATATTAAAATAAATAAAAGTTAACTAACAACAACTGCACTGGTCACTGTGGTAAACTCTGTCTGACTCTGCACAATCTCTCTCTCTCTTCTAATCTAATTTCTAATGGAGAGGACGCCAGCCACGTCCTCTCCCTATCAATCTCAATGCACGTGTGAAAATGGCGGTGACGCGCGGCTCCTTATATAGAATCCGAGTCTCGCGAGAATCCGACAGCGTCATGATGACGTTCGGGCGCGCTCGGGTTAACCGAGCAAGGCGGGAGGATCCGAGTCTGCTCGGACCCGTAAAAAAAACATGAAGTTCGTGCGGGTTCGGTTTCAGAGAAACCGAACCCGCTCATCTCTAGTGGACACTGTCAGCAGACTCCTAAACTACTAGTATGAAGAAGATAGAAAAAAAAACCCACCACAGGTAGGTAGGTATACAATTATGGGCGAGCACTGACGACACAGAGATAGCCACAGCCGTGGACTACCGTACTGCGTCTGCTAGTATAGATATTAATATACTAAATATATTACTACTGTAGGTATATAATATAATGACGGACCTGGTGGACACTGTCAGCAGACTCCTAAACTACTAGTATGAAGAAGATAGAAAAAAAAACCCCACCACAGGTAGGTAGGTATACAATTATGGGCGAGCACTGACGACACAGAGATAGCCACAGCCGTGGACTACCGTACTGCGTCTGCTAGTATAGATATTAATATACTAAATATATTACTACTGTAGGTATCTCCTATATAATAGCCCTATTCTGTGACCTTGTGATTCATTTGCTGGGCGGAGTCACAACAGTGGGCGGAGTTATTCAAATGAGTCACAGAGATCTGGCCAAATCTACAGGAGACTAGGAGCAGAAGCAGATAGCATGGGCATTGGGCGTGTCACAGGCAGGGGTGCATACCTCCCAGCTTTCTGCAGGAGCTTTCTCCAGGCAGAAGGAGGGAAACACACTCGGCGAAAAGGGGGCGTGGCTTCACGGGAGGGCCCCCGTTTTCGTCAGTGAGGGGGCTTGCCCAGCGCTTTGTGAGCTGCTGGCATGCCCCCAGGGGCTGATTATGAGTCCGGGGGGCACAGGGCACTTGAGACAGGGGAGCCCTATCTCATTGCTGTGCCTGCTGTGGGTTGGGGGCCTAGCCTAATCGCGGCCCGCGCGGCCACGCCCCCTTATGCAAATTCCGATTTTTATTTTTATTTTTTTAATGGGATTTTGGCCCCTCAGCTAGGGCTAAATCCAGAGGACGTGGTCGCTCCCCCTACACACCCGCACAGGGAGAAGAAAGCAGGGAGACTGCTGCCTCCCTGCAACACCACAGACCTGCCAATATGCAGCAGCGTGTGCTGACTGTAGCACAATGCTGCCGCTGTTGCTGGCAGGATGGGGGGAGCTTCTGAGCTGGGACAGAGCTACTCCAGCCGGGGGGCCCCCTAAAACTGTGGGGCCAACGGTACGTATCCCCTGGCCACCCCCCCCCCTTAATCCGGCTCTGCTGCTGGAACCCCCCCCCGTAATCCGTACCCCCTGATGCCCCCTCTCCCTCTGTCTCCACTATTCGCCGCTGCTCTGCTAAGCAGAACAGCGAGTACAGGAGCTTTCCAACTGCCCCCCCCCCCCCCCCCCACCGCCGGACACTGCGACCCGCGGGTGGGACAGCGGGACAGACCCCAAAAAATGGGACTGTCCCGCGAAAATCGGGACATTTGGGAGGTATGGGGGTGTGTGAGGGGTATGTCATACAGACAGACGGGCACCGGCTCACTGTGTGCTTGACCCCCCACATCGGCATACTCAGCAGGGTCTCTCTGGTGCGGAGGAGCGTCACTTTCTGACACACTCCACGCTTCTTAGCTGCAGTTTAGTGGGGCACCTGCCGCTGTGCAGGTTCCATACTGCCTCTGTTATCTCCAGCCCCGGCAACCCCACCGCTAGCTGCAGCGCTGCCACCCGCAGTGGAGTGCGCCCAGCTCATTCACACACTTTAGCTGGCGGGTAGCGCTGCAGAAATCCGAGCTGCTTGCAGGCTCTGACCCACTCCTCCCTCCAGCCGCAGCGTCTCCTGGGAGCTAACCAGTCACTCCCAGTCTCCCCTTACCACAGTGCCCGGAAGCCGTGAGGTCCGCGCCACGTGCATGCTATGACCCCCTCCTCCCTCCAGCCGCAGCATCTCCTGGGGGCTAACCAGTCATTTCCAGTCTCACCTTACCACAGTGCCCGGCAGCTGCGCGAGGTCTGCGGTGTGTGACTGTGGAGGGGGGGAGGGATGCGGACTGGCAGAGAAAGCAGGACTCCAGCCTGAGCGAGTCAGCCATGCCAAGTCTCCAGCAGCAGCAGATCCCAACAGGTTGGAATGGAACAGCAGCAGCCAGCAGCAGTGACTCCGGTAAGACACATCTGTCTGTCACCACTGTTTTGTCCCTAATACCAATCTCTCCCGTGCCCTGTGTTCTGTCATGTCCCTGTCACCCCTGGCCTTGCCCTTTCACCCTTATGCTGGCCCTGTTACCCCTATCCTGGCCCTGTCACCCCTGTGCTTGCCCTGTCAACCCTATACTGGCCCCGTCACCCCTGTCCTGGTCCTGCCACCCCTACCCTGGCCCCGTCACCCCTATCCTGTCCCTATCATTTCTGTCCTGGCCCTGTCACCCCTGTCCTGGCCCCGTCACCCCTGTCCTGGCACCGTCACCCCTGTCCGGGCCCCGTCAACCCTGTACTGACCCTGTCCTGGCCCTGTTACTGCATACCCTCCAACTACCTTTTATGGCATGTACAGTACCCGCAGCGCCTCCAGACCTCTCCCCAATGCACTACACCTCCGCACCTTCCCCTCCACCACATGCGGCACTCCACCCCTCCCCCACATGCTGTGCCTCCAGACCCCCTACACCACCCGTGGCTCCCACTCCTCCACCCCTTCACCATTCACCACCCACAGCACCTCCAGGCCCCTTCCACCATTCACCCCCCTTATACGTCTCCCCCCACACCTGCCCCCCTCCACCCGCAGCATCTGCAGACACCCTCCTCCATCAGCGGTCCCCCCCTCACCCACCCCTCCCCCACCAATGGCACCCCCGCACCTGCCCCTCCACCACCTGCAGCACCTCCGGACCTCCTTTCCCATCTGCCGCAACACCCGTACCTGCCCCTACCCTACCCATGGTGCCTGCGGTCCCCTACCCAACCCCCGGCACACCCATCCCACAGCACCTCCGGAACCCTTCACCCATCCACAACATCCCCACACCTGCCCCTCTCCCACCCGTGGCACCCCTGCCCCTCCCCCACCTGCAGTGCCTCCGGACCCCTCACCCATCTGCATCCCCCACTCCTCTGCCCCTCCCCCACGCGCAGCACCTCCCGAACCTTCCCCATCCGGCCCCACCCCCACTTCTGCCTCCCCTCCACCCGCAGCATCTACAGACACCATCCGCAGTCCCCCCCGCACCCGCTACATTCTGTACATCGTGCCCTGCAGGTGCTGTTCACGCCATCGCAAGGGGCTGCGCCTCCTTCACCATCGCACGCCCTTTCCTTGTGCAATATTTAACCACTAACAAAGGAATGCAGGTAATACTCCATATAATACAAATATTAAACCCCAGAAAGGCATGCAAGGGTTAAGGGGGCGTAGCCCCTTGCGACGGTGTGAAGAGCGCCCGTAGGGCGCAATGAAGCACCTAGTATAATATAATGACGGACCTGGTGGACACTGTCAGCAGACTCCTAAACTACTAGTATGAAGAAGATAGAAAAAAAAAACCCACCACAGGTAGGTAGGTATACAATTATGGGCGAGCACTGACGACACAGAGATAGCCACAGCCGTGGACTACCGTACTGCGTCTGCTAGTATAGATATTAATATACTAAATATATTACTACTGTAGGTATATAATATAATGACGGACCTGGTGGACACTGTCAGCAGACTCCTAAACTACTAGTATAAAGATAGAAAAAAAAACACCACAGGTAGGTAGGTATACAATTATGGGCGAGCACTGACGACACAGAGATAGCCACAGCCGTGGACTACCGTACTGCGTCTGCTAGTATAGATAATATACTAAATATATTACTACTGTAGGTATATAATATAATGACGGACCTGGTGGACACTGTCAGCAGACTCCTAAACTACTAGTATGAAGAAGATAGAAAAGAAAACCCCACCACAGGTAGGTAGGTATACAATTATGGACGAGCACTGACGACACAGAGATAGCCACAGCCGTGGACTACCGTACTGCGTCTGCTAATATAGAGATGATAAAAATGATAGAGATGAAAAAATATATATATAACACTACTGTAGGTAAATATTTATATAATATAATGAATGACGGACCTGCTGGACACTGTCAGGAGAATGCGTTTATATAGTTAGAATTAAAAAAAAAACTCCACAGGAGTGTTTAACTTTTTCAAGCAGACAATATACTGGTGGTCACTGCCTGGCAGCAAAAGTGTGCACTGTACTCCTGCTATAACTGCTCCCCAGTCTGCCCCACAGTTAAGCTGTGTGAGCATTGAGCACTCAGCACAGTCAGATATACATAGATGATATATCATGCAGCACACTGAGGCTGAGCACAGATATGGTCACTCACTGGCAGCAAAAGTGTGCACTGTACTCCTGCTATAACTGCTCCCCAGTCTCCCCCACAATTAAGCTGTGTGAGCAGTGAGCACTCAGCACAGTCAGATATACATAGATGATATATCATGCAGCACACTGAGGCTGAGCACAGATATGGTATGTATCGTTTTTTTCAGGCAGAGAACGGATTAAAATAAAACTGTCACACTATCAGCAAAACTCTGCACTGTACTGAGTACTCCTAATGCTCCTCAAAATTAGTAGCTAGTAAATCAATCAACTCAAGTGTGCTTAATCTAATCTAAACGGAGAGGACGCCAGCCACGTCCTCTCCCTATCAATCTCAATGCACGTGTGAAAATGGCGGCGACGCGCGGCTCCTTATATAGAATCCGAGTCTCGCGATAGAATCCGAGTCTCGCGAGAATCCGACAGCGGGATGATGACGTTCGGGCGCGCTCGGGTTAACCGAGCAAGGCGGGAAGATCCGAGTCTGCCTCGGACCCATGTAAAAAGGCTGAAGTTCGGGGGGGTTCGGATTCCGAAGAACCGAACCCGCTCATCTCTAGGTAAGGTCCTTTAGTGGTGACACAGTATAGTGTGTCAGAGACAAAAGCTCGCTAAAGCTGTGTGCTAGCAGCTAATTATGTCTCCTGTGCTGGGGTCAACCATGTTGGAGACCAGAGTATTACCAATGAAGTTCCCAATATGTGTCCAGCCAATCCTGTGTGTTCTCCCCCTACAAAAGGGGGCTGGCTCAGAGGGAGAGTGCCAGTGCTTCAAGTTACCTCCTTGTGAAAGGTTCTCCAGCTCTGTGCTCCCAGGTTACTTCTGGTTCCCTGGTCCTGGTTGCTCTCATCCATCGGTTACCTAAACGCTGCTGCAGTCCTGCTGTCTAAGTCCGTTGCCACTCATGGAAGCGCTCACAGGGTCCCAGGTTGTAGAGGAGCTCCAGGTGCTAAAGGCGGTTCCCGCAGACATCTTCATTTCTTCAAAGTCCAAGTTCTTCAGCCTCGTCTTTCAATCACAAACCACAATATTCATTTCTTTAAAGTCCCAGTTCTTCAGCCTCGTCTTTCAATCACAAACCACAGTATTCATTTCTTCAAAGTCCAAACACTTCAGCCTTGTCTTTAATCATAAATCACAGTCTTCAGTTCTTCTTTACCAGAGTTCTTCAGCTTCACTTTTCAAGTCATTTAACCATAGACTCTAATTCTTCCAGTTTCTTCTATTTCTCCAATATTCGTGTACAGCCTGATTATTCTTTAAAACTACAGTTATCTTCCTACAAAATCCTCCTTTTCTTTACGCCCTCCGGCCAACGTTAACACTTAGTTTGGCTTCCACCCCATGAGGAGGAATTATATTCAGCCACCTCGTTTACTCTCCTCACAGGTAGCTGTCCCTTCAGGCAAAACTCGGTAGTCGGAACCCCAACTTACGCCGAGCGTTACATGATCAGTGCTGCAATTTCCAGATGCTAATCCAATCCACTAATCGGCGACCAAATATAAGACTGATATATATTACATAAGTACACACAACTCAGAAACTTCCCAGCAAAAATCATATGTAGTAAGCCCCTGATTTAAAACAGAGACCAGATAAGAACCATTTTAGGAGTAACAAAGAATTAGTACAAACCTCAGTTACAAAGAAAACGTGGGGGATATTCCACTGCGGAGATTGCTGTAACTGCAGGAACCTGGGATACAGAAGCACAAAACCCATAGTAAGCTTTACATCAAACTTAACCCCACAGAAAAAAAAATGCAGGTGCACACTTCAAACACTAAGATTACTGATAATCAGAATAATTATAAGAAACTCTACAATTTAACATAGATTAGTAATAAGGTTTCTGAGCATAGCAGTCTACACATTAGAATGGACACTATGAAAGGTAAGTCCTGGATAAATATATACTATATACTGTGTCAGTATTAGGGTTGTGGGGACTCACCTGATAAAGGTTCGCCTTGTCATGATAGGAGGGCTTGAACTTTTAGTCAAACTAAGAAGTTAATTATAATAATCCTGATTATTAGTATTCTTAGTGTTTGAAGTGTGCACCAGCAATGATCTTTTTTCTGTGTGCCTCTACAAGTTTCAGCATGGTAGCTCCTCATTTTATGTTTGAAGTTAGGGTGTGAAGTCCGGCCCTCCTCCATCTAACCAAACTGTACACAATACAGCATAAACTTACCTGTGACTCCATCAACAGAATACTGTATATCTGCTGTTGCAATCGGCAGTACGTGGGACAGACACAAAGACCTATGGAAAGAAGAACAAGGGTACATATAAGGAACGTAAGAATGGATTTCAGCAACATAGTGCATCCCAACATTTCAGGGAAAAACATGACTGCAACCTTGAAGCTTAGCGACTTATAACAACTGAGCAGATACAACCTAATTAGTGAAGAGGGGATTTTGGGCCAAAATGTACAAAAATGAGAGGTGGTGGGAACTCAACTTGAAAATCTTACAACCTGGAGGTCTGAATATAGATCCATAAGAAATATAATTGTGTGCACAGTTAAGTATGCAAAACGGAGTAGCATATAAGGCATAATACAGAGACAATTTAGGGTGTGCAAAACCAAAATAGTATGAACCCAAGAACATGCGTTATAGGGTATATAAGCTATAGCAGGACACATGCTTTAAATGATTGCCGCTTTAATAATCACCAGACTCGCACAAATTGCTGCGCTTCCTAGTTCTCAGAGTTATTACATTCAGCCCTGTAAGCTACAAGGGCTAAAATACAATATAGAAACAAAAAAAAATCCAACATAGATGTTATCAATAGGAACAAAATTGGTACAATATGGAAAATAAAGACTGCACCGCAGTTATGGATGTCGCACAAACAACACTGAGCAATTATAGTGACTAAAGTACAGAAGGAGAAACGTTAGGTGACCACTAGAGGACAACCAGTAGGAACCGTAACCATTGCATTTGATCACCATAAAGGAGAATTTACAACTAGTATCAGAGCCTGAAGTATAGGCCAACGTAAAAGTTACCATGGTGATGCAACAGGACGTCCTATGACAATGCAACTACAGAGTGGCCATAGCAATGAAACAGAAGCAATTCTCAAGGGGATGAGATAGGTAAAGGCATGCATGACAAACACGGAAGATTACCAGTAAGAAGTTATCAAAAGTTGGAGAGAGAGATATTTGAGAGATCGTAGCAGCACAGCCTCACCCACTGAGGAAATCACATACATGACGAAACGCGTTGGTCCACTATCACCACTGACCAATCGCGCTAGGCTTAGTAAGGAGACATATGAACAGGAGAAAGCAGCCAATGGGGTCTGTGCATATGGCTGCTGGTCCTCCTGTGTCTATTTTACTTCATTTAGAGATGGTTAATTGTATGATGGTAATACAGTAAAAATTAATTTTAGATGAAGCACACAAGTTATTTTTTATTATATATCATACACATAACATACCAACCACAGTTACCCACTCACACCACAGCCCATGGAGGAGCAGAGGCAGTGACACTGGTAAGTACTGTAATGTGCAACTCACCTTCCACTTACCTGCCTAATAGTGTCTGTGTGAACTGATACTGTGCCCATTAAAACAAAGCTCTGTGTAAAAAGCGTGAGACATGGAGCATTGCATACTGCGGACATTACCATGTGCAAAATACCCATATACTGTATACAGTGTCAGTGATTCTATTACCACTAAGAGGACTTGATGTTCAAAGTTATTATGTCTCATATATGCATGTATATTATTTATATATATATATATATTTCCAAGATTCAGGATTGGTGGATAAGTATTTCTCCATTAATATATAGTCTGGCTGGATACAGTGGGTGAGCAGGAGCGTATACGGACTGGGGCGTAATCACCAGATTGGATTCTAGTGTGTAACATAAGACGCTATTTGTATAGGACTTATAGACATATTTTGCTATAGGTGACATTCGCTGTTTGATATTCCCTTTGTATAAGAATCTGTTACACCTGGGTACATATTATTTATTGACCATCATTTCACTTCTATACCTAATACCAAAGCCAGATTGTGCGCCGCATGAATTCTGCTATTGTATGTAACATAGAGGCTGGACCCCTCTCACATGCGGGCGGCACAACAAGGTGCTATGCGGACTCTACTGATCCAGGGCCCTAAAGACTGTCACTTTCTATCATCATTGTATCATATAAATCCTTTGTGGGCTGACAATGCCCCCTCCAGTTCCTGGTCACACACACACACCAGGGTCATTTCACCCCAGGGCCTAGTCTGACACTAACTTACCCTTTACCAGACCCATCAAGTAGATAGGAGTATAAGTGAGGAAGGATATATACCCTCATGGAGGTAGGCTACATACCCCCCGGTGTAGTCAGGTGACATGGAGGTGGGATACATACCCCTGGGGCTGTCAAGTGACATGGAGGTGGGATACATACCCCTGCGGCAGTCAGGTGACATGGAGGTGGGATACATACCCCTGCGGCAGTCAGGTGACATGGAGGTAGGATACATACCCCTGGAGCTGTCAGGTGACATGGAGGTAGGATACATACCCCTGGAGCTGTCAGGTGACATGGAGGTAGGATACATACCCCTGGAGCTGTCAGGTGACATGGAGGTAGGATATATACCCCTGCGGCAGTCAGGTAATATGGAGGTAGGATACATACCCCTGGGGCTGTCAAGTGACCTGTAGGTAGGATACATACCCCTGCGGCAGTCAGGTAATATGGAGGTAGGATACATACCCCTGCGGCAGTCAGGTAATATGGAGGTAGGATACATACCCCTGTGGCAGTCAGGTGACATGGAGGTAGGATACATACCCCTGTGGCAGTCAGGTAATATGGAGGTAGGATACACACCCACTGGGGCTATCAGGTGACATGGAGGCAGGAGCGTAGCCAGAACTTCATGGGCCCGTAGCAACATTTTGAAGGGGCCCCTGCCACAATGATTCGAGAGAGACTGCAGGAGTTGTTAATTTTATGCCCCATAATAGTGCCCTTGCTCATATTCTGAACCATAGTAGTGCCCTGGTTCACATTATATCACAGTGTAGGGCTGCCAGTACACATTATGCAACACAGTAGCACCAATTCACATGGTCACATAAAGTGTTCCCAGTTCCTATTTTGCCACACTATAGTTCCCCAGTTCATATTACGTAACATTATAATATATTAATTTTAAAATACTTTCATTTTTCATACATTATAATCCAGTTCATTTTATACCACATTACGATGAGCAGGTCCAGTTGCATAACTAGATATATTGTAGGTACCAAGGCAAATATTTTTTTATCACCCAATGGTGAAAAATGTATATAACACATAATTTTGACAGGGAAGGTGGGCCCCTCTCAGCTCTGGGCCCCATAGCAGCTGCAATTTCTGCACCTATGGTAGCTACACCCTTGCATGGAGGTAAGATGTATACCCCCTGGGGCTGTCAGTTAATACGGAGGTAGGATACATGCCCACTGGGGCTGTCAGGTATATAGACTCTGTCAGGTGACATGGAGGTAAGATATACAGTATAACCCTTGGGGCTGTCAGGCAGGGCCGTAACTAGGTGTGCGCCAATGGTGCCTTGCACTGAGGGTGCACTATTTGTCAGCACAGCTCCACCCACACGCCCGCTATCTCACTACTCACCCCCGCCGCCGCCTGTGTCCGCTGTTGCACGGGACATGTGCGGCCTGCGTTCCCCCGTCGACACCACCGGCGCCCAGCTGCATTGCCTGGCTACCTCTCACATAGGTAGCCGGGCAGCACTGACGCTCCCTCCCACCTATGTGCTAGGAGAGATGACGTCACTCCCAGCCCTCCCACAATGCCCTGCGCTGCGCAGAGCACAGAGTAGGCCGGAAAGGAGGAGAGGCCTGCCAGTTGGTCACATGTAAGTAGAATACTCTCTCTCAGACTCTGTCTGCCTAATGTGTAAAAAGGGGACTTTGCTGCCTTATTTGTAAATAGTGGGGGCTCTGCTGCTAAAATGTGTAAAAAAGTGACTCTGCCTGCCATATGGATAAAAAAAAGGGATTCTGCCTGCCTTATGTGTAAAATGGGGATCTACCTGCCGTCAGGTGACATGGAAATTAGCTATATAACCCCTGGGGCTGTCAGGTATGCATAGAACCACATGTCAGGTGATAGGGGATAAGGATATATACGCCACGTGGGTAGTGAAAGGGAAGGATGCCTCAGGTAGTTGCAGGCAGTTGCCAGGTAACAACGATCAGCTGCAGCCAGGTCTCCTGATGCTGACACTCTGGTGCTGCCTCCTCACAGCAGTCAATCAGGAGACTCCGCGCCACGATAGCATGGATCGACAACGACAAATCAGGAGGCTTCTGAGAGAGATGGTTTCCACGGCAACCAGCTCCACCCGAACCAGGGGGCATCTCCTTCCAAGATGTGGACGGTGTCTTGAAGACAGACGGGTCAGGGTTCCAGAGCCCGGAACAGAGCGGCGGAGACCGCGGCCGCACCGGCAGGATGGGAAGGGTGAGTGTGTCCTGGCAGCTGCACTGTGTGACGTGTCTGTACAGTGTCCAGCTAGGTGTGCTGCTGTGATGTAGGATGATGTCACAATGACTGTTCTGTATATGTCACATGCTGTACAGTAGATATTATATATATATATATAGATATATATATATATTTATATATATATATATATATATATCATGTGGATATTCTCATGTCATGTACAGTGTATATATATATCTCCCATACTTTACAATTGCTAGTCTACATATACCACTTGCTGTACAGTTTGAGGGTGTGTGTGTATATATGTATATATATATAAGTCCAAAATAAATCCGGAACTCAAAGAGTCAAAAGAACATTCACCTGTGTGCCTTTGCTAAAATGAACACATCTGCTACAGTTCAGAACAGTCCCCATTCAGAACAGGCACGGCACTCCAGGACTTAGTGAAAAAAAATTCTTTTATATGAACACAGAATGAAAATATCTGTACATCACCATCTAGCACTTAGCCTTCATAACAATGCTGCATTTCGGGCCCCGCAGGGTTCCTTCTTCAGGTTGGTGCAAGTGCTGTGAAAGAAGAAACAAACAAACATATACAGATAACATAAAATACTTACCTAAATAGACTCCCCATGCTGGCGTGTGCAGCCTCAGATCGGCGTGGTGTTTCCGGTGCGCTCCGGGCGCCGTCCCGGTGACATCATCACAATGCTCGGTTACCATGGCAACCCGTAGACACCGCATGCTCCAGCGCCGCTGGGATCACAGTATCCTTGCAGGGGGAGGCTAGTCAGGAACAAAAAAGACATATAAAATACTGCATCACAGATGAAAGCACAGTATGGTAGCGCATATGATATACATCCACAACGTGAATGTATCAATGTTGTCAGGAGTAACGGCCCAACCTCATATTGCACAAATACACAAAATCATGTGGGCAATATAAATATTATTGGTAATAATTATTAATAATTAAGGAGGATAGAAAGATGGCCAGACCTGGAAAGACTGTGTAATTTACAAAATAAGACTGAGAATAACTGGGGCGATCTAAGTGACCACAAAGGCAGTCAGTGAGATATAAATTAATAATAGATATATATGTGACAGTCAAAGGGTACGGAGGGCATTCCAGTTAATCTTTTCATTTAGGCCAGATGGTTGTAGAGCATTAAGTTTTAGAATCCATCTTGCTTCTAATCTATGCAAAGCCAATACTCTATTACCACCCCGATGTAAGGGGGGAACATGGTCAATGAGCTGATATTTTAAATCAGACAGGACATGGGCTTTGGCACAGAAATGAAAAAAGGTATATAAACCCACTGGAAAGTCACAGCTGCTGGAAGAGGTTTGTCAGAACTCCAGAAAGTGAATGAACATTAAGCAAGAAAATACCAGCGCTAAGAGTTGTTTTAACCAAAGTATTGATAGGAAACAGTTGGATCAATTAATCAGTAGCTTTATTTTACTTAATAGATATAAAATAATATTGTTAAAACATTAATAAAAACCGTAATAAAAACTAAATAGTCACCAACAGCATATAAATAAAAAATAGGAAACAATAATTGATCCTATATGGCTCTGAGATAATCAAAATATTAGGTTTTGCTGATAGGAACAATACCATCAAGGGAAACGCGTTAAGGCCCATGCTGAGGAACTTTTGCACCTTCTACCATCTATTATCGATCTGGATAAGGACTTTTCCCTTCACATTGGAATACAATTAAACCGCAGATACTCCCTGTGTTGAGCACTTCCAGCAATTTATGGAAACCCCTTCAATCACCTACACAGACGAATATTGAGAGTCATCTTTTTCGTGGAACTGTGGATGAGGTTTATCTAGGGTATTACCAGCTGACTGTGCTTTTTACTGCTATTTGAGGAGGAGCGGATTTCCACTTAAGTCCGGGATCTTTTAAATTGATGGTATTGTTCCTATCAGCAAAACCTAATATTTTGATTATCTCAGAGCCATATAGGATCAATTATTGTTTCCTATTTTTTATTTATATGCTGTTGGTGACTATTTAGTTTTTATTACGGTTTTTATTAATGTTTTAACAATATTATTTTATATCTATTAAGTAAAATAAAGCTACTGATTAATTGATCCAACTGTTTCCTATCAATACTTTGGTTAAAACAACTCTTAGCGCTGGTATTTTCTTGCTTTTTTGGCACAGAAATGTCTGGATACCGGCTGATCATTAGACTTGCCGGATAACGCTTGATTAATATTGGAGCGATGTAATGCCATCCTTTCTCTTAAAGTACGACTAGAGAGGCCCACATATAACAATTGGCAGGGGCAAATGATGCAATAGATAATAAAACGAGTGGTACAAGTAATGACATGCTGTATCTTAAATTTCTTCTTCGTTGAGGGGTGGACAAACTCTGATCCTGGTATCAAGGCAGTACAAGTAGTACATGATAGGCAGCGATAACTGCCAGGTTTTTTGCTTATGCCAAAGATACCCGCTTTAGGAGAATAGTCAGTGATATCAGTCTTGACTAAAAGGTCCCGTAAATTCCATCCCCGTCTATAACTGGTCATCACCTGTGTGTCGTGAAAGCAGGCTAGTGTTTTATCAGTTTTCACAATGGGCCATAGTGCTTTAGTGGCCCGGGATATAATAGGACTAGCCGTAGAATATACGTCCTTTAATTTATCATCACGTCCTTTGACCGCTACCGAGATGTCTGTACTTAATAAAGGACTTTCCTTTGTTCCCACCAATTTTCATGATCTATTTGAATGGCAGACCGACCTACATCAGATGAACCGCAAGATGAGATTGAAAGAGTTTTTCCAGAATAATAAAATGGATGAGGATCGCGAACCAAGACACCAAATTATACAGAAATATACTACTTCCACATTCGATCCTGTATCCTCCAATTCGTCTCTCAAAACATACAGTCGTCTTATAAATGATTCAGTGAACCGCTTTATAGCCACCCCTGGCAGAATACATCATAATTTGACATTGGAAGAAACAACCATCTGGCCTAAATGAAAAGATTAACTGGAATGCCCTCCGTACCCTTTGACTGTCACATATGTATTTATTATTAATTTATATCTCACTGACTGCCTTTGTGGTCACTTAGATCGCCCCAGTTATTCTCAGTCTTATTTTGTAAATTACACAGTCTTTCCAGGTCTGGCCATCTTTCTATCCTCCTTAATTATTAATAATTATTACCAATACTATTTATATTGCCCACATGATTTTGTGTATTTGTGCAATATGAGGTTGGGCCGTTACTCCTGACAACATTGATACATTCACGTTGTGGATGTATATCATATGCGCTACCATACTGTGCTTTCATCTGTGATGCAGTATTTTATATGTCTTTTTTGTTCCTGACTAGCCTCACCCTGCAAGGATACTGTGATCCCAGCGGCGCTGGAGCATGCGGTGTCTACGGGTTGCCATGGTAACCGAGCATTGTGATGATGTCACCGGGACGGCGCCCGGAGCGCACCGGAAACACCACGCCGATCTGAGGCTGCACACGCCAGCATGGGGAGTCTATTTAGGTAAGTGTTTTATGTTATCTGTATATGTTTGTTTGTTTCTTCTTTCACAGCACTTGCACCAACCTGAAGAAGGAACCCTGCGGGGCCCGAAATGCAGCATTGTTATGAAGGCTAAGTGCTAGATGGTGATGTACAGATATTTTCATTCTGTGTTCATATAAAAAAAAAATTTTTCACTAAGTCCTGGAGTGCCGTGCCTGTTCTGAATGGGGACTGTTCTGAACTGTAGCAGATATATATATATATATATATATATATATATTATATACTGTACAGTATATGTTTTATATATATCACACGTGCTGCATATTGTATATTCTGTAGGCATCACTTGCTGTACAGTGTTTATTCTTTCTATATTGTGCTTTACATTAGAGATGAGCGGGTTCGGTTCCTCGGAATCCGAACCCGCCCGAACTTCAGCCTTTTTTGCACGGGTCCGAGCAGACTCGGATCCTCCCGCCTTGCTCGGTTAACCCGAGCGCGCCCGAACGTCATCATCCCGCTGTCGGATTCTCGCGAGACTCGGATTCTATATAAGGAGCCGCGCGTCGCCGCCATTTTCACACGTGCATTGAGATTGATAGGGAGAGGACGTGGCTGGCGTCCTCTCCGTTTAGATTAGATTAGAGAGACACTTGAGTTGATTGATTTACTACTAATTTTGGGGAGCATTAGGAGTACTCAGTACAGTGCAGAGTTTTGCTGATAGTGACCACCAGTTTTATTTATAATCCGTTCTCTGCCTGAAAAAAAATGATACACAGTCACATACCATATCTGTGCTCAGCCTCAGTGTGCTGCATGATATATCATCTATGTATATCTGACTGTGCTGAGTGCTCACTGCTCACAGCTTAATTGTGGGGGAGACTGGGGAGCAGTTATAGCAGGAGTACAGTGCACACTTTTGCTGCCAGTGACCACCAGTATATTGTCTGCCAGAAAAAGTTAAACACTCCTGTGGTGTTTTTTTTATTTATTCTATAAACGCATTCTCCTTACAGTGTCCAGCAGGTCCGTCATTCATTATATTATATAAATATTTACCTAAGTAGTGTTATATATTTTTTTTTCATCTCTATCATCTTTATCATCTCTATATTAGCAGACGCAGTACGGTAGTCCACGGCTGTGGCTATCTCTGTGTCGTCAGTGCTCGCCCATAATTGTATACCTACCTACCTACCTGTGGTGGGGTTTTTTTTTCTATCTTCTTCATACTAGTAGTTTAGGAGTCTGCTGACAGTGTCCACCAGGTCCGTCATTATATTATATACCTACAGTAGTAATATATTTAGTATATTATCTATACTAGCAGACGCAGTACGGTAGTCCACAGCTGTGGCTATCTCTGTGTCGTCAGTGCTCGTCCATAATTGTATACCTACCTACCTGTGGTGGGGTTTTTTTTTCTATCTTCTTCATACTAGTAGTTTAGGAGTCTTCTGACAGTGTCCACCAGGTCCGTCATTATATTATATACCTACAGTAGTAATATATTTAGTATATTATCTATACTAGCAGACGCAGTACGGTAGTCCACGTCTGTGGCTATCTCTGTGTCGTCAGTGCTCGTCCATAATTGTATACCTACCTACCTGTGGTGGGGTTTTTTTTTCTATCTTCTTCATACTGGTAGTTTAGGAGTCTGCTGACAGTGTCCACCAGGTCCATCATTATATTATATACCTACAGTAGTAATATATTTAGTATATTATCTATACTAGCAGACGCAGTACGGTAGTCCACGGCTGTGGCTATCTCTGTGTCGTCAGTGCTCGTCCATAATTGTATACCTACCTACCTGTGGTGGGGGTTTTTTTTCTATCTTCTTCATACTAGTAGTTTAGGAGTCTGCTGACAGTGTCCACCAGGTCCGTCATTATATTATATACCTACAGTAGTAATATATTTAGTATATTATCTATACTAGCAGACGCAGTACGGTAGTCCACGGCTGTGGCTATCTCTGTGTCGTCAGTGCTCGTCCATAATTATATACCTACCTACCTGTGGTGGGGTTTTTTTTTCTATCTTCTTCATACTAGTATTTTAGGAGTCTGCTGACAGTGTCCACCAGGTCCGTCATTATATTATATACCTACATTAGTAATATATTTAGTATATTATCTATACTAGCAGACGCAGTACGGTAGTCCACGGCTGTGGCTATCTCTGTGTCGTCAGTGCTCGTCCATAATTGTATACCTACCTACTTGTGGTGGGGTTTTTTTTTCTATCTTCTTCATACTAGTAGTTTAGGAGTCTGCTGACAGTGTCCACCAGGTCCGTCATTATATTATATACCTACAGTAGTAATATATTTAGTATATTATCTATACTAGCAGACGCAGTACGGTAGTCCACGGCTGTGGCTATCTCTGTGTCGTCAGTGCTCGTCCATAATTGTATACCTACCTACCTGTGCTGGGTTTTTTTTTTCTATCTTCTTCATACTAGTAGTTTAGGAGTCTGCTGACAGTGTCCACCAGGTCCGTCATTATATTATATACCTACAGTAGTAATATATTTAGTATATTATCTATACTAGCAGACGCAGTATGGTAGTCCACGGCTGTGGCTATCTCTGTGTCGTCAGTGCTCGTCCATAATTGTATACCTACCTACCTGTGGTGGGGTTTTTTTTTCTATCTTCTTCATACTAGTAGTTTAGGAGTCTGCTGACAGTGTCCACCAGGTCCGTCATTATATTATATACCTACAGTAGTAATATATTTAGTATATTATCTATACTAGCAGACGCAGTACGGTAGTCCACGGCTGTGGCTATCTCTGTGTCATCAGTGCTCGTCCATAATTGTATACCTACCTACCTGTGGTGGGGTTTTTATTTCTATCTTCTTCATACTAGTAGTTTAGGAGTCTGCTGACAGTGTCCACCAGGTCTGTCATTATATTATATACCTACAGTAGTAATATATTTAGTATATTATCTATACTAGCAGACGCAGTATGGTAGTCCACGGCTGTGGCTATCTCTGTGTCGTCAGTGCTCGTCCATAATTGTATACCTACCTACTTGTGGTGGGTTTTTTTTTTCTATCTTCTTCATACTAGTAGTTTAGGAGTCTGCTGACAGTGTCCACCAGGTCCGTCATTATATGATATACCTACAGTAGTAATATATTTAGTATATTATCTATACTAGCAGACGCAGTACGGTAGTCCACGTCTGTGGCTATCTCTGTGTCGTCAGTGCTCGTCCATAATTGTATATCTACCTACCTGTGGTGGGTTTTTTTTTTCAATCTTCTTCATACTAGTAGTTTAGGAGTCTGCTGTCAGTGTCCACCAGGTCAATCATTATATTATATACCTACAGTAGTAATATATTTAGTATATTATCTATACTAGCAGACGCAGTACGGTAGTCCACGGCTGTGGCTATCTCTGTGTCGTCAGTGCTCGTCCATAATTGTATACATACCTACCTACCTGTGGTGGGGTTTTTTTTTCTATCTTCTTCATACTAGAAGTTTAGGAGTCTGCTGACAGTGTCCACCAGGTCCGTCATTATATTATATACCTACAGTAGTAATATATTTAGTATATTATCTATACTAGCAGACGCAGTACGGTAGTCCACGGCTGTGGCTATCTCTGTGTCGTCAGTGCTCGTCCATAATTGTATACCTACCTACCTGTGGTGGGTTTATTTTTTTCTATCTTCTTCATACTAGTAGTATAGGAGTCTGCTGACAGTGTCCACCAGGTCCGTCATTATATTATATACCTACATTAGTAATATATTTAGTATATTATCTATACTAGCAGACGCAGTACGGTAGTCCACGGCTGTGGCTATCTCTGTGTCGTCAGTGCTCGTCCATAATTGTATACCTACCTACCTGTGGTGGTTTTTTTTTTCTATCTTCTTCATACTAGTAGTTTAGGAGTCTGCTGACAGTGTCCACCAGGTCCGTCATTATATTATATACCTACAGTAGTAATATATTTAGTATATTATCTATACTAGCAGGCGCAGTACGGTAGTCCACGGCTGTGGCTATCTCTGTGTCGTCAGTGCTCGTCTATAATTGTATACCTACCTACCTGTGGTGGGGTTTTTTTTTTCTATCTTCTTCATACTAGTAGTTTAGGAGTCTGCTGACAGTGTCCACCAGGTCCGTCATTATATTATATATCTACAGTAGTAATATATTTAGTATATTATCTATACTAGCAGACGCAGTACGGTAGTCCACGGCTGTGGCTATCTCTGTGTCGTCAGTGCTCGTCCATAATTGTATACCTACCTACCTGTGGTGGTTTTTTTTTTTCTATCTTCTTCATACTAGTAGTTTAGGAGTCTGCTGACAGTGTTCACCAGGTCCGTCATTATATTATATACCTACAGTAGTAATATATTTAGTATATTATCTATACTAGCAGACGCAGTACGGTAGTCCACGGCTGTGGCTATCTCTGTGTCGTCAGTGCTCGTCCATAATTGTATACCTACCTACCTGTGGTGGGGTTTTTTTTTTCTATCTTCTTCATACTAGTAGTTTAGGAGTCTGCTGACAGTGTCCACCAGGTCCGTCATTATATTATATACCTACAGTAGTAATTAATTTAGTATATTATCTATACTAGCAGACGCAGTATGGTAGTCCACGGCTGTGGCTATCTCTGTGTCGTCAGTGCTCGTCCATAATTGTATACCTACCTACCTGTGGTGGGGGTTTTTTTTTTCTATCTTCTTCATACTAGTAGTTTAGGAGTCTGCTGACAGTGTCCACCAGGTCCGTCATTATATTATATACCTACAGTAGTAATATATTTAGTATATTATCTATACTAGCAGACGCAGTACGGTAGTCCACGGCTGTGGCTATCTCTGTGTCGTCAGTGCTCGTCCATAATTGTATACCTACCTACCTGTGGTGGTTTTTTTTTTTCTATCTTCTTCATACTAGTAGTTTGGGAGTCTGCTGACAGTGTCCACCAGGTCCGTCATTATATTATATACCTACAGTAGTAATATATTTAGTATATTATCTATACTAGCAGACGCAGTACGGTAGTCCACGGCTGTGGCTATCTCTGTGTCGTCAGTGCTCGTCCATAATTGTATACCTACCTACCTGTGGTGGTTTTTTTTTTTCTACCTTCTTCATACTAGTAGTTTAGGAGTCTGCTGACAGTGTCCACCAGGTCCGTCATTATATTATATACCTACAGTAGTAATATATTTAGTATATTATCTATACTAGCAGATGCAGTACGGTAGTCCACAGCTGTGGCTATCTCTGTGTCGTCAGTGCTCGTCCTTAATTGTATACCTACCTACCTGTGGTGGGTTTTTTTTTTTCTATCTTCTTCATACTAGTAGTTTAGGAGTCTGCTGACAGTGTCCACCAGGTCCGTCATTATATTATATACCTACAGTAGTAATATATTTAGTATATTATCTATACTAGCAGACGCAGTACGGTAGTCCACGGCTGTGGCTATCTCTGTGTCGTCAGTGCTCGTCCATAATTGTATACCTACCTACCTGTGGTGGGTTTTTTTTTTCTATCTTCTTCATACTAGTAGTTTAGGAGTCTGCTGACAGTGTCCACCAGGTCCGTCATTATATGATATACCTACAGTAGTAATATATTTAGTATATTATCTATACTAGCAGACGCAGTACGGTAGTCCACGTCTGTGGCTATCTCTGTGTCGTCAGTGCTCGTCCATAATTGTATATCTACCTACCTGTGGTGGGGTTTTTTTTTCAATCTTCTTCATACTAGTAGTTTAGGAGTCTGCTGTCAGTGTCCACCAGGTCAATCATTATATTATATACCTACAGTAGTAATATATTTAGTATATTATCTATACTAGCAGACGCAGTACGGTAGTCCACGGCTGTGGCTATCTCTGTGTCGTCAGTGCTCGTCCATAATTGTATACATACCTACCTACCTGTGGTGGGGTTTTTTTTTTCTATCTTCTTCATACTAGAAGTTTAGGAGTCTGCTGACAGTGTCCACCAGGTCCGTCATTATATTATATACCTACAGTAGTAATATATTTAGTATATTATCTATACTAGCAGACGCAGTACGGTAGTCCACGGCTGTGGCTATCTCTGTGTCGTCAGTGCTCGTCCATAATTGTATACCTACCTACCTGTGGTGGGGTTTTTTTTTTCTATCTTCTTCATACTAGTAGTTTAGGAGTCTGCTGACAGTGTCCACCAGGTCCGTCATTATATTATATACCTACAGTAGTAATATATTTAGTATATTATCTATACTAGCAGACGCAGTACGGTAGTCCACGGCTGTGGCTATCTCTGTGTCGTCAGTGCTCGTCCATAATTGTATACCTACCTACCTGTGGTGGGGTTTTTTTTTTCTATCTTCTTCATACTAGTAGTTTAGGAGTCTGCTGACAGTGTCCACCAGGTCCGTCATTATATTATATACCTACAGTAGTAATTAATTTAGTATATTATCTATACTAGCAGACGCAGTATGGTAGTCCACGGCTGTGGCTATCTCTGTGTCGTCAGTGCTCGTCCATAATTGTATACCTACCTACCTGTGGTGGGGTTTTTTTTTTCTATCTTCTTCATACTAGTAGTTTAGGAGTCTGCTGACAGTGTCCACCAGGTCCGTCATTATATTATATACCTACAGTAGTAATATATTTCCACGGCTGTGGCTATCTCTGTGTCGTCAGTGCTCGTCCATAATTGTATACCTACCTACCTGTGGTGGTTTTTTTTTTTCTATCTTCTTCATACTAGTAGTTTGGGAGTCTGCTGACAGTGTCCACCAGGTCCGTCATTATATTATATACCTACAGTAGTAATATATTTAGTATATTATCTATACTAGCAGACGCAGTACGGTAGTCCACGGCTGTGGCTATCTCTGTGTCGTCAGTGCTCGTCCATAATTGTATACCTACCTACCTGTGGTGGTTTTTTTTTTCTACCTTCTTCATACTAGTAGTTTAGGAGTCTGCTGACAGTGTCCACCATGTCCGTCATTATATTATATACCTACAGTAGTAATATATTTAGTATATTATCTATACTAGCAGATGCAGTACGGTAGTCCACAGCTGTGGCTATCTCTGTGTCGTCAGTGCTCGTCCTTAATTGTATACCTACCTACCTGTGGTGGGTTTTTTTTTTTCTATCTTCTTCATACTAGTAGTTTAGGAGTCTGCTGACAGTGTCCACCAGGTCCGTCATTATATTATATACCTACAGTAGTAATATATTTAGTATATTATCTATACTAGCAGAAGCAGTACGGTAGTCCACGGCTGTGGCTATCTCTGTGTCATCAGTGCTCGTCCATAATTGTATACCTACCTACCTGTGGTTGGGTTTTTTTTTCTATCTTCTTCATACTAGTAGTTTAGGAGTCTGCTGACAGTGTCCACCAGGTCCGTCATTATATTATATACCTACAGTAGTAATATATTTAGTATATTATCTATACTAGCAGACGCAGTACGGTAGTCTACGGCTGTGGCTATCTCTGTGTCGTCAGTGCTCGTCCATAATTGTATACCTACCTACCTGTGGTGGGGTTTTTTTTTTTCTATCTTCTTCATACTAGTAGTTTAGGAGTCTGCTGACAGTGTCCATCAGGTCCGTCATTATATTATATACCTACAGTAGTAATATATTTAGTATATTATCTATACTAGCAGACGCAGTACGGTAGTCCACGGCTGTGGCTATCTCTGTGTCGTCAGTGCTCGTCCATAATTGTATACCTACCTACCTGTGGTGGTTTTTTTTTTCTATCTTCTTCATACTAGTAGTTTAGGAGTCTGCTGACAGTGTCCACCAGGTCCGTCATTATATTATATACCTACAGTAGTAATATATTTAGTATATTATCTATACTAGCAGACGCAGTACGGTAGTCCACGGCTGTGGCTATCTCTGTGTCGTCAGTGCTCGTCCATAATTGTATACCTACCTACCTGTGGTGGGTTTTTTTTTCTACCTTCTTCATACTAGTAGTTTAGGAGTCTGCTGACAGTGTCCACCAGGTCCGTCATTATATTATATACCTACAGTAGTAATATATTTAGTATATTATCTATACTAGCAGACGCAGTACGGTAGTCCACAGCTGTGGCTATCTCTGTGTCGTCAGTGCTCGTCCATAATTGTATACCTACCTACCTGTGGTGGGTTTTTTTTTTCTATCTTCTTCATACTAGTAGTTTAGGAGTCTGCTGACAGTGTCCACCAGGTCCGTCATTATATTATATACCTACAGTAGTAATATATTTAGTATATTATCTATACTAGCAGACGCAGTACGGTAGTCCACGGCTGTGGCTATCTCTGTGTCATCAGTGCTCGTCCATAATTGTATACCTACCTACCTGTGGTTGGGTTTTCTTTTTCTATCTTCTTCATACTAGTAGTTTAGGAGTCTGCTGACAGTGTCCACCTGGTCCGTCATTATATTATATACCTACAGTAGTAATATATTTAGTATATTATCTATACTAGCAGACACAGTACGGTAGTCCACGGCTGTGGCTATCTCTGTGTCGTCAGTGCTCGTCCATAATTGTATACCTACCTACCTGTGGTGGGTTTTTTTTTTCAATCTTCTTCATACCAGTAGTTTAGGAGTCTGCTGACAGTGTCCACCAGGTCCATCATTATATTATATACCTACAGTAGTAATATATTTAGTATATTATCTATACTAGCAGACGCAGTACGGTAGTCCACGTCTGTGGCTATCTCTGTGTCGTCAGAGCTCGTCCATAATTGTATACCTACCTACATGTGGTGTTTTTTTTTTCAATCTTCTTCATACTAGTAGTTTAGGAGTCTGCTGACAGTGTCCACCAGGTCCGTCATTATATTATATACCTACAGTAGTAATATATTTAGTATATTATCTATACTAGCAGACGCAGTACGGTAGTCCACGGCTGTGGCTATCTCTATGTCGTCAGTGCTCGTCCATAATTGTATACCTACCTACCGGTGGTGGTTTTTTTTTTCAATCTTCTTCATACTAGTAGTTTAGGAGTCTGCTGACAGTGTCCACCAGGTCCGTCATTATATTATATACCTACATTAGTAATATATTTAGTATATTATCTATACTAGCAGACGCAGTACGGTAGTCCACGGCTGTGGCTATCTCTGTGTCGTCAGTGCTCGTCCATAATTGTATACCTACCTACCTGTGGTGGTTTTTTTTTTTCTATCTTCTTCATACTAGTAGTTTAGGAGTCTGCTGACAGTGTCCACCAGGTCCGTCATTATATTATATACCTACAGTAGTAATATATTTAGTATATTATCTATACTAGCAGACGCAGTACGGTAGTCCACGGCTGTGGCTATCTCTGTGTCGTCAGTGCTCGTCCATAATTGTATACCTACCTACCTGTGGTGGTTTTTTTTTTCTATTTTCTTCATACTAGTAGTTTAGGAGTCTGCTGACAGTGTCCACCAGGTCCGTCATTATATTATATACCTACAGTAGTAATATATTTAGTATATTATCTATACTAGCAGACGCAGTACGGTAGTCCACGGCTGTGGCTATCTCTGTGTCGTCAGTGCTCGTCCATAATTGTATACCTACCTACCTGTGGTGGGGTTTTTTTTTCTATCTTCTTCATACTAGTAGTTTAGGAGTCTGCTGACAGTGTCCACCAGGTCCGTCATTATATTATATACCTACAGTAGTAATATATTTAGTATATTATCTATACTAGCAGACGCAGTACGGTAGTCCACGGCTGTGGCTATCTCTGTGTCGTCAGTGCTCGTCCATAATTGTATACCTACCTACCTGTGGTGGGTTTTTTTTTCTACCTTCTTCATACTAGTAGATTAGGAGTCTGCTGACAGTGTCCACCAGGTCCGTCATTATATTATATACCTACAGTAGTAATATATTTAGTATATTATCTATACTAGCAGACGCAGTACGGTAGTCCACAGCTGTGGCTATCTCTGTGTCGTCAGTGCTCGTCCATAATTGTATACCTACCTACCTGTGGTGGGGTTTTTTTTTCTATCTTCTTCATTCTAGTAGTTTAGGAGTCTGCTGACAGTGTCCACCAGGTCCGTCATTATATTATATACCTACAGTAGTAATATATTTAGTATATTATCTATACTAGCAGACGCAGTACGGTAGTCCACGGCTGTGGCTATCTCTGTGTCGTCAGTGCTCGTCCATAATTGTATACCTACCTACCTGTGGTGGGGTTTTTTTTTTCTATCTTCTTCATACTAGTAGTTTAGGAGTCTGCTGACAGTGTCCACCAGGTCCGTCATTATATTATATACCTACAGTAGTAATATATTTAGTATATTATCTATACTAGCAGACGCAGTACGGTAGTCCACGGCTGTGGCTATCTCTGTGTCGTCAGTGCTCGTCCATAATTGTATACCTACCTACCTGTGGTGGGTTTTTTTTTCTATTTTCTTCATACTAGTAGTTTAGGAGTCTGCTGACAGTGTCCACCAGGTCCGTCATTATATTATATACCTACAGTAGTAATATATTTAGTATATTATCTATACTAGCAGACGCAGTACGGTAGTCCACGGCTGTGGCTATCTCTGTGTCGTCAGTGCTCGTCCATAATTGTATACCTACCTACCTGTGGTGGGGTTTTTTTTTTTCTATCTTCTTCATACTAGTAGTTTAGGAGTCTGCTGACAGTGTCCACCAGGTCCGTCATTATATTATATACCTACAGTAGTAATATATTTAGTATATTATCTATACTAGCAGACGCAGTATGGTAGTCCACGGCTGTGGCTATCTCTGTGTCGTCAGTGCTCGTCCATAATTGTATACCTACCTACCTGTGGTGGGGTTTTTTTTTTCTATCTTCTTCATACTAGTAGTTTAGGAGTCTGCTGACAGTGTCCACCAGGTCCGTCATTATATTATATACCTACAGTAGTAATATATTTAGTATATTATCTATACTAGCAGACGCAGTACGGTAGTCCACGGCTGTGGCTATCTCTGTGTCGTCAGTGCTCGTCCATAATTGTATACCTACCTACCTGTGGTGGGGTTTTTTTTCTACCTTCTTCATACTAGTAGATTAGGAGTCTGCTGACAGTGTCCACCAGGTCCGTCATTATATTATATACCTACAGTAGTAATATATTTAGTATATTATCTATACTAGCAGACGCAGTACGGTAGTCCACAGCTGTGGCTATCTCTGTGTCGTCAGTGCTCGTCCATAATTGTATACCTACCTACCTGTGGTGGGTTTTTTTTCTATCTTCTTCATACTAGTAGTTTAGGAGTCTGCTGACTGTGTCCACCAGGTCCGTCATTATATTATATACCTACAGTAGTAATATATTTAGTATATTATCTATACTAGCAGACGCAGTACGGTAGTCCACGGCTGTGGCTATCTCTGTGTCGTCAGTGCTCGTCCATAATTGTATACCTACCTACCTGTGGTGGTTTTTTTTTTCTATTTTCTTCATACTAGTAGTTTAGGAGTCTGCTGACAGTGTCCACCAGGTCCGTCATTATATTATATACCTACAGTAGTAATATATTTAGTATATTATCTATACTAGCAGACGCAGTACGGTAGTCCACGGCTGTGGCTATCTCTGTGTCGTCAGTGCTCGTCCATAATTGTATACCTACCTACCTGTGGTGGGGTTTTTTTTTCTATCTTCTTCATACTAGTAGTTTAGGAGTCTGCTGACAGTGTCCACCAGGTCCGTCATTATATTATATACCTACAGTAGTAATATATTTAGTATATTATCTATACTAGCAGACGCAGTACGGTAGTCCACGGCTGTGGCTATCTCTGTGTCGTCAGTGCTCGTCCATAATTGTATACCTACCTACCTGTGGTGGGTTTTTTTTTCTACCTTCTTCATACTAGTAGATTAGGAGTCTGCTGACAGTGTCCACCAGGTCCGTCATTATATTATATACCTACAGTAGTAATATATTTAGTATATTATCTATACTAGCAGACGCAGTACGGTAGTCCACAGCTGTGGCTATCTCTGTGTCGTCAGTGCTCGTCCATAATTGTATACCTACCTACCTGTGGTGGGGTTTTTTTTTCTATCTTCTTCATTCTAGTAGTTTAGGAGTCTGCTGACAGTGTCCACCAGGTCCGTCATTATATTATATACCTACAGTAGTAATATATTTAGTATATTATCTATACTAGCAGACGCAGTATGGTAGTCCACGGCTGTGGCTATCTCTGTGTCGTCAGTGCTCGTCCATAATTGTATACCTACCTACCTGTGGTGGGGTTTTTTTTTTCTATCTTCTTCATACTAGTAGTTTAGGAGTCTGCTGACAGTGTCCACCAGGTCCGTCATTATATTATATACCTACAGTAGTAATATATTTAGTATATTATCTATACTAGCAGACGCAGTACGGTAGTCCACGGCTGTGGCTATCTCTGTGTCGTCAGTGCTCGTCCATAATTGTATACCTACCTACCTGTGGTGGGTTTTTTTTTCTATTTTCTTCATACTAGTAGTTTAGGAGTCTGCTGACAGTGTCCACCAGGTCCGTCATTATATTATATACCTACAGTAGTAATATATTTAGTATATTATCTATACTAGCAGACGCAGTACGGTAGTCCACGGCTGTGGCTATCTCTGTGTCGTCAGTGCTCGTCCATAATTGTATACCTACCTACCTGTGGTGGGGTTTTTTTTTTCTATCTTCTTCATACTAGTAGTTTAGGAGTCTGCTGACAGTGTCCACCAGGTCCGTCATTATATTATATACCTACAGTAGTAATATATTTAGTATATTATCTATACTAGCAGACGCAGTATGGTAGTCCACGGCTGTGGCTATCTCTGTGTCGTCAGTGCTCGTCCATAATTGTATACCTACCTACCTGTGGTGGGGTTTTTTTTTTCTATCTTCTTCATACTAGTAGTTTAGGAGTCTGCTGACAGTGTCCACCAGGTCCGTCATTATATTATATACCTACAGTAGTAATATATTTAGTATATTATCTATACTAGCAGACGCAGTACGGTAGTCCACGGCTGTGGCTATCTCTGTGTCGTCAGTGCTCGTCCATAATTGTATACCTACCTACCTGTGGTGGGGTTTTTTTTCTACCTTCTTCATACTAGTAGATTAGGAGTCTGCTGACAGTGTCCACCAGGTCCGTCATTATATTATATACCTACAGTAGTAATATATTTAGTATATTATCTATACTAGCAGACGCAGTACGGTAGTCCACAGCTGTGGCTATCTCTGTGTCGTCAGTGCTCGTCCATAATTGTATACCTACCTACCTGTGGTGGGTTTTTTTTCTATCTTCTTCATACTAGTAGTTTAGGAGTCTGCTGACTGTGTCCACCAGGTCCGTCATTATATTATATACCTACAGTAGTAATATATTTAGTATATTATCTATACTAGCAGACGCAGTACGGTAGTCCACGGCTGTGGCTATCTCTGTGTCGTCAGTGCTCGTCCATAATTGTATACCTACCTACCTGTGGTGGGTTTTTTTTTCTATCTTCTTCATACTAGTAGTTTAGGAGTCTGCTGACAGTGTCCACCAGGTCCGTCATTATATTATATACCTACAGTAGTAATATATTTAGTATATTATCTATACTAGCAGACACAGTACGGTAGTCCACAGCTGTGGCTATCTCTGTGTCGTCAGTGCTCGTCCATAATTGTATACCTACCTACCTGTGGTGGGTTTTTTTTTTCAATCTTCTTCATACTAGTAGTTTAGGAGTCTGCTGACAGTGTCCACCAGGTCCATCATTATATTATATACCTACAGTAGTAATATATTTAGTATATTATCTATACTAGCAGACGCAGTACGGTAGTCCACGTCTGTGGCTATCTCTGTGTCGTCAGAGCTCGTCCATAATTGTATACCTACCTACATATGGTGGTGTTTTTTTTTCAATCTTCTTCATACTAGTAGTTTAGGAGTCTGCTGACAGTGTCCACCAGGTCCGTCATTATATTATATACCTACAGTAGTAATATATTTAGTATATTATCTATACTAGCAGACGCAGTACGGTAGCCCACGGCTGTGGCTATCTCTATGTCGTCAGTGCTCGTCCATAATTGTATACCTACCTACCTGTGGTGGGGTTTTTTTTCTATCTTCTTCATACTAGTAGTTTAGGAGTCTGCTGACAGTGTCCACCAGGTCCGTCATTATATTATATACCTACATTAGTAATATATTTAGTATATTATCTATACTAGCAGACGCAGTACGGTAGTCCATGGCTGTGGCTATCTCTGTGTCATCAGTGCTCGTCCATAATTGTATACCTACCTACCTGTGGTGGGGTTTTTTTTTCTATCTTCTTCATACTAGTAGTTTAGGAGTCTGCTGACAGTGTCCACCAGGTCCGTCATTATATTATATACCTACAGTAGTAATATATTTAGTATATTATCTATACTAGCAGACGCAGTACGGTAGTCCACGGCTGTGGCTATCTCTGTGTCATCAGTGCTCGTCCATAATTGTATACCTACCTACCTGTGGTGGGGTTTTTTTTTCTATCTTATTCATACTAGTAGTTTAGGAGTCTGCTGACAGTGTCCACCAGGTCCGTCATTCTATTATATACCTACAGTAGTAATATATTTAGTATATTATCTATACTAGCAGATGCAGTACGGTAGTCCACGGCTGTGGCTATCTCTGTGTCATCAGTGCTCGTCCATAATTGTATACCTACCTACCTGTGGTGGGGTTTTTTTTTCTATCTTCTTCATACTAGTAGTTTAGGAGTCTGCTGACAGTGTCCACCAGGTCCGTCATTATATTATATACCTACAGTAGTAATATATTTAGTATATTATCTATACTAGCAGACGCAGTACGGTAGTCCACGGCTGTGGCTATCTCTGTGTCGTCAGTGCTCGTCCATAATTGTATACCTAACTACCTGTGGTGGGGTTTTTTTTTCTATCTTATTCATACTAGTAGTTTAGGAGTCTGCTGACAGTGTCCACCAGGTCCGTCATTCTATTATATACCTACAGTAGTAATATATTTAGTATATTATCTATACTAGCAGATGCAGTACGGTAGTCCACGGCTGTGGCTATCTCTGTGTCGTCAGTGCTCGTCCATAATTGTATACCTACCTACCTGTGGTGGGGTTTTTTTTTTCTATCTTCTTCATACTAGTAGTTTAGGAGTCTGCTGACAGTGTCCACCAGGTCCGTCATTATATTATATACCTACAGTAGTAATATATTTAGTATATTATCTATACTAGCAGACGCAGTACGGTAGTACACGGCTGTGGCTATCTCTGTGTCGTCAGTGCTCGTCCATAATTGTATACCTACCTACCTGTGGTGGGGTTTTTTTTTTCTATCTTCTTCATACTAGTAGTTTAGGAGTCTGCTGACAGTGTCCACCAGGTACGTCATTATATTATATACCTACAGTAGTAATATATTTAGTATATTATCTATACTAGCAGACGCAGTACGGTAGTCCACGGCTGTGGCTATCTCTGTGTCGTCAGTGCTCGCCCATAATTGTATACCTACCTACCTGTGGTGGTTTTTTTTTTCTATCTTCTTCATACTAGTAGTTTAGGAGTCTGCTGACAGTGTCCACCAGGTCCGTCATTATATTATATACCTACAGTAGTAATATATTTAGTATATTATCTATACTAGCAGACGCAGTACGGTAGTCCACGGCTGTGGCTATCTCTGTGTCGACAGTGCTCGCCCATAATTGTATACCTACCTACCTGTGGTGGGTTTTTTTTTCTATCTTCTTCATACTAGTAGTTTAGGAGTCTGCTGACAGTGTCCACCAGGTCCGTCATTATATTATATACCTACAGTAGTAATATATTTAGTATATTATCTATACTAGCAGACGCAGTACGGTAGTCCACGGCTGTGGCTATCTCTGTGTCGTCAGTGCTTGTCCATAATTGTATACCTACCTACCTGTGGTGGGGTTTTTTTTTCTATCTTCTTCATACTAGTAGTTTAGGAGTCTGCTGACAGTGTCCACCAGGTCCGTCATTATATTATATATACCTACAGTAGTTATATATATTTTTTTTATATCATTAATTATCATCTCTATACTAGCAGACGCAGTACGGTAGTCCACGGCTGTAGCTACCTCTGTGTCGTCAGTCACTCATCATCCATAAGTATACTAGTATCCATCCATCTCCATTGTTTACCTGAGGTGCCTTTTAGTTGTGCCTATTAAAATATGGAGAACAAAAATGTTGAGGTTCCAAAAATAGGGAAAGATGAAGATCCACTTCCACCTCGTGCTGAAGCTGCTGCCACTAGTCATGGCCGAGACGATGAAATTCCATCAACGTCGTCTGCCAAGGCCGATGCCCAATGTCATAGTACAGAGCATGTAAAATCCAAAACACCAAATATCAGTAAAAAAAGGACTCAAAAATCTAAAATAAAATCGTCGGAGGAGAAGCGTAAACTTGCCAATATGCCATTTACCACACGGAGTGGCAAGGAACGGCTGAGGCCCTGGCCTATGTTCATGGCTAGTGGTTCAGCTTTACATGAGGATGGAAGCACTCAGCCTCTCGCTAGAAAAATGAAAAGACTTAAGCTGGCAAAAGCACAGCAAAGAACTGTGCGTTCTTCGAAATCACAAATCCACAAGGAGAGTCCAATTGTGTCGGTTGCGATGCCTGACCTTCCCAACACTGGACGTGAAGAGCATGCACCTTCCACCATTTGCACGCCCCCTGCAAGTGCTGGAAGGAGCACCCGCAGTCCAGTTCCTGATAGTCAGATTGAAGATGTCAGTGTTGAAGTACACCAGGATGAGGAGGATATGGGTGTTGCTGGTGCTGGGGAGGAAATTGACAAGGAGGATTCTGATGGTGAGGTGGTTTGTTTAAGTCAGGCACCCGGGGAGACACCTGTTGTCCGTGGGAGGAATATGGCCATTGACATGCCTGGTGAAAATACCAAAAAAATCAGCTCTTCGGTGTGGAAGTATTTCAACAGAAATGCGGACAACAGGAGTCAAGCCGTGTGTTGCCTTTGTCAAGCTGTAATAAGTAGGGGTAAGGACGTTAACCACCTCGGAACATCCTCCCTTATACGTCACCTGCAGCGCATTCATCATAAGTCAGTGACAAGTTCAAAAACTTTGGGCGACAGCGGAAGCAGTCCACTGACCAGTAAATCCCTTCCTCTTGTAACCAAGCTCACGCAAACCACCCCACCAACTCCCTCAGTGTCAATTTCCTCCTTCCCCAGGAATGCCAATAGTCCTGCAGGCCATGTCACTGGCAATTCTGACAAGTCCTCTCCTGCCTGGGATTCCTCCGATGCATCCTTGAGTGTAACGCCTACTGCTGCTGGCGCTGTTGTTGTTGCTGCTGGGAGTCGATGGTCATCCCAGAGGGGAAGTCGTAAGACCACTTTTACTACTTCCACCAAGCAATTGACTGTCCAACAGTCCTTTGCGAGGAAGATGAAATATCACAGCAGTCATCCTGCTGCAAAGCGGATAACTGAGGCCTTGGCATCCTGGGCGGTGAGAAACGTGGTTCCGGTATCCATCATTACTTCAGAGCCAACTATAGACTTGATTGAGGTACTGTGTCCCAGGTACCAAATACCATCTAGGTTCCATTTCTCTAGGCAGGCGATACCGAAAATGTACACAGACCTCAGAAAAATACTCACCAGTGTCCTAAAAAATGCAGTTGTACCCAATGTCCACTTAACCACGGACATGTGGACAAGTGGAGCAGGGCAGACTCAGGACTATATGACTGTGACAGCCCACTGGGTAGATGTATTGACTCCCGCCGCAAGAACAGCAGCGGCGGCACCAGTAGCAGCATCTCGCAAACGCCAACTCTTTCCTAGGCAGGCTACACTTTGTATCACCGCTTTCCAGAATACGCACACAGCTGAAAACCTCTTACGGCAACTGAGGAAGATCATCGCAGAATGGCTTACCCCAATTGGACTCTCCTGTGGATTTGTGGCATCGGACAACGCCAGCAATATTGTGTGTGCATTAAATATGGGCAAATTCCAGCACGTCCCATGTTTTGCACATACCTTGAATTTGGTGGTGCAGAATTATTTAAAAAATGAGAGGGGCGTGCAAGAGATGCTGTCGGTGGCCAGAAGCATTGCGGGACACTTTCGGCGTACAGGCACCACGTACAGAAGACTGGAGCACCACCAAAAACGCCTGAACCTGCCCTGCCATCATCTGAAGCAAGAAGTGGTAACGAGGTGGAATTCAACCCTATATATGCTTCAGAGGTTGGAGGAGCAGCAAAAGGCCATTCAAGCCTATACAATTGAGCACGATATAGGAGGTGGAATGCACCTGTCTCAAGCGCAGTGGAGAATGATTTCAACGTTGTGCAAGGTTCTGTTGCCCTTTGAACTTGCCACACGTGAAGTCAGTTCAGACACTGCCAGCCTGAGTCAGGTCATTCCCCTCATCAGGCTTTTGCAGAAGAAGCTGGAGACATTGAAGGAGGAGCTAAGACATAGCGATTCCGCTAGGCATGTGGGACTTGTGGATGGAGCCCTTAATTCGCTTAACAAGGATTCACGGGTGGTCAATCTGTTGAAATCAGAGCACTACATTTTGGCCACCGTGCTCGATCCTAGATTTAAAACCTACCTTGGATCTCTCTTTCCGGCAGACACAAGTCTGCTGGGGTTCAAAGACCTGCTGGTGAGAAAATTGTCAAGTCAAGCGGAACGAGACCTGTCAACATCTCCTCCTTCACATTCTCCCGCAACTGGGGGTGCGAGGAAAAGGCTCAGAATTCCGAGCCCACCCGCTGGCGGTGATGCAGGGCAGTCTGGAGCGACTGCTGATGCTGACATCTGGTCCGGACTGAAGGACCTGCCAACGATTACGGATACGGACATGTCATCTACTGGCACTGCATATGATTCTCTCCCCATTGAAAGAATGGTGGAGGATTATATGAGTGACCGCATCCAAGTAGGCACGTCAGACAGTCCGTACTTATACTGGCAGGAAAAAGAGGCAATTTGGAGGCCCTTGCACAAACTGGCTTTATTCAACCTAAGTTGCCCTCCCACAAGTGTGTACTCCGAAAGAGTGTTTAGTGCTGCCGCTCACCTTGTCAGCAATCGGCGTACGAGGTTACTTCCAGAAAATGTGGAGAAGATGATGTTCATTAAAATGAATTATAATCAATTCCTCCGTGGAGACATTGACCAGCAGCAATTGCCTCCACAAAGTACACAGGGAGCTGAGATGGTGGATTCCAGTGGGGACGAATTGATAATCTGTGAGGAGGGGGATGTACACGGTGATATATCGGAGGATGATGATGAGGTGGACATCTTGCCTCTGTAGAGCCAGTTTGTGCAAGGAGAGATTAATTGCTTCTTTTTTGGTGGGGGTCCAAACCAACCCGTCATTTCAGTCACAGTCGTGTGGCAGACCCTGTCACTGAAATGATGGGTTGGTTAAAGTGTGCATGTCCTGTTTATACAACATAAGGGTGGGTGGGAGGGCCCAAGGACAATTCCATCTTACACCTCTTTTTTCTTTCATTTTTCTTTGCGTCATGTGCTGTTTGGGGAGTATTTTTTTGAAGGGCCATCCTGCGTGACACTGCAGTGCCACTCCTAGATGGGCCAGGTGTTTGTGTCGGCCACTAGGGTCGCTAATCTTACTCACACAGCTATCTCATTGCGCCTCTTTTTTTCTTTGCGTCATGTGCTGTTTGGGGAGTGTTTTTTGGAAGGGCCATCCTGCGTGACACTGCAGTGCCACTCCTAGATGGGCCAGGTGTTTGTGTCGGCCACTAGGGTCGCTTAGCTTACTCACACAGCTACCTCATTGCGCCTCTTTTTTTCTTTGCGTCATGTGCTGTTTGGGGAGTGTTTTTTGGAAGGGCCATCCTGCGTGACACTGCAGTGCCACTCCTAGATGGGCCAGGTGTTTGTGTCGGCCACTAGGGTCGCTTAGCTTACTCACACAGCTACCTCATTGCGCCTCTTTTTTTCTTTGCGTCATGTGCTGTTTGGGGAGTGTTTTTTGGAAGGGCCATCCTGCGTGACACTGCAGTGCCACTCCTAGATGGGCCAGGTGTTTGTGTCGGCCACTAGGGTCGCTTAGCTTACTCACACAGCTACCTCATTGCGCCTCTTTTTTTCTTTGCATCATGTGCTGTTTGGGGAGTGTTTTTTGGAAGGGCCATCCTGCGTGACACTGCAGTGCCACTCCTAGATGGGCCAGGTGTTTGTGTCGGCCACTAGGGTCGCTTAGCTTACTCACACAGCTACCTCATTGCGCCTCTTTTTTTCTTTGCATCATGTGCTGTTTGGGGAGTGTTTTTTGGAAGGGCCATCCTGCGTGACACTGCAGTGCCACTCCTAGATGGGCCAGGTGTTTGTGTCGGCCACTAGGGTCGCTTAGCTTACTCACACAGCTACCTCATTGCGCCTCTTTTTTTCTTTGCGTCATGTGCTGTTTGGGGAGTGTTTTTTGGAAGGGCCATCCTGCGTGACACTGCAGTGCCACTCCTAGATGGGCCAGGTGTTTGTGTCGGCCACTAGGGTCGCTTAGCTTACTCACACAGCTACCTCATTGCGCCTCTTTTTTTCTTTGCGTCATGTGCTGTTTGGGGAGTGTTTTTTGGAAGGGCCATCCTGCGTGACACTGCAGTGCCACTCCTAGATGGGCCAGGTGTTTGTGTCGGCCACTAGGGTCGCTTAGCTTAGTCATCCAGCGACCTCGGTGCAAATTTTAGGACTAAAAATAATATTGTGAGGTGTGAGGTGTTCAGAATAGACTGAAAATGAGTGGAAATTATGGTTTTTGAGGTTAATAATACTTTGGGATCAAAATGACCCCCAAATTCTATGATTTAAGCTGTTTTTTAGTGTTTTTTTAAAAAAACACCCGAATCCAAAACACACCCGAATCCGACAAAAAAAATTCGGTGAGGTTTTGCCAAAACGCGGTCGAACCCAAAACACGGCCACGGAACCGAACCCAAAACCAAAACACAAAACCCGAAAAATTTCAAGTGCACATCTCTAGTTCAAAGACCTGCTGGTGGGAAAATTATCAAGTCAAGTGGAACTTGATCGGTCAACAGCTCCTCCTTCACATTCTCCCGCAATTGGGGGTGCGAGGAAAAGGCTCAGAATTCCGAGCCCACCCGCTGGCGGTGATGCAGGGCAGTCTGGAGCGACTGCTGATGCTGACATCTGGTCCGGACTGAAGGACCTGCCAACGATTACGGACATGTCGTCTACTGGCACTGCATATGATTCTCTCTCCATTGAAAGAATGGTGGAGGATTATATGAGTGACCGCATCCAAGTAGGCACGTCAGACAGTCCGTACGTATACTGGCAGGAAAAAGAGGCAATTTGGAGGCCCTTGCAGAAACTGGCTTTATTCTACCTAAGTTGCCCTCCCACAAGTGTGTACTCCGAAAGAGTGTTTAGTGCCGCCGCTCACCTTGTCAGCAATCGGCGTACGAGGTTACTTCCAGAAAATGTGGAGAAGATGATGTTCATTAAAATGAATTATAATCAATTCCTCCGTGGAGACATTGACCAGCAGCAATTGCCTCCACAAAGTACACAGGGAGCTGAGATGGTGGATTCCAGTGGGGACGAATTGATAATCTGTGAGGAGGGGGATGTACACGGTGATGAATCGGAGGATGATGATGAGGTGGACATCTTGCCTCTGTAGAGCCAGTTTGTGCAAGGAGAGATTAATTGCTTCTTTTTTGGTGGGGGTCCAAACCAACCCGTCATTTCAGTCACAGTCGTGTGGCAGACCCTGTCACTGAAATGATGGGTTGGTTAAAGTGTGCATGTCCTGTTTATACAACATAAGGGTGGGTGGGAGGGCCCAAGGACAATTCCATCTTGCACCTCTTTTTTCTTTAATTGTTCTTTGCGTCATGTGCTGTTTGGGGAGTGTTTTTTGGAAGGGCCATCCTGCGTGACACTGCAGTGCCACTCCTAGATGGGCCAGGTGTTTGTGTCGGCCACTTGGGTCGCTGAGCTTAGTCACACAGCTACCTCATTGCGCCTCTTTTTTTTCTTCTTTGCGTCATGTGCTGTTTGGGGAGTGTTTTTTGGAAGGGTCATCATGCGTGACACTGCAGTGCCACTCCTAGATGGGCCAGGTGTTTGTGTCGGCCACTTGGGTCGCTGAGCTTAGTCACACAGCTACCTCATTGCGCCTCTTTTTTTTCTTCTTTGCGTCATGTGCTGTTTGGGGAGTGTTTTTTGGAAGGGCCATCCTGCGTGACACTGCAGTGCCACTCCTAGATGGGCCAGGTGTTTGTGTCGGCCACTTGTGTCGCTGAGCTTAGTCACAAAGCTACCTCATTGCGCCTCTTTTTTTTCTTCTTTGCGTCATGTGCTGTTTGGGGAGTGTTTTTTGGAAGGGCCATCCTGCGTGACACTGCAGTGCCACTCCTAGATGGGCCAGGTGTTTGTGTCGGCCACTTGGGTCGCTGAGCTTAGTCACACAGCTACCTCATTGCGCCTCTTTTTTTTCTTCTTTGCGTCATGTGCTGTTTGGGGAGTATTTTTTGGAAGGGCCATCCTGCGTGACACTGCAGTGCCACTCCTAGATAGGCCAGGTGTTTGTGTCGGCCACTAGGGTCGCTTAGCTTACTCACACAGCTACCTCATTGCGCCTCTTTTTTTTCTTCTTTGCGTCATGTGCTGTTTGGGGAGTATTTTTTGGAATGGCCATCCTGCGTGACACTGCAGTGCCACTCCTAGATGGGCCAGGTGTTTGTGTCGGCCACTAGGGTCGCTTAGCTTACTCACACAACTACCTCATTGCGCCTCTTTTTTTTCTTCTTTGCGTCATGTGCTGTTTGGGGAGTATTTTTTGGAAGAGCTATCTTGCCTGACACTGCAGTGCCACTCCTAGATGGGCCAGGTGTTTGTGTCGGCCACTAGGGTTGCTTAGCTTACTCACACAGCTACCTCATTGCGCCTCTTTTTTTTCTTCTTTGCGTCATGTGCTGTTTGGGGAGTATTTTTTGGAAGGGCCATCCTGCGTGACACTGTAGTGCCACTCCTAGATGGGCCAGGTGTTTGTGTCGGCCACTAGGGTCGCTTAGCTTAGCCATCCAGCGACCTCGGTGCAAATTTTAGGACTAAAAATAATATTGTGAGGTGTGAGGTGTTCAGAATAGACTGAAAATGAGTGGAAATTATGGTTATTGAGGTTAATAATACTATGGGATCAAAATTACCCCCAAATTCTATGATTTAAGCTGTTTTTTAGGGTTTTTTGAAAAAAACACCCGAATCCGACAAAAAAAATTCGGTGAGGTTTTGCCAAAACGCGTTCAAACCCAAAACACGGCCACGGAACCGAACCCAAAACCAAAACACAAAACCCGAAAAATTTCCCGTGCACATCTCTACTCTACATACAGTATATGTTCCACATATGTATCACCTGCTGTACAGTGTCTATCTATATATGCTGCATGTTGTATATTCTGCTGCATATTGTATACATCACTTGCTGTACAGTGTATACTCTCTCTCTCTCTTTTACTTGCTGTACAGTATTATATATACAGTTTCAGATACTGTATTATATAGAATGTCCCTATTGACAGTATGTAGAGTAATGTAATGGTCCTGTGTGTAGTATAGTCTCTGTGGTCAGTATATATTATGATATGTCTCTGTGTACAATAAATACCTTACTATACCGTCACTGTTCAGTATACAGCGTAATATAATGGCTCTCAAGAACTAAATGCCGAGAAGTTTAAGAATGCCCTTCTACAGAAGTAAGTGTCCATCTTTCCATATCTGCATTGGAGGAGGGATAAAGAGGTCTATACACCTGCGTTAATGTTACCTCCTGGCCCTTCACCAAATCTGTTCTCTGTGCCACATTCTGATAATGGGGGTAATTCCAAGTTGATCGCAGCAGGAAATTTTTTAGCAGTTGGGCAAAACCATGTGCACTGCAGGGGGGGCAGATATAACATGTGCAGAGAGAGATAGATTTGGGTGTGGTGAGTTCAATCTGCAATCTAAATTGCAGTGTAAAAATATGGCAGCCAGTATTTACCCTGGTGGTCATTCCGAGTTGTTCGCTCGCAAGGCGATTTTAGCAGAGTTGCTCACGCTAAGCCGCCGCCTACTGGGAGTGAATCTTAGCATCTTAAAATTGCGAACGAAAGATTTGCAATATTGCGAAAAGACTGCTCTGTGCAGTTTCAGAGTAGCTTCAGACTTACTCGGCATCTGCGATCAGTTCAGTGCTTGTCGTTCCTGGTTTGACGTCACAAACACACCCAGCGCTCGCCCAGACACTCCCCCGTTTCTCCAGCCACTCCCGCGTTTTCCCCAGAAACGGTAGCGTTTTTTCCCACACGCCCATAAAACGGCCTGTTTCCGCCCAGAAACACCCATTTCCTGTCAATCACACTACGATCACCAGAGCGAAGAAAAAGCCGTGAGTAAAATACCTAACTTCATAGCAAATTTACTTGGCGCAGTCGCAGTGCGGACATTGCGCATGCGCACTAAGCGGAAAATCGCTGCGATGCGATGAAATTTACCGAGCGAACAACTCGGAATGAGGGCCCCTGCACAGAAACAAAATAACCCATCCAAATCTAACTCTCTATGCAAATGTTATATCTGCCCCCCCCCCTGCAGTGCACATGGTTTTGCCCAACTGCTAAAAAATTTCCTGCTGCGATCAACCTGGAATTACCCCCAATGTGTGAGAAGGCCGTGTTATAATTTCCACTAATAGCAACATCGCTCCTCTTGAAACAATGGTAGATATAGGGGGTCATTCCGAGTTGATCATTAGCTGCTGCTGTTCTCTCCGTAGTGATCATTGAAAAAAACTGCAAATCTGTGCCCGCGCGTCTTACGGGTACAAAGAGCTTTATGGCTTTGCACAGGTTCTAGCGACAATTCTGTTCACACAGCCGAACGCAAGGAAATTGACAGGAAGTGGGAGTTTCTGGGTGGCAACTGACCGTTTTCTGGTAGTGTTTGGAAAAACGCAGGCGTGTCCAGGCGTTTGCAGGGCGGGTATCTGACATCAATTCCGGGACCTGCGTCGCAGCAATCATCACACAGAATAAGTAACTACAGGGCTGGTCTTGTTTTGCACAAAAGGTGTTTGCAGGCTCTCTGCTGCACAGGCGATCGCACTCTGCAAAGCGAAAATATACTCCCCGTGGGCGGCGACTATGCGTTTGCACGGCTGCTAAGAGTAGCTAGCGAGCGATCGACTCGGAATGACCCCCATAGATAGATGGTGTGAGGGAGCAGCCTGAGATTGACCTTTAAATCTAACCCCTCCTTGTGTCTCCTCTCTACAGGGAATTAAAGAAAGCATAGAGTAACAGAGCTACCCATCTCATAGGAAATGAACCGCTCTGTCAGCCTCACTATATATTAGTGTTTATATAGACTGCTGACCTGCTTTCTAGTGTAGATATAAATGGACACGGCTGTAATCTGGGGCATTCCTGCTGATTTTTAAGTTTTATTTTTTTAATAAGCTTTTTTATCGTCCTGAATGATGGTTCAGCTCACTTGCTCATTGGCCCAGGGGCGGATTGGGATTGAAAACCAGCCCGGGAAACTTGTTGAAGCAGCCCTAATAGGGGTGGGGTCTGATGAGGGGATGGTGTCTGCCAAATTGGTGGGATTACTGCTCAGAAGGCCTGAGCATAGGAAGGAATGGAAAGTGCGCGCCGAAGGCTCGTCACAAAAATTTAGGGGCGTGGTTTTGTGAGGAAGGGTCGTGGCCACATAGTGCCAATTCACATTATACCATACAGTAATGCTATACTATAACATTGACCCTAGCCGTGTAATACTGACCCTATACTATAACACTGACCCTATTCCTCTAACACTGTCCCTATACCTCTAACGCTGACCCTATTCCTCTAACACTGACCCTATACTATAACACTGACCCTATTCTTCTAACACTGACCCTATCCCTGTAACGCTGACCCTATACTGTAACACAGACCCTATCCCTGTAACACTGACCCTCTCCCTGTAATGCTGACCCTGTAATATAACACTGACCATATTCCTCTAATGCTGACCCTATACAATAACACTGACCCTATAATATAAAACACTGACCCTATCCCTCTAACGCTGACCCTATACTATAACACTGACCCTATAATATAAAACACTGACCCTATCCCTCTATCGCTGACCCTATACTATAACACTGACCCTATACAATAACACTGACCATATTCCTCTAATGCTGACCCTATACTTGTAATGCCGACCCTATACTCTAACACTGACCCTAGCCGTGTAATGCTGACCCTATACTATAACACTGACCGTATTCCTCTAACACTGATCCTATACTATAACACTGACCATATTCCTCTAACACTGATCCTATACTATAACACTGACCATATTCCTCTAACACTGACCCTATACTATAACACTGACCATATTCCTCTAACACTGACCCTATACTATAACACTGACCCTATTCCTCTAACACTGTCCCTATACTATAACACTGGCCCTATCCCTGTAATGCTGACCCTATACTATAACACTGGCCCTATCCCTGTAACGCTGACCCTATACTATAACACTGACCCTATCCCTGTAACACTGACCCTATACTATAATACTGACCCTATCCCTGTAACACTGACCCTATGCCTGTAATGCTGATCCTATCCCTGTAATGCTGATCCTATAGTATAATACTGACCCTATCCCTGAAATGATGACCCTATACTATAACACTGACCCTAGCCGTGTAACGCTGACCCTATACTATAAAACTGACCCTATCCCTCTAATGCTGACACTATACTATAACACTGACCCTATACTATAACACTGACCATATTCCTGTAATGCTGATCCAATACTATAACACTGACCCTAGCCGTGTAATGCTGACCCTATACTATAACACTGACCCTATTCTTCTAACACTGACCCTATACTATAACACTGACCCTAGCCGTGTAACACTGACCCTATACTATAACACTGACCCTAGCCATGTAACGCTGACCCTATACTATAACACTGACCCTAGCCATGTAACGCTGACCCTATACTATAACACTGACCCTATCCCTCTAACGCTGACCCTATACTATAGCCCTGACCCTATGCCTGTAATGCTGATCCTATCCCTGTAACGCTGATCCCATAGTATAACACTGACCCTATCCTTGTAATGCTGACCCTGTACTATAATACTGACCCTATCCCTGTAACGCCGACCCTGTACTATAACACTGACTATATTCCTCTAACGCTGACCCTATACTATAACACTGACCCTAGCCGTGTAATGCTGACCCTATACTATAACACTGACCCTAGCCGTGTAACGCTGACCCTATACTATAACACTGACCCTAGCCGTGTAACGCTGACCCTATACTATAACACTGACCCTAGCCGTGTAACGCTGACCCTATACTATAACACTGACCCTATCCCTCTAATGCTGACCCTATACTATAACACTGACCATATTCCTCTAATGCTGACCCTATTCCTGTAATGCTGACCGTATACTATAACACTGACCCCAGCCGTGTAATGCTGACCCTATACTATAACACTGACCCTATACTATAACACTGACCTTAGCCGTGTAACGCTGACCCTATACTATAACACTGACCCTATTCCTCTAACAGTGACTCTATACTATAACACTGACCCTATCCCTCTAATTCTGACCCTATACTATAATACTGAGCCTATTCCTGTAACACTGACCCTATACTATAACACTGACTCTATCCCTCTAACGCTGACCCTATACTATAATACTGACCCTATTCCTGTAATGCTGACTCTATACAATAACACTGACCCTATCCCTCTAACGCGGACCCTATACTATAACACTAACCTTATCCCTCTAATGCTGACCCTATACTATAACACTGACCCTACCCCTCTAATGCTGACCCTATACTATAATACTGACCCTATTCCTGTAACACTGACCCTATACTATAACACTGACTCTATCCCTTTAATGCTGACCCTATACTATAATACTGACCCTATTCCTGTAATGCTGACTCTATACAATAACACTGACCCTATCCCTCTAACGCGGACCCTATACTATAACACTAACCTTATCCCTCTAATGCTGACCCTATACTATAACACTGACCCTATCCCTCTAACGCTGACCCTATCCCTATAATACTGTCAGCGCTCCCCATAGGAAGAGTGTAACTTGGGCTTGCAAGTATTTGTGCAGTAGTAATAATTAGAGATGAGCGGGTTCGGTTCGTTTAGATCCGAACCCCCCCGAACTTCTCCTATTTTACACGGGTCCGAGGCAGCTTCGGATCTTCCCGCCTTGCTCGGTTAACCCGAACGAGGCCAAACATCATCATCCCGCTGTCGGATTCTCGCGAGATTCGTATTCCATATAAAGAGCCGCGCATCACCGCCATTTTCACTCGTGCATTGGAGATTGAATGGAGAGGACGTGGCTACATTCTTTCCCTGAAAAGCTCCGCATCTGTGCTCAGTGTGCTGCAAATATCTGTGCTCAGTGTGCTGCAAATATCTGTGCTCAGTGTGCTGCAAATATCTATGTTCTCTGCCTGAAGAGCTCCATATCTGTGCTCAGTGTGCTGCAAATATCTGCGTTATCTGCCTGAAAATCTCCATATCTGTGCTCAGTGTGCTGCAAATATCTGTGCTCAGTGTGCTGCATTGTGGGGACCACCAGTATATAATTATAGTAGTACAGTACATTACAGTAGGCCATTGCTGTATCATGCAGCTCCGTGTCAGACTCAGTTCTAGACAGTATCCTGATCATCAGTGCTCAATGCTGCATTGTTGTGTGACCAGCATATACTATATATATATATATATATATATATAGTAGTACAGTGCAGCATTTTGGTGACCCCCAGTATAGTAGTACAGTACAGAAGACCATTGCTGTATCTTGCAGCTCCGTGTCACTTCAAGTATCCATATCTGTGCTGCATTGCTGTGAGCAGTATATTAGTAGTACAGTGCAGCATTTTGGTGATCAGCAGCATATAGTTGTACAGTACAGTAGTCCATTACTCCATTACTGTATCTTGCAGCTCTGTGTCACTTCAAGTATCCATATCAGTGCTGCATTGTTTGTGAGCAGTATATTAGTAGTACAGTGCAGCATTTTTGTGACCAAGAGTATATAGTTGTACAGTACAGTAGGCCATTGCTGTATCTTGCAGCTCCGTGTCACTGCAAGTATCCATATCTGTGCTGCATTGTTTGTGAGCAGTATAGTAGTACAGTGCAGCATTTTGGTGACCACCAAACCAGTATATAGTAGTACAGTACAGTAGGCCATTGCTGTATCTTGCAGCTCCATGTCACTTTAAGTATCCATATCTGTGCTGCATTGTTTGTGAGCAGTATAGTAGTACAGTGCAGCATTTTGGTGACCACCAGTATATATAGTAGTACAGTACAGTAGACCATTGCTGTATCTTGCAGCTCAGTGTCACTTCAAGTATCCATATCTGTGCGGTATTGTTTGTGAGCAGTATAGTAGTACAGCGCAGCATTTTGGTGACCACCAGTATATAGTAGTACAGTACAGTAGGCCATTGCTGTATCTTGCAGATCTGTGTCACTTCAAGTATCCATATCTGTGCTGCATTGTTTGTGAGCAGTATAGTAGTACAGTGCAGCATTTTGGTGACCACCAGTATATATAGTAGTACAGTAAAGTAGGCCATTGCTGTATCTTGCAGATCTGTCACTTCAAGTATCCATATCTGTGCTGCATTGTTTGTGAGCAGTATAGTAGTACAGTGAATCATTTTGGTGACCACCAGTATATATAGTAGTACAGTAAAGTAGGCCATTGCTGTATCTTGCAGCTCCGTTTCACTTCAAGTATCCATATCTGTGCTGCATTGTTTGTGAGCAGTATAGTAGAACAGCGCAGCATTTTGGTGACCACCAGTATATATAGTAGTACAGTACAGTAGGCCCTTGCTGTATCTTGCAGCTCCGTGTCACTTCTAGTATCCTGATCAGTGCTTAATATCTGTGCTCAGTGTCAGTGCTGCATTGCGGTGATCAGTATACTACAGTACAATAGTCCAGTGCTGTTCAAGCTACTCAGTGTCAGTTCTCCGTAGTATCATCAGTGCTCAGTAAAATCAGTGCTCAGTATATTCAGTGCCCAGTATAATCAGTGCTCAATATAATCAGTGATCAGTATAATCAGTGCGCTGTTAGATGTGCGCCCGTTTTCCGCCTTCAGTGCATTGGAATTTAGACAATTGATGAAGTTATTGTGTCCCCGGTATAAAATCCCATCTAGATTCCACTTCACTAGGCAGGCGATAGCAAGATTTTAGTAGTGATGTGGACCGGACATTTTTCGAGTTTTGTGTTTTGGTTTTGGATTCAGTTAGGCGGCGTGTTTTGGATTCGGACGCATTTTGGCAAAACCTCCCTGAAAATTTTTTGTCGGATTCGGGTGTGTTTTGTTTTTTGTTTTTTGTTTTTTTACAAAAAACCCTCAAAAACAGCTTAAATCATAGAATTTGGGGGTCATTTTGATCCCATAGTATTATTAACCTCAATAACCACAATTTCCGCTCATTTCCAGTATATTCTGAACACCTCACACCTGACAATATTATTTTTAGTACTAAAATTTGCACCAAGGTCGCTGGATGACTAAGCTAAGCGACCCAAGTGGCCGACACAAACACCTGGCCCATCTAGGAGTGGCACTGCAGTGTCAGACAGGATGGCTGATTTAAAAATAGTCCCCAAACAGCACATGATGCAAAGAAAAAAAGAGGTGCACCAAGGTCGCTGGATGGCTAAGCTAAGTGACCCAAGTTGCCGACACAAACACCTGGCCCATCTAGGAAAGGCACTGCAGTGTCAGACAGGATGGGCGATTTAAAAAATAACCCCCAAACAGCACATGATGCAAAGAAAAAAAGAGGTGCACCAAGGTCGCTGGATGGCTAAGCTAAGCGACCCAAGTGGCCGACACAAACACCTGGCCCACCTAGGAGTGGCACTGCAGTGTCAGTCAGGATGGCTGATTTTAAAAATAGTCCCCAAACAGCACATGATGAAAAGAAAAAAGAGGTGCACCAAGGTCGCTGGATGGCTAAGCTAAGCAACCCAAGTGGCCACACAAACACCTGGCCCATCTAGGAGTGGCACTGCAGTGTCAGACAGGATGGCTGATTTAAAAAATAGTCCCCAAACAGCACATGATGCAAAGAAAAAAAGAGGTGCACCAAGGTCGCTGGATGGCTAAGCTAAGCAACCCAAGTGGCCGACACAAACACCTTGCCCATCTAGGAGTGGCACTGCAGTGTCAGACAGGATGACCGATTTAAAAAATAGCCCCCAAACAGCATATGATGCAAAGAAAAAAAGAGGTGCACCAAGGTCGCTGGATGGCTAAGCTAAGCGACCCAAGTGGCCGACACAAACACCTGGCCCACCTAGGAGTGGCACTGCAGTGTCAGACAGGATGGCTGATTTAAAAAATAGTCCCCAAACAGCACATGATGAAAAGAAAAAAGAGGTGCACCAAGGTCGCTGGATGGCTAAGCTAAGCAACCCAAGTGGCCACACAAACACCTGGCCCATCTAGGAGTGGCACTGCAGTGTCAGACAGGATGGCTGATTTAAAAAATAGTCCCCAAACAGCACATGATGCAAAGAAAAAAAGAGGTGCACCAAGGTCGCTGGATGGCTAAGCTAAGCAACCCAAGTGGCCGACACAAACACCTTGCCCATCTAGGAGTGGCACTGCAGTGTCAGACAGGATGACCGATTTAAAAAATAGCCCCCAAACAGCATATGATGCAAAGAAAAAAAGAGGTGCACCAAGGTCGCTGGATGGCTAAGCTAAGCGACCCAAGTGGCCGACACAAACACCTGGCCCACCTAGGAGTGGCACTGCAGTGTCAGACAGGATGGCTGATTTAAAAAATAGTCCCCAAACAGCACATGATGAAAAGAAAAAAGAGGTGCACCAAGGTCGCTGGATGGCTAAGCTAAGCAACCCAAGTGGCCACACAAACACCTGGCCCATCTAGGAGTGGCACTGCAGTGTCAGACAGGATGACCGATTTAAAAAATAGCCCCCAAACAGCATATGATGCAAAGAAAAAAAGAGGTGCACCAAGGTCGCTGGATGGCTAAGCTAAGCGACCCAAGTGGCCGACACAAACACCTGGCCCACCTAGGAGTGGCACTGCAGTGTCAGACAGGATGGCTGATTTAAAAAATAGTCCCCAAACAGCACATGATGAAAAGAAAAAAGAGGTGCACCAAGGTCGCTGGATGGCTAAGCTAAGCAACCCAAGTGGCCACACAAACACCTGGCCCATCTAGGAGTGGAGCTGCAGTGTCAGACAGGATGGCTGATTTAAAAAATAGTCCCCAAACAGCACATGATGCAAAGAAAAAAAGAGTTGCACCAAGGTCGCTGGATGGCTAAGCTAAGCGACCCAAGTGGCCGACACAAACACCTGGCCCATCTAGGAGTGGCACTGCAGTGTCAGACAGGATGGCCGATTTAAAAAACAGTCCCCAAACAGCACATGATGCAAAGAAAAAAAGAGGTGTACCAAGGTCGCTGGATGGCTAAGCTAAGCGACCCAAGTGGCCGACACAAACACCTGGCCCACCTAGGAGTGGCACTGCAGTTTTCTAGCGAGAGGATGAGTGCTTCCATCCTCATGTGAATCTGAACCACTATCCATGAACATAGGCCAGGGCCTCAGCCGTTCCTTGCCACTCCGTGTCGTAAATGGCATATTGGCAAGTTTACGCTTCTCATCAGATGCTTTTAATTTAGATTTTTGGGTCATTTTACTGAACTTTTGTAGTATACTTGATGACACAGAGGTAGAGCAATGGACTACTGTACCGTACTGCTATATATATATACTGGTGGTCAGCAAAATTCTGCACTGTCCTCCTACTATATAATACTGTGCACAACTAAAATGCAACACAGGTATGGATGGATAGTATACTTGACGACACAGAGGTAGGTAGAGCAGTGGACTACTGTACCAGACTGCTATATATTATATACTGGTGGTCAGCAAAATTATGCACTGTCCTCCTACTCTATAATACTGCGCACAACTAAAATGCACCACAGGTATGGATGGATAGTATACTTGACGACACAGAGGTAGGTAGAGCAGTGGCCTACTGTACCGTACTGCTATATATTATATACTGGTGGTCAGCAAAATTCTGCACTGTCCTCCTACTATATAATACTGCACACAACTAAAATGCACCACAGGTATGGATGGATAGTATACTTGACGACACAGAGGTAGGTAGAGCAGTGGACTACTGTACCGTACTGCTATATATTATATACTGGTGGTCAGCAAAATTCTGCACTGTCCTCCTACTATATAATACTGCGCACAACTAAAATGCACCACAGGTATGGATGGATAGTATACTTGACGACACAGAGGTAGGTAGAGCAGTGGTCTACTGTACAGTACTGCTATATATTATGTACTGGTGGTCAGCAAAATTCGGCACTGTCCTACTACTATATAATACTGCGCACAACTAAAATGCACCACAGGTATGGATGGATAGTATACTTGACGACACAGAGGTAGGTAGAGCAGTGGTCTACTGTACAGTACTGCTATATATTATGTACTGGTGGTCAGCAAAATTCGGCACTGTCCTACTACTATATAATACTGCGCACAACTAAAATGCACCACAGGTATGGATGGATAGTATACTTGACGACACAGAGGTAGGTAGAGCAGTGGTCTACTGTACAGTACTGCTATATATTATGTACTGGTGGTCAGCAAAATTCGGCACTGTCCTACTACTATATAATACTGCGCACAACTAAAATGCACCACACGTATGGATGGATAGTATACTTGACGACAGAGAGGTAGGTAGAGCAGTGGATTACTGTACCGTACTGCTATATATTATATACTGGTGGTCAGCAAATTTCTGCACTCCTCCTCCTACTATATAATACTGCGCACAACTAAAATGCACCACAGGTATGGATGGATAGTATAGTTGACGACACAGAGGTAGGTAGAGCAGTGGACTACTGTACCGTACTGCTATATAATACTGGTGGTTCCCAGTCCCCACAATAAAGCACACTGAGCACAGATATTTGCAGCACATTGAGCACAGATATGGAGCGTTTTTCAGGCAGAGAACGTAGATATTTTCAGCACACTGAGCACAGATATTTGCAGCTCACTGAGCACAGATATGGAGCGTTTGCAGCACACTGAACACAGATATTTGCAGCACACTGAGCATAGATATTTGCAGCACACTGAGCACAGATATTTGCAGCACACTGAGCACAGATATTTGCAGCACACTGAACAAAGAAACGGAGAGAACGCTGCACGTCCTCTCCCTATCATCTCCAATGCACAAGTGAAAATGGCGGCGACGCGCGGCTCCTTATATAGAATACGAATCTCCGAGAATCCGACAGTGGGATGATGATGTTCGGGCGCGCTCAGGTTAACCGAGCAAGGCGGGAGGATCCGACTCTGCCTCGGTACCGTGTAAAATGGGTGAAGTTCGGGGGGGGTTCGGATTCCGAGAAAACAAACCCGTCATCACTAATAAGAACCCATTGCATTCACACCATTTTAAGTACTATACATGCACATCCTTGTCTCCATGACATTGCCGACACATGGTCTTTCAGATACTGCCAACTACAACACTTGGAGCTCAAGTGCCTGCAGTCACTGGCAACATTTCTCCAATCACTAAACACCTAGACCACACAGGTTGGGGACACCTAGACCACACAGGGACTGCCTGTGACATATGCTGAGGACACAGCATTTGATATCAGCACCACCTTGCACCACCTTGAGCAGTGCATATACGGGGCCTGTTCAGGGACATTTGCCTCCATTACTAGCTGATACAGTACTATTTGTCTGGCAGTGAAAGGGTTCATTAGCACACATACCAATTCCATGCTTACTGTTTATTACTCATTTGGCATTCAATCTCCATATATGAAATTGTAACTGAACTAAGGGCCTAAATCAGCATGAGACGCATCTGCGATGCAGTCGCATGATGAAACCCATGTGCAGTCTGCGCACATGCAGGAGCTGCACTGCGCGTGTGCACACAGTGAGATGCAACAGCATCTCACTTATGCAAATGCTTCTGCCTGATTGACAGACAGAGGCGTTCGCAGGGTGTGCAGTGGAGTCAATGCAGCATTTTTGGAGTGGTGTTGCGGCATTGGGGGGGGGGGGGGGCAAATTCTGGACAACACAGGTGCGTCCGGACTATTTGCGGGGTGGGTCACAGTGGCTGCGTGACATCAGGCGCAGCAGCTGCGTCCTGAAACATGGCAGTCCACCATCTGTCTACGTAGCTAGGAAGGGGGCTACCCTTATCATGTGAGCATTTCGCTGCTTAGCAAAGTGTTCACATGTTAGCAGTGGGTTGGGGTGGACCCGGCACATTGGGTAAACTTGCCCTGTGATCAGGGGCGGATCCAGAAAAAAATTACAGGGGGGGGGGGGGGCACCATAAGAGGCGTGGCTTCGTTGGAATGGGCGTGGCTTCGTTGGAATGGGCGTGGTATTGCAGGAAAAGACTACCTTATACCCCAGTTTTGCAACCTGCACGCCCAGACGTTAGCCACCACAGGAAAGAAAAATAATCCTGATTCATGCCCCTTACATTATTTGTCATTTTTCCTCCTTATAGTAATGCCCAGTATACATTATGCCACATACTGCAATGGCCCTTAGACATTATGCCACACACAATAATGCACATGACACAGTATGCACACACCGTAATGCCCCACGACACATTATGCCACACACCGTAATGCCCCCGACACATTATGCCACACACTATAATGCCTGTGACACATTATGACAGGAATTGCAATGCCCGTTATACATTATGCTACACACTGCAATGCCCCTGATACATTATAGCACATACAATGTCTGTGACACATTATGACACACACTGCAATGTCCGTGATACATTATACCACACACTGCAATGCCCGATACATTATAGCACATATAATGCCTGTGACACATTATGCCACACACTGCAATGACCTTGAGACATTATACCACAATGCCCGTGATATAGTATACCATACACCGTAATGCCTGTGACACATACCGCAATGCCCGTTATGCCCTATGCCACACACCGCAATGCCCGTTATATATTATGCCACACTGCAATGACCCTGAGACATTATACCACATACCACAATGCCCGTGATATAGTATACCACACACCGTAATGCCTGACACATTATGACACACACCGCAATGTCCGTGATACATTATGCCACACACTGCAATGACCCTGAGACATTATACCACATATCACAATGCCAGCGATATAGTATACCATACACCGTAATGCCTGTGACACATTATGACACACACCGCAATGTCCGTGATACATTATGCCACACACCGTAATGCCCATTACACTTTAAGTCCTACAGTAAGGCTTCTAATTACTTTTCAAATACCTGCTCGTTGTCAGGGGTTTCATGCACTGGGTGTCATGCTCGTTGCCAGGGGTTTCATGCTCTTGGTTCCATGCACGGTGCCAGGGGTTTTCATGCTCAGGGTGTCATGCTTGTTGCCAGGGGTTTCATGCACTGGGTGTCATGCTCGTTGCCAGGGGTTTCATGCACTGGGTGTCATGCTCGTTGCCAGGGGTTTCATGCACTGGGTGTCATGCTCGTTGCTAGGAGGTAGTCCTTGTTGCTAGGGCTGTGCTCCCAGTGCCACATATGTCCCCAGTGCCAGATATTCCCCCACGGTGCCAGGTACTCACATGCCCCCAGTGCCAAATATAGCCCCCCCCCATGTGCCAGGTACACATATACCCCCCCCAGTGCCACATATGCCCCCAGTGCCAGATATTCCCCGACAGTGCCACATATGCCCCCAGTGCCAGATATCCCCCCCCAGTGCTATATATGCCCTCAGTGCCACATATGCCCCAGTGCCACATATGCCCCCAGTGCCAGATATTCCCCCCCCCAGTGCCACATATGCCCCCAGTGCCAGATATTCCCCCCCAGTGCCATATATGCCCCCAGTGCCAGATATTCTCCCCCCCCCTCCCTGCCAAATATGCCCCCAGTGCCAGATATTCCCCCCCAGTGCCAGATATGCCCCCTCAGTGCGTCCCCCCCTCGCTTCCTCCGCCGCCGCCGCTCCCCCCGCTCCCCTGCTGTTAGGAGGGACACGGAGGGCACAGTGCACGCCTCCCTGTGTCCCTCCTGTGTCTCCGGCGGCCGCGGGTCACTCTAATAAAGGAAGTGCTCACGAACGGCACTTCCTTTATGAGACCCGCGGCCGCCGGAGACCCAGGAGGGACACAGGGAGGCGTGCACTGTGCCCTCCGTGTCCCTCCTAACAGCAGGGGAGGAAACGAGACCGCAGACTGACATGCGGACGCTCGTCCGCATGTCAGTCTGCACTAAATCAGTGGCGCCCCCGCAGCCCCTCGCCCCCAAGCCACCGCGAGGGCTGCGGCGTGCGCATAAAATAAAAATAAAAATACAAAAATCAACTAAAAATGACAGGGGGGGCACGTGCCTTGGTGCCCCCCCCTAAATCCGCCACAGCCTGTGATGGTCATCCCCCCGCATGTTAATGTAATGAGTTGTAGTCATGCGAATAGTCGCACAACTACAATCATGCTGAATTAGGCCATAAATCAACTATATAATGATTCACTCAATGAACTATCTAACCTATTAATAACAGACGTACTTGCTTTTTTTAGCGAGGTCATCTCCTCATTTGTGATGTACTGTAAGCTGCAGTCATGTGACAACTATTGTTAAATATTTGTTATAATATATACATTAGGGGCAGGTGTTTTTTTTTTGTCCTTTTACAAGGTCAAAAAAGGGCACAAAAATATATGTAATATGCCCTACACACTGGCCAATTACACTGAAAGATATGAACGATCTCCTTCATTAATGAACAAGATATCGCTCATATCTGTTAGTGTGTATGCACCAACGATGAACGATGCGCGGCCCTGCACTCGTTCATCGTTGGTGCCGGCTGGTTTATGCATGCAAGCCAATATGGACAATATCGTCCATATTAGCATGCAGGGCTATGGGGCCGGGTGACGGGGTGAGTGAAGAAACTCCCCCCGTCACACACACACACACACACCCCTGCCACCTGGGCGTCCATCGGCCGTTTTGGACGTCGGGCACCTCGGCCGGCAATTGACCAGTGTGTAGGGGTTATAAGTCTGCACATTGATATGAATGCACCCATCTATAGATTTGGCCGAGAGTCAGCTACGGAGACACAGAATAAATACCAAGAAAGTATATTTGTTCACCTCCTTAACAACATCTGACTATACTCCACCGTAAGATTTAAACTGTATTCTTTACAATTAACAAAACAATATGTTTCAAGTATCTTCAAGCAGAAAAAGAAAGGTCTTCTAGTTCCAACCATTAAACCAACACAGGTACAAGTGGAATGTTCGGCAGATATACTGTATGGCAGTAGTTTCCAAACTTTTTTGAATCACGGCGCCCTAGAATATCAGAATTTTTTTCACGGCACCCCTAGGCCAAAAATTTCTTATTGAGAAATTTAGAAAGAAATATTACATTAAGTAGATTGCGTTTATATGTCATCCTTAGGGTCAGTTGTGTGGTGAGGGACAAGATTTGCTTCTGTTTGGCCACATATTTTATGACTGGCAGCCACCAGCACTGGTTTTGCCTATTATATTGACCATGAATAATTTGAATTGGTCCTGGACCACCAACCCAGGGCACCCCTGCAAGTGTCCCGAGGCACCCCAGGGAGCCACAGCACACAGTTTGGGAACCTCTGCTGTATGGTATAAATTCCAGATTGTCATTATTGTTTATTTTGCACCATCAATTATGGAGCACTGAACAGAGAATATTTCACATCAGTTCCTGCTCCATTGTAAATTACAGTTTAAATTCCCTACCACCCAGGCACATATACAAACACACTAGGGAATATTTTATACAGTTACCTCATGGTATAATTTTAGAGTGTGGAAGTAAGTTGTAGCATTAATAGGAAATCAATGTAAGTATGGCTATAGCATACAAACTCCATGTAGAGTTGGGTTGGATATCTAAATCATGTTGCCAGTGCTTACAAGCAGGGCCGAAACTATGAGTTTTGGCACCCGGGGCGAGCCATTAACTTAGCGCCCCCCTCGCATTCATATATATATATATATATATATCAACTTCATAAGGGCAAAGGGGATAGCTCGGCATTTTCATACTTTTTATTTTCATTTTTTATTTATTTGGGCTACGGATGAAGGAGAAATAAAATAATAACCCATATATTAATACATAAAATCACACACCAATACAAAATACATACTGTCACACACACATACATTCACTCACATACATACATACATATACAGTAATACATACATATAATCACACACCGGTACAAACATGTATACTGACACATATATATACAGTGACACACAAGCACACATACAGATGGGATATAGTACCTCCCCCTATATCCCGCCCCCTCACAATGCCGACCAACAGGGACCACCAGCGTGGCGAGCGCAGCGAGCCCGCAAAGGGACTTGCTGCACTCACAACCCCCCCCCCCTTCCCCCTGACAGGCATTCCGCTCCCAGGATACCAACGTCGGTATGCCCAGTCACGCATACCACACCCATGCAGATATGTAGCCACACACCTATTCACATACAATCACACACATGCACACATTCATACACACATATAGCAGTCACACACATACAGTGAACCTTCCCTGAGTTATATACAGTACTCACTGTTTAGGCTGTGCTGCTCTTCTCCCATGCTGTTGCTGGCTGGCATGGCACTGTGTGTACAGTGCCGTTTAGCCTCGCCCCCTTTTCGGACCTCTGAATTGGCTGCAGACTTGATTAAATGCACGAGCAGGGGGGTGTGAGGGGGGTTAGTAATTTGTCCCCTCTGCCCCCTCTTGATGCGGCTTTGCTGTGCTGATCAAGGCACGCTGCAGAGATGAAACTGAAAGTAAAGTACAGCTCCTGGCAGCAAGGGCTGCTGGGAGATGTAGTTTATTTTCAGTGTCATCTCGGCGATGCGGTTCGTGTGCCTGCCTGGCTAGGCGGCAGCTAGCAGAGCCTGGAGCTCGAGCTCCGCCGGCTCCAAGCTATCGCTGCCGCATAGGGAGGGGGCGTTAGGGGGGATAAAGTGACAGTCCCGGCGCCCTCTCCAGTCTGGCGCCCAGGTCACATGCCCCCCTAGCCCCCCCCTAGTTTCGGCTCTGTTACAAGGAAACAATGGGCCTAATTCATGTTTTAACGCATTCTCCGATGTTCACGCAATGGAGCGATTATCGGAAAACTATGCATGTCCTGCAATTGCAATGTGCATGCGCAAGGGTGCCGCTGCGATCCCGCTCACGCTGAGAACTTTGTTACAGAGTGATTAACAGGAAGTGGCCGTTTGGAGGTGTTAATAGGGAGTTTAAGGGGAGTGGTTGGGAAAATGCAGACGTGTCAGGGCCATTTTTGATGTTTCTTTTTCTGATGGTTGCATGATCGTACATGCAAACACAAGGCACCTGAATCGCCACAACTGTGGCCAGTTTGTGTAGCCATAGACCAACTCTTTGCTTCAATGTTCTCTATAATTGTATATGGTCCAATAATGTGTACACAGTTATGATTCAGCTTGTGATATGTACTGTGGGAGTCTCTTTTCATTCCTGGGTGGCAGCTTCACCGAACCCACTGAGAAACAACCATCTGTGATAGTTATTGCAAAGAAAACACACACTCTCTGCACAACTTACCACTGATGTAATACTCAGTGTTAGTGATAGATGGTAAGAATAATCATATATTCATACAAATTCTCTGTTAAACGTAGCATAAATTTAATTACAATATACATTTAAAAACTTGACATCAATTGAGTAATATAATTCAACATGTCAAAAAGTCTGAGTCCATATGGATAGCAAAAATGTGTATTGATAGATAGTTGGAAGAGTGAAACAGATGGTTAGTAGTGATATAGACACTTTTTAGTTTGACGTTTTTTATTTAATCTAACTGACCCAAGTGATAGTTTCACAAACTGTTGTCATAACTTACTTTAACTATTATTCAGAAATTGAATATGTAATGTAATCCAACCACTATGCATTTAAATTTAGACAGGTCTGAATTCCTGTAATTTTAAGAAAGGGAGAAAATTGTAAATGATATATTATATGTGACATGAACTTTTATTTGTCCATAATACCTTTTCATTCACTTAAGAAAGTATACAAAAACATAAAAATATTTATACTGAATGAAAAAATAATTGAGAGAAACCTGTATTGTCTATCAATGAAAATAATACTCAGGAACTAACCCAATGCTTGCTCATTTGATTGGATCAACATCTTCTGTTTGATATTCTTCTAGTAGTACAAGTCCTCTTTTAGGGGCCTATTTATTAACATTATTTTTACTAAAATAATGTGAAAAAGGGTGTTTTCACACCCTTTACACATTATTTTAGTATCACCTGAATGTATTAAAGGGCATTTGGAGCAGTTTTCATGAAAAACGGCTCCAAACCCTTTAATTCACTTTTTTTTAGTAAGCCAAATTACATTCCCCATACTTACAATGGGAAATGTGATGTGGCCAAATTTGCAGAAAAAAAAATGTGGAAAAAATACCGCAGTGTGCCCTGTGATAATCGCGCCAGCTCAGGCTGGCGAGTTCACAGGGCAGGAGTGCGATAAGCACCCTTTTGCCCAGCTTTCTCTACCCCTGGGGACCCAACAGAGTGATCAGCTATGTGTGTCCGATGGACACACAAGCTGATCACAGTGTAAAAAAAAAACAAGTAAAAAAAAAAACCATACTCACCTATCCAGGGAGCCGGTATCCGCTGCGGTGTGCGGTGCCGGGTCCCCCATATGCTGCAATGTGACCCTGATGCAGTAAAGTGAAGCTGCAAAATGGCAGCACACTTTACAGCACCGGGGATCACAGCGCAGGAGAAGGACCCGATGCCCGGCAGCCTCCTGAAGCAGCGCGGACCGGCTCCCTGGACTGGTGAGTATATTACCCTGCTGGGGGGGGGGTGTCCGTGGCACATGGGAGTAGTTGCAATGGGGGGGATGACCGGGTGGCGGCGGTAGCGGCAATGTCGTCAGTGGCGGTGCATGCGCAGCAGGACATCGGGGTATTTTAAAATACCCCGATGATGCTGCGAAGAGGCATCGCACGGACAGAGCTTGACCGCAAGCTCTGTTCCTGCATGCAATAATTGATACATCCCTGCGATGTAATCAATTATCGCAGTGCGAGTTTGGGCGATTTATCACCTGTCATCCGAATCTTGGATGCGGATGGAGATAAATTGGCCCCTCAGTCCCTTACTGTATGTTATCACCTGTCATCTCCGAATCCATTGTTCCAGTGCATCCTTGGCTTGTCCATGTGGCATATCTTGACACATCCAATGGCGTATGAAAAACAGCAAAAATTAAGATTGATGTAGCAGGCACATATTAATGTGAGCCACAGACAGGTGTAGTCTTTTGCAAAATTTAGGCAATACCACTGTCATTAGCTCTCTGTAGGGCATTTGCCTCTCACAATTATGTTGTGACCCAATCAACTGAATCTGTTAGCCATGAAATCTCTGCTAAAAAGAATGTATGCCAGTCTCTAGTGCCTGACTTCTCATTTTCATTAATTTCTGTAGCAAATTTAGGAATAGCATCAAAAAGGATTTCACTCCACCTGTAGATACATGAGGACCATGAAGACACTTTTTAGAGCAGAATCAGATGTGCCTTTGGTCTACATTATATTTTCGTGAGGTTCACGTTCAGCGAACGGGCTTCATTGTAATTTCAAATGTTTCCGTATCTATTACAAAAAAAAAAAACAATTAGAATTTGGATTTTCTTATTTGTAAAGAAAATGAATAATCTTTAAATAACTGCAGAATTATTCCTATGAGCCCTTGCAATCCTGGAATGATTAGGGTATCATTAGCACAAAAGAATTAAGTAATTAAAATTTTAAATTATCAAATTTAAAGTATACTACAACAAAAGTTGTATTTGTATTAGAGGGGACATATGTTCCTGGACTAGATGTTGCTTTTTATTAGTAGCTGATTTATTCTGTAGAAAGAGCATTAAATATAATTATATAACTGTATGTAATATGTATTTCTAATGAAAAAAAACTGTAATACCTTAAATACAATGTACAGTACAAAGATGATAAAATGTACTTATAATCTTTCCGACATCACAAGTTACTTCTAACGTAATGTTTTTCCATTTCTTAATCCATATCGAATTGCCGAGTAGCACCACTTAAAATTTTGAAATATCTAAAAATCAATTTGTAAATGAAATGACTAACATAAAGATATACTGTACATATATATCCCTATACAGTAAGCTACAGATTTCTGCCTCTGCAAAACCTAAACTTGTCACTGAGCTTACACCTTTAAGTATTCAGAGACAAAAGGGCAGTTCAAGAGGTGACAGAAAGATCTACTAGTTTCACCTTGATGTGGGAGAGAGCCTAATGCCCAACATCACTTTATTGGCAGGACTTCCCTTTTCTGTACTGTAGCTCAGAGCAGGAAAGTTACCTTTGTGTGACTCCTGGCCGGATATTGGTAGTTGAACTGTAAAATAAAAAAGTACCTACTGTATATGTATTCTCCTCAATCGGCATTTCAGTCCTGGACATTTACTTGTAGAAATTCATTAAAAGGAACCAGAGTTAATAGTAAAAAGCCCTGCAGAAGATTTATGCAGTAGCAAAGTCAACTCAACATTAAGAGTAAGAAGATAAATTATACAGATGTGTACACATACATCTAGCCTCCTGGTATGTTAAACAGTCCTTCTAGTCACATGATGTTGTGGCATGACTGGTAGCACCTAGCATATTTTCGTGTAACTTTTTCCATTTACTATAAATGCGACTCTTATTGCATCACAAGCAAATAATGTAAAATGATACGCGACAGTGGCTAGATCTGAATATGAAATGGTACTCTACAGGGATTTCCTATAAAACTCTGTAATGTACCATTTCATATGCAGATACAGCCTCAAACAAACACAGAATATAGGCATGACACATATTTTAATCAGCATAAGTTGCTTGTGCGTCTTTTTCACATAGCGATGCAAATAAAATGCATTTTCTGCCAAAAAAAAAAATGCTTGATACTAACGGAGATCACTCAGTCGGTATCCGGACTCCAGGTCGACAAAAGGGCGACAGGAACAAGGTCGACATGGAAAAAGGTCGACATGAGTTTTTCACGATTTTTTTCTTTTTTTGAACCTTTTCATACTTAACGATCCACGTGGACTACGATTGGAACGGTAAAGTGTGCCGAGCGAAGCGAAGGCACCATGCCCGAAGCATGGCGAGCGAAGCGAGCCATACGAGGGGACGCGGTGCACTAATTGGGGTTCCCGGTCACTCTACGAAGAAAACGACACCAAAAATAAATACAAAACTCATGTCGACCTTTTTTCCATGTCGACCTTGTTCCTGTCGACCTTTTGTCCATGTCGACCTTTTGTCCATGTCGACCTAAAGTGTGTCGACCAATTGGCGTCGACCTAAGGTGTGTCGACCTTTGTGCTGTCGACCCTCAGTCCCAGACCCACTCAGTCCAGGCATCTCCCACTGCGTGGCATATTGAGGCAAGATGTGTGATGACACATCTGTAACTTTTCTCTAACAACTGACAATTAACAATAGATGCAGCTATTAAGCTGGAGATTTCCTCTAAAGAATTTAATATTATTTCTCTATCGTCCTAAGTGGATGCTGGGGTTCCTGAAAGGACCATGGGGAATAGCGGCTCCGCAGGAGACAGGGCACAAAAGTAAAGCTTTTACAGATCAGGTGGTGTGTACTGGCTCCTCCCCCTATGACCCTCCTCCAGACTCCAGTTAGATTTTTGTGCCCGGCCGAGAAGGGTGCAATTCTAGGTGGCTCTCATAAAGAGCTGCTTAGAGAGTTTAGCTTAGGTTTTTTATTTTACAGTGATTCCTGCTGGCAACAGGATCACTGCAACGAGGGACAGAGGGGAGAAGAAGTGAACTCACCTGCGTGCAGGATGGATTGGCTTCTTGGCTACTGGACATGAAGCTCCAGAGGGACGATCACAGGTACAGCCTGGATGGTCACCGGAGCCACGCCGCCGGCCCCCTCACAGATGCTGAAGCAAGAAGAGGTCCAGAATCGGCGGCTGAAGACTCCTGCAGTCTTCTTAAGGTAGCGCACAGCACTGCAGCTGTGCGCCATTTTCCTCTCAGCACACTTCACACGGCAGTCACTGAGGGTGCAGGGCGCTGGGGGGGGGGCGCCCTGGGAGGCAAATGAAAACCTTTAAAAAGGCTAAAAATACCTCACATATAGCCCCAGAGGCTATATGGAGATATTTACCCCTGCCTAAATGTACTAAATAGCGGGAGACGAGCCCGCCGAAAAAGGGGCGGGGCCTATCTCCTCAGCACACGGCGCCATTTTCTGTCACAGCTCCGCTGGTCAGGAAGGCTCCCAGGTCTCTCCCCTGCACTGCACTACAGAAACAGGGTATAACAGAGAGGGGGGGCAAAATAAATGGCAATATATTAATATGAAAGCAGCTATAAGGGAGCACTTAATCATAAGGCTATCCCTGTCATATATAGCGCTTTTTGGTGTGTGCTGGCAGACTCTCCCTCTGTCTCCCCAAAGGGCTAGTGGGTCCTGTCTTCGTATAGAGCATTCCCTGTGTGTCTGCTGTGTGTCGGTACGTGTGTGTCGACATGTATGAGGACGTTATTGGTGTGGAGGCGGAGCAATTGCCAAATATGAGGATGTCACCTCCTAGGGGGTCGACACCAGAATGGATGCCTTTATTTGTGGAATTACGGGATAGCGTCAACTCGCTTAAGCAGTCGTTTGCCGACATGAGGCGGCCGGACACTCAATTAGTGCCTGTCCAGGCGCCTCAAACACCGTCAAGGGCTGTAAAACGCCCCTTGCCTCAGTCGGTCGACACAGACCCAGACACAGGCACTGATTCCGGTGGTGAAGGTGACGAATCAACCGTATTTTCCAGTAGGGCCACACGTTATATGATTTTGGCAATAAAGGAGATGTTACATTTAGCTGATACTACAGGTACCACTAAACAGGGTATTATGTGGGGTGTGAAAAAACTACCAGTAGTTTTTACCGAATCAGAAGAATTAAATGACGTGTGTGATGAAGCGTGGGGTGCCCCGATAAAAAACTGCTAATTTCAAAGAAGTTATTGGCTTTATACCCTTTCCCGCCAGAGGTTAGGGAGCGCTGGGAAACACCTCCTAGGGTGGACAAAGCGCTAACACGCTTATCAAAACAAGTGGCGTTACCCTCTCCTGAGACGGCCGCACTTAAAGATCCATCAGATAGGAGGATGGAAAATATCCAAAAAGGTATATACACACATGCAGGTGTTATACTACGACCAGCTATTGCGACTGCCTGGATGTGCAGTGCTGGGGTAGTTTGGTCAGAGTCCCTGATCGAAAATATTGATACCCTGGACAGGGACAATATTTTACTGTCGTTAGAACAAATAAAGGATGCATTTCTTTATATGCGTGATGCACAGAGAGATATCTGCACACTGGCATCACGGGTAAGTGCTATGTCCATTTCGGCCAGAAGAGCTTTATGGACACGACAGTGGACAGGCGATGCGTAGAGGAGTTATTTGGGGTCGGTCTATCGGATTTGGTGGCCACGGCTACGGCCGGGAAATCCACTTTTCTACCTCAAGTCACTCCCCAACAGAAAAAGGCACCGACCTTTCAACCGCAGCCCTTTCGTTCCTTTAAAAATAAGAGAGCAAAGGGCTATTCATATCTGCCACGAGGCAGAGGACGAGGGAAGAGACAGCAACAGGCAGCTCCTTCCCAGGAACAGAAGCCCTCCCCGGCTTCTACAAAAGCCTCAGCATGACGCTGGGGCTTCGCAAGCGGACTCGGGGGCGGTAGGCGGTCGTCTCAAGAATTACAGCGCGCAGTGGGCTCACTCCAGGTAAATCCCTGGATCCTGCAGATAATATCTCAGGGGTACAGGTTGAAATTAGAGACAGAGCCACCTCGCCGTTTCCTGAAGTCTGCTTTACCAACGTCCCCCTCAGAAAGGGAGACGGTTTTGGAAGCCATTCACAAGCTGTATTCTCAGCAGGTGATAGTCAAGGTACCTCTTCTACAACAAGGGAAGGGGTATTATTCCACTCTTTTTGTGGTACCGAAGCCGGATGGCTCGGTAAGGCCTATTCTAAATCTGAAGTCCTTGAACCTGTACATAAAGAAGTTCAAGTTCAAGATGGAGTCACTCAGAGCAGTGATAGCGAACCTGGAAGAAGGGGACTTTATGGTATCCTTGGACATCAAGGATGCGTATCTCCACGTTCCAATTACCCCTCACACCAGGGGTACCTCAGGTTCGTTTTACAAAACTGTCACTATCAGTTTCAGACGCTGCCGTTTGGTTTGTCCACGGCACCTCGGGTCTTTACAAAGGTAATGGCCGAGATAATATTTCTTCTTCGAAGAAAAGGAGTATTAATTATCCCATACTTGGACGATCTCCTAATAAGGGCAAGGTCCAGAGAACAGCTAGAGATGGGTTTAGCACTATCTCAAGAGGTGCTAAAGCAGCACGGATGGATTCTGAATATTCCAAAATCCCAATTAATGCCGACAACTCGTCTGCTGTTCCTGGGGATGATTCTGGACACAGTTCAGAAAAAGGTTTTTCTTCCCGAAGAAAAAGCCAAGGAGTTATCTGACCTGGTCAGGAACCTCCTAAAACCAGGAAAGGTGTCTGTACATCAATGCACAAGAGTCCTGGGAAAAAATGGTAGCTTCTTACGAAGCAATCCCTTTCGGCAGATTCCATGCAAAGGGATCTGTTGGACAAATGGTCAGGGTCGCATCTTCAGATGCACCTGCGGATAACCCTGTCGCCGAGGACAAGGGTATCCCTTCTGTGGTGGTTGCAGGAGGCTCATCTATTGGAGGGCCGCAGATTCGGCATGCAGGATTGGATCCTGGTGACCACGGATGCCAGCCTGAGAGGCTGGGGAGCAGTCACACAGGGAAGAAATTTCCAGGGAGTGTGGTCGAGCCTGAAAAAGTCTCTTCACATAAGCATTCTGGAACTAAGAGCAATCTACAATGCTCTAAGCCAGGCGGAACCTCTGCTTCAAGGAAGACCGGTGTTGATCCAGTCGGACAACATCACGGCAGTCGCCCATGTAAACAGACAGGGCGGCACAAGAAGCAGGAGGGCAATGGCAGAAGCTGCCAGGATCCTTCGCTGGGCGGAGAATCACGTGATAGCACTGTCAGCAGTATTCATCCCGGGCGTGGACAACTGGGAAGCAGACTTCCTCAGCAGACACGACCTTCACCCGGGAGAGTGGGGACTTCATCCAGAAGTTTTCCACATGCTATTAAACCGTTGGGTAAAACCAATGGTGGACAGGATGGCGTCTCGCCTCAACAATACACTGGACAGGTATTGCGCCAGGTCAAGAGATCCGCAGGCAATAGCTGTGGACGCGCTGGTAACACCTTGGGTGTACCAGTCGGTATATGTGTTTCCTCCTCTGCCTCTCATACCAAAGGTATTGAGGATTATACGGCAAAGAGGAGTAAGACTAGTGGCTCCGGATTGGCCAAGAAGGACTTGGTACCCGGAACTTCAAGAGATGGTCACGGACGATCCGTGGCCTCTACTTCTGAGAAGGGACCTGCTTCAGCAGGGTCCTTGTCTTTTTCAAGACTTACCGCGGCTGCGTTTGACGGCATGGCGTTTGAATGCCAGATCCTAAAAGGAAAAGGCATTCCAGAAGAAGTCATTCCTACCTTGATAAAGGCAAGGAAGGAAGTCACCGCGAAGCATTATCGCCGTATTTGGCGAATATATGTTGCGTGGTGCGAGCAGCGGAGTGCTCCGATGGAGGAATTTCAACTGGGTCGTTTTCCTACATTTCCTGCAATCAGGATTGTCTAGGGGTCTCAAATTGGGATCTATTAAGGTTCAAATTTCGGCCCTATCAATATTCTTCCAAAAAGAATTGGCCTCAGTCCCTGAGGTCCAGATTTTTATCAAAGGAGTACTGCATATACAGCCTCCTGTGGTGCCTAAGGTGGCACCGTGGGATCTAAATGTAGTTTTAGATTTCCTCAAATCCAATTGGTTTGAACCACTAAAGAATGTGGATTTGAAATATCTCACATGGAAAGTGACTATGTTACTGGCCCTGGCTTCGGCCGGGAGAGTATCTGCACTGGCGGCTTTGTTTTATAAAAGCCCTTATTTAATTTTCCATTCGACATAGGGCAGAGCTGCGGACGCGTCCGCATTTTCTCCCTAAGGTGGTATCAGCGTTTCACCTGAACCAGCCTATTGTAGTGCCTGCGGCTACAGACGACTTGAAGGACTCCAAGTTGTTGGACGTTGTCAGAGCCTTAAAAATATACATTTAAAGGACGGCTGGAGTCAGAAAATCTGACTCGCTGTTTATACTGTATGCACCCAACAAGTTGGGTGCACCTGCTTCTAAGCAGTCGATTGCTCGTTGGATTTGTAACAAAATTCAACTTGTACATTCTGTGGCAGGCCTGCCACAGCCTAAATCTGTTAAGGCCCATTCCGCAAGGAAGGTGGGCTCATCTTGGGCGGCTGCCCGAGGGGTCTCGGCATTACAACTCTGCCGAGCAGCTACGTGGTCAGGGGAGAACACGTTTGTAAATTTTTACAAATTTGATACCCTGGCAAAGGAGGACCTGGAGTTCTCTCATTCGGTGCTGCAGAGTCATCCGCACTCTCCCGCCCGTTTGGGAGCTTTGGTATAATCCCCATGGTCCTTTCAGGAACCCCAGCATCCACTTAGGACGATAGAGAAAATAAGAATTTACTTACCGATAATTCTATTTCTCGGAGTCCGTAGTGGATGCTGGGCGCCCATCCCAAGTGCGGATTATCTGCAATACTTGTACATAGTTATTGTTAACTAATTCGGGTTATTGTTTAGGAAGCCATCTTTCAGAGGCTCCTCTGTTATCATACTGTTAACTGGGTTTAGATCACAAGTTGTACGGTGTGATTGGTGTGGCTGGTATGAGTCTTACCCGGGATTCAAAATCCTCCCTTATTGTGTACGCTCGTCCGGGCACAGTACCTAACTGGAGTCTGGAGGAGGGTCATAGGGGGAGGAGCCAGTACACACCACCTGATCTGTAAAAGCTTTACTTTTGTGCCCTGTCTCCTGCGGAGCCGCTATTCCCCATGGTCCTTTCAGGAACCCCAGCATCCACTACGGACTCCGAGAAATAGAATTATCGGTAAGTAAATTCTTATTTTTGATTTACTATAAAAAATCCATCCAGTGCAATTAAAGCTTAAATCAGCTTCTAATTCCATTTCAACTGGATATTGCTCCATTCTTTCTACAGGAAAAAGCAAAACAACATTGTGCACCATCAAGCTCATAGTCTGTGGTGAAATGAAAGTCATTTAAATTAGACTAAGGTCCCTTATACTGCACTATGGCCCTCATTCCGAGTTGTTCGCTCGCAAGCTGCTTTTAGCAGCTTTCCACACGCTAAGCCGCCGCCTACTGGGAGTGAATCTTAGCTTATCAAAATTGCGAACGAAAGATTCGCAATATTGCGAAAAGACTTCTCTGTGCAGTTTCTGAGTAGCTCGAGACTTACTCTTCCAGTGCGATCAGTTCAGTGCTTGTCGTTCCTGGTTTGACGTTACCCAGCGTTCGCCCAGACACTCCTCCGTTTCTCCAGCCACTCCCGCGTTTTTCCCAGAAACGGTAGCGTTTTTTCACACACTCCCATAAAACGGCCAGTTTCCGCCCAGAAACACCCACTTCCTGTCAATCACATTACGATCACCAGAGCGAAGAAAAAACCTCATAATGCCGTGAGTAAAATACCTAACTGCATAGCAAATTTACTTGGCGCAGTCGCAGTGCGAACATTGCGCATGCGCAGTTAGCGGAAAATCGCTGCGATGCGAAGAAAATTACTGAGCGAACAACTCGGAATGACCACCATTGCGCATGCGCAGTTAGTGGAAAATCGCTGCGAGGCGAAGAAAATTACCGAGCGAACAACTCGGAATGACCACCCATAAGAGGTACATTTGCTAAAATTGGTGTTTGCCTGAGATTGTACTCTCAGGTGTTTAAGATTTTTTCTCCCCAAACTTGAAGGCTTACTAAAGGTAAACACAGAAGTAAAATACGATTTGAACTACTGCACAACATGTCCGAATCACACCTGGCTAACAGACAGGCCACTCACAGCCAATCAGAGGCCTGTTACCACGGTTGCTGGTGCTGATTGGCTGGCAGCCATAGAAGTGCTGGAACTTACATGGGTCCTGGCACTTGTGGGAAATGAGATACAGTATATGTGTATACATAAGCAGGCTTTTACCATAGGTATATTGCAGCTCACTCCTGTTCAGTGACATCTCTGATGGAAGATGATCTGATGTACTGTATTTGGAGAGTGGCAGAGGCTTGAATATAGAGAAATGAAAGTGGCACCAGCTGGCTGAGAGATCTGTGTTAATGCTAGGTACCAGAGATGCCTAGCTAAATAATTATGGCAGTGTTTGTTAAAGGTGCATGTTGTGAAAGTGTCAGTGCCTTAAATAGATAGAAGTGTAGGTGGCACCAACTCACTGAGAGAAATGTATATGTGAGAGTAGTGCAATGTGAGTACATGGAATTGAGAACTGTATATTTAAATGAAGGTTGGGTACACACTAAAACAGGGGTCTGGGAACTTTTTTTTACCTTTTACCCCAAAATATATTTAGATATGCCAACGTGGTACCCCCTTGATTTGAAAGGAAGGAAATCATATATTATTGTGCATATATTCTGGTTATCACTGTTTATATGGCATTAATGAGATACTGTATATATGTATATATACAGTATATAGAATCCAAAAAGTACCCGGCACTTAACAGGGAATATAATGTTTACTTGCTGCTGTGCCCTCCGTAGCACAGACACGCTGGCCAAATTCAGCAATGGATATCGGCGGCACTCGAGCAGACTTTCAATCAGTTAAAAGGCATAGCTTTATTTTCAAAAAATGGATTGCCTTTTAAATGATTGAAAGTCTGCTCGAGTGCCGCCGATATCCATCCATGTGCGTATATATATATATATATATATCACACCGCGGCCAGGAACACAGCACAGGGTGGCCAGGAGCACAGCGCAGGACGGGTAGGAGGGAGCGCGGTGTGACGTCAGCACGTCACATCGCGAGCCGGCCGGTGCTGGACGGGGCTGTGTCTCGGCAGCGCGACTGTCCATTGCCCCTGGAATTTCATTTTTACCCCATTTGGGGTAATTTACCTCTGTTCCCTGATCACTGCACTTGAACGATCTCGGACCGATATTCAGATGGATGTGACTAAATCCAGATAAAACCAGATGATGATGATGTATTAAAGGTCCAGACTACAGCATAGCCAACCATCTGGACTTATACTTGCGGGTTAAGAATTATAAAACACTCATCCTTTAGGAATTAATGGAGCGATCGGCGGCTGTGAATTGTCGCAGCCTGCAATGCCATACAGCAAGCCGGGTTGTCAGAGGTTGGCATTGGGAAAATTACATCATGGGGCACAGATTGTCAGATTAAAATCACTTGAGTAATAAACTGTAAGGAGCCTAAATAGAAGAGATTGATGTTACAGTGGAAAAGCAAGACAAGCATGAGGACGAAAATGCAGTGATTTCTATTAAGAGAAACAGCTGCAAAGTGGAAAGTATGTATCGCAGCAGATGAAACAATGCCATGCAAATGTGTGACACTGGCGGACGCTGTAAAATACATATCTGCCTGAGGATGGCACAGTGAGATGTGAAATTGACAAGGACATGAACAATAGTGATATGTGTAAGTGCCAGAGGGGACCATAATGCCAATGAGAACATGTAACACCTGCAGACATTTTTAAATTTACTATATGTGGCAGAGGATGGCAAAGGGGAAATGTCATTACTTGCTCGGGATGGCACTAAGAAATATATCTGTACCACAAAGTGGCTAAGTGGGACTAAACTGATGACTGTGATACTGTATGTCAGTGCAAGGATTGGAAGAAAGAGGTGAGCAAGTTTTAAAGGCTTAGAAATGTCATGTGTTAATGTGACATTGTGTGACAAATGTGTAATTAGATGGAAATAGAAGATAGAAAGGAGCAAGTTGCATTATCACTGAAAGTGCAGTCTTGAAAAGTGAAGAGTACAATGTAAGTACAGTAGGTGGACTACAGATGTGTGAAATTCTAATGACTAGATCCATCCCTGAATTGTTGCCAACTGTGCCTGACTCTGCTGATTATTGTGTGCATTCATTTTTGTATCATGTCAGGCATGGGTATTTTGGCACTTGTGTTTCTGCAAACCTCAGAGCACCCTAGCACTTTATGGCTGATAGGGCTTGCTGGGAACAGGGGCGTAGAGAGCCTGGTGGGGCCCCAGTAAAGGGGTAGAGGGATTGATTTGAAAAAGTGGACATGATAACACCGGTTGATATTAAATTCTGTAAAAAATGAAAAAACTGCAGGGTTGCGTGGTCCATGGGGCAGGCACCATTTTAACACAGGTAGGCAGGGAGGACAGAGGGGGGCGCAGGGTAGGGCAACCACTTCCTACCTTACTTGATCAGGAAGCGGGTCCCTCATCCCAGGCCAGCACAATCTTCCCAGTGATATCTGAGAAGATGATGCTGACCACTAGAGAGCAAAGACTCTGGCGCCCAGTGGCAGAGTCTTTGCTTTCAATGTGTGGCACCATCTCCCAAAAAATATTACCGGGAAGATAGCGACAGCCACAGGTATAATCCGGAGTGGGGTGGGGCAAGCTGGGGGTGGGGGCACACGCGGGGATGGGGGGGGGGGGGTTCTGGCTGCTTGGAAACCCTCCCTCCTCTTGGCAAGTGGCTCAAATTATGACAACAATAGCAATGTTACTTAATGCGATTACTAAAACTGCTGCCACATCATGCTGTTTAAGGAACAGAGCAGATCTGTTGCACATGCCCAGTGATAGCAGCTTCTTCTAACAAGTTTGCTGTGTGTGTGGACAGGGCCGAAACTAGGGGGGGGCTAGGGGGGCAGGCGACCTGGGCGCCAGATTGGAGGGGGCGCCGAGACCCCCTAACACACGCCGCGGCACTTACTTTTAAACCCCCTTCTCCCGAGTGCCCAGCTCGGGGGGCGGGGCTTCGCGGAATGACGCGATTGCGTCGTGACGTCACGGCGCAAACGCGTCATTCCACGAAACCCCGCCGGAGGAGGGAGAAGGGGGAGCCCGGAGCCGCGCAGACGAGGAGGGAGAGGCGGCTGAAGAGCGGCGAGAATCGCTTCAAATGTAAGTCAGCCCCTCTCCCTTCCTCTCTCTCTCTCTCCCTCCACCACCTGCCGCAATGTGTAAAATGGGGACCTGTGCCTGCCGCTATGTGTAAAATGGGGACCTGTGCCTGCCGCTATGTGTAAAATGGGGACCTGTGCCTGCCGCTATGTGTAAAATGGGGACACTTGCCAGCGTACTGTGTAAAATGGGGACCTGTGCCTTCCGCTATGTGTAAAATGGGGACACTTGCCAGCGTACTGTGTAAAATGGGGACCTGTGCCTGCCGCAATGTGTAAAATGGGGACACTTGCCAGCGTACTGTGTAAAATGGGGACCTGTGCCTGCCGCTATGTGTAAAATGGGGACACTTGCCAGCGTACTGTGTAAAATGGGGACCTGTGCCTGCCGCAATGTGTAAAATGGGGACACTTGCCAGCGTACTGTGTAAAATGGGGACCTGTGCCTGCCGCAATGTGTAAAATGGGGACCTGTGCCTGCCGCAATGTGTAAAATGGGGACACTTGCCAGCGTACTGTGTAAAATGGGGACCTGTGCCTGCCGCTATGTGTAAAATGGGGACACTTGCCAGCGTACTGTGTAAAATGGGGACCTGTGCCTGCCGCAATGTGTAAAATGGGGACACTTGCCAGCGTACTGTGTAAAATGGGGACCTGTGCCTGCCGCTATGTGTAAAATGGGGACACTTGCCAGCGTACTGTGTAAAATGGGGACCTGTGCTTGCCGCAATGTGTAAAATGGGGACACTTGCCAGCGTACTGTGTAAAATGGGGACCTGTGCCTGCCGCAATGTGTAAAATGGGGACCTGTGCCTGCCGCAATGTGTAAAATGGGGACACTTGCCAGCGTACTGTGTAAAATGGGGACCTGTGCCTGCCGCTATGTGTAAAATGGGGACCTGTGCCTGCCGCTATGTGTAAAATGGGGACCTGTGCCTGCCGCTATGTGTAAAATGTGGACACTTGCCAGCGTACTGTGTAAAATGGGGACCTGTGCCTGCCGCTATGTGTAAAATGGGGACACTTGCCAGCGTACTGTGTAAAATGGGGACCTGTGCCTGCCGCTATGTGTAAAATGGGGACACTTGCCAGCGTACTGTGTAAAATGGGGACCTGTGCCTGCCGCAATGTGTAAAATGGGGACACTTGCCAGCGTACTGTGTAAAATGGGGACCTGTGCCTGCCGCAATGTGTAAAATGGGGACCTGTGCCTGCCGCAATGTGTAAAATGGGGACACTTGCCAGCGTACTGTGTAAAATGGGGACCTGTGCCTGCCGCAATGTGCAAAATGGGGACACTTGCAAGCGTACTGTGTAAAATGGGGACCTGTGCCTGCCGCTATGTGTAAAATGGGGACACTTGCCAGCGTACTGTGTAAAATGGGGACCTGTGCCTGCCGCAATGTGTAAAATGGGGACACTTGCCAGCGTACTGTGTAAAATGGGGACCTGTGCCTGCCGCTATGTGTAAAATGGGGACACTTGCCAGCGTACTGTGTAAAATGGGGACCTGTGCCTGCCGCAATGTGTAAAATGGGGACACTTGCCAGCGTACTGTGTAAAATGGGGACCTGTGCCTGCCGCTATGTGTAAAATGGGGACACTTGCCAGCGTACTGTGTAAAATGGGGACCTGTGCCTGCCGCAATGTGTAAAATGGGGACCTGTGCCTGCCGCAATGTGTAAAATGGGGACACTTGCCAGCGTACTGTGTAAAATGGGGACCTGTGCCTGCCGCTATGTGTAAAATGGGGACACTTGCCAGCGTACTGTGTAAAATGGGGACCTGTGCCTGCCGCAATGTGTAAAATGGGGACACTTGCCAGCGTACTGTGTAAAATGGGGACCTGTGCCTGCCGCTATGTGTAAAATGGGGACACTTGCCAGCGTACTGTGTAAAATGGGGACCTGTGCCTGCCGCAATGTGTAAAATGGGGACACTTGCCAGCGTACTGTGTAAAATGGGGACCTGTGCCTGCCGCTATGTGTAAAATGGGGACACTTGCCAGCGTACTGTGTAAAATGGGGACCTGTGCCTGCTGCTATGTGTAAAATGGGGACACTTGCCAGCGTACTGTGTAAAATGGGGGCCTGTGCCTGCCGCAATGTGTAAAATGGGGACCTGTGCCTGCCGCAATGTGTAAAATGGGGACACTTGCCAGCGTACTGTGTAAAATAGGGACCTGTGCCTGCCGCTATGTGTAAAATGGGGACACTTGCCAGCGTACTGTGTAAAATGGGGACCTGTGCCTGCCGCAATGTGTAAAATGGGGACACTTGCCAGCGTACTGTGTAAAATGGGGACCTGTGCCTGCCGCTATGTGTAAAATGGGGACACTTGCCAGCGTACTGTGTAAAATGGGGACCTGTGCCTGCCGCAATGTGTAAAATGGGGACCTGTGCCTGCCGCAATGTGTAAAATGGGGACACTTGCCAGCGTACTGTGTAAAATGGGGACCTGTGCCTGCCGCTATGTGTAAAATGGGGACACTTGCCAGCGTACTGTGTAAAATGGGGACCTGTGCCTGCCGCAATGTGTAAAATGGGGACACTTGCCAGCGTACTGTGTAAAATGGGGACCTGTGCCTGCCGCAATGTGTAAAATGGGGACCTGTGCCTGCCGCAATGTGTAAAATGGGGACACTTGCCAGCGTACTGTGTAAAATGGGGACCTGTGCCTGCCGCTATGTGTAAAATGGGGACACTTGCCAGCGTACTGTGTAAAATGGGGACCTGTGCCTGCCGCAATGTGTAAAATGGGGACACTTGCCAGCGTACTGTGTAAAATGGGGACCTGTGCCTGCCGCTATGTGTAAAATGGGGACACTTGCCAGCGTACTGTGTAAAATGGGGACCTGTGCCTGCCGCAATGTGTAAAATGGGGACACTTGCCAGCGTACTGTGTAAAATGGGGACCTGTGCCTGCCGCTATGTGTAAAATGGGGACACTTGCCAGCGTACTGTGTAAAATGGGGACCTGTGCCTGCCGCAATGTGTAAAATGGGGACACTTGCCAGCGTACTGTGTAAAATGGGGACCTGTGCCTGCCGCAATGTGTAAAATGGGGACCTGTGCCTGCCGCAATGTGTAAAATGGGGACCTGTGCCTGCCGCAATGTGTAAAATGGGGACACTTGCCAGCGTACTGTGTAAAATGGGGACCTGTGCCTGCCGCTATGTGTAAAATGGGGACCTGTGCCTGCCGCTATGTGTAAAATGGGGACCTGTGCCTGCCGCTATGTGTAAAATGGGGACACTTGCCAGCGTACTGTGTAAAATGGGGACCTGTGCCTGCCGCTATGTGTAAAATGGGGACACTTGCCAGCGTACTGTGTAAAATGGGGACCTGTGCCTGCCGCAATGTGTAAAATGGGGACACTTGCCAGCGTACTGTGTAAAATGGGGACCTGTGCCTGCCGCTATGTGTAAAATGGGGACACTTGCCAGCGTACTGTGTAAAATGGGGACCTGTGCCTGCCGCAATGTGTAAAATGGGGACACTTGCCAGCGTACTGTGTAAAATGGGGACCTGTGCCTGCCGCAATGTGTAAAATGGGGACCTGTGCCTGCCGCAATGTGTAAAATGGGGACACTTGCCAGCGTACTGTGTAAAATGGGGACCTGTGCCTGCCGCTATGTGTAAAATGGGGACACTTGCCAGCGTACTGTGTAAAATGGGGACCTGTGCCTGCCGCAATGTGTAAAATGGGGACACTTGCCAGCGTACTGTGTAAAATGGGGACCTGTGCCTGCCGCAATGTGTAAAATGGGGACCTGTGCCTGCCGCAATGTGTAAAATGGGGACACTTGCCAGCGTACTGTGTAAAATGGGGACCTGTGCCTGCCGCTATGTGTAAAATGGGGACCTGTGCCTGCCGCTATGTGTAAAATGGGGACCTGTGCCTGCCGCTATGTGTAAAATGGGGACACTTGCCAGCGTACTGTGTAAAATGGGGACCTGTGCCTGCCGCTATGTGTAAAATGGGGACACTTGCCAGCGTACTGTGTAAAATGGGGACCTGTGCCTGCCGCTATGTGTAAAATGGGGACACTTGCCAGCGTACTGTGTAAAATGGGGACCTGTGCCTGCCGCTATGTGTAAAATGGGGACACTTGCCAGCGTACTGTGTAAAATGGGGACCTGTGCCTGCCGCAATGTGTAAAATGGGGACACTTGCCAGCGTACTGTGTAAAATGGGGACCTGTGCCTGCCGCTATGTGTAAAATGGGGACACTTGCCAGCGTACTGTGTAAAATGGGGACCTGTGCCTGCCGCAATGTGTAAAATGGGGACACTTGCCAGCGTACTGTGTAAAATGGGGACCTGTGCCTGCCGCAATGTGTAAAATGGGGACCTGTGCCTGCCGCAATGTGTAAAATGGGGACACTTGCCAGTGTACTGTGTAAAATGGGGACCTGTGCCTGCCGCTATGTGTAAAATGGGGACACTTGCCAGCGTACTGTGTAAAATGGGGACCTGTGCCTGCCGCAATGTGTAAAATGGGGACACTTGCCAGCGTACTGTGTAAAATGGGGACCTGTGCCTGCCGCAATGTGTAAAATGGGGACCTGTGCCTGCCGCAATGTGTAAAATGGGGACACTTGCCAGCGTACTGTGTAAAATGGGGACCTGTGCCTGCCGCAATGTGTAAAATGGGGACACTTGCCAGCGTACTGTGTAAAATGGGGACCTGTGCCTGCCGCTATGTGTAAAATGGGGACACTTGCCAGCGTACTGTGTAAAATGGGGACCTGTGCCTGCCGCAATGTGTAAAATGGGGACCTGTGCCTGCCGCAATGTGTAAAATGGGGACACTTGCCAGCGTACTGTGTAAAATGGGGACCTGTGCCTGCCGCTATGTGTAAAATGGGGACACTTGCCAGCGTACTGTGTAAAATGGGGACCTGTGCCTGCCGCAATGTGTAAAATGGGGACACTTTTTCCTGCCGCAATGTGTAAAATGGGGACACCTGTCTGCCGCAATGTGTAAAATGGGGAATGGGGACACTTGCCTGTCGTACTGTGTAAAATGGGGACACTTTTTCCTGGATATGAAATTTATGTTAGAAAAGGCAGTTTTTCAGGTAAAAAAGTTCTGAAAGAGAGAGAGATATATATATATATATATATATATATAATATTTTTATTCATTTATTTTTTATTTTTTTTATTTTATTATTTTTATTTATTTATTGTAAAATATTTTTATTTTTTTGCGGGGGGGGGGTCAAATGACTACCTTGCCCCGGGTGACAAAAATCCTAGTTTCGGCCCTGGTGTGGAGTCCTCAATCACTGCACGGGACCAGAGAGTAGCTAACAGGGAGAAGAGACTGGCACCTTACCATAAGGTGGAAGAATGTGTGCCTAGAGCGTGCAGTACTGGTTCTATAATGTTTGTGTATTTATTTATTATGGTATGTTTAACCTTTTGCTGACTACTTATTTATATTATTGCAATATGTTTGTTACAGCTTATACTATAGACAATCTATAGTGTTAAATATTAATACTGTATTCCATACAGCATCCAGTGTATAAAAAAAAACATTGTTTACATTAACGTCCAGGGTCGTTACTGGGTTTTTTTACCATTCCCCCGCTCCCGCACTTGCACCAATGTTCCGCTGCAGAGTGCGAGATTGTGGATTGCATTTGGAAACCCCACACTAGAAATCCTGCATTTTGCCACTGAGAGGGGCAGCAGACCGGGGCCTCCGCCAGGCCCCTCCAGCAGCCTGGGCCTGGGTTATTAGTGCACCCCACTTAGTGCCATTGGCTGGGAACAGTAGTGTCACTAGAAAAAAAATGCTGATTATTTCTATCTCGTAACCATTCATTCCTCCAACACCCACCTGCTGGGTCATTGGAAGGAATCTGAGTTTTTTTTTGGCATTGGACTACTTTTCTACAGGGGAGAGGAGGCTCACATTGTTTGTGGACCCACTTCACACAGGGATATCAGCACCAGCTGAACAGGCTAAGGGGCAGAGCCGGCCATAGGCATAGGCAAACTAGGCAATTGCCTAGGGCATTTGATATACCTAGGGGCATCAGCAGCTTCTGCTGATTAAAATGATATGCGACATGCCTATATTCTGTGTGTAGCATTTCATATGCAGATACAGCCACAGTCTCACACAGTATATGGGCATGCTGCATATCATTTTAATCAGCAGAAGCTGCTTATGCATCCCAGCCACATAGCAATGCAAATAAGATGCATTTTCATAAAAAAAGGTGCCCGACGTTAGCATTGAGGCAAGATTTATGATAACACAGTGTTAGTGGCAGTGTGTGCATGTTAGTGGGTTGATTGTGCAGTAGTGTTCAGAATATGTGTAAGGAGCATTATGTGTGTCATGTAAAAATGCATTAATAATGTGCAACATATGTGTAAGGGGCACTATGTGTGTCATTATGTGTATAAGGGCATTAATAATGTGCGGCATATGTGTAAGGGACATTATGTGTAAAAGGGCATTAATAAATGTTGTCATAATGTGTAAGGCGCATTATGTTTATAAGGACATAAATAATGTGTCTCATGTGTAAGGGGCATTACTATGTGGAATTATGTGTATAAATGCATTACTAATGTGTGGCATTATGTGTATAAGGTGCTCTACTATGTGGCGTTGCATATAGAGAGGGCAATACTGTGTCGTTTAATGTGAATAAAGAGCAATTCAGTGTGATGTAATGTGAATAAGGGGCACTACTGTGAGGAGTAACGTTTATAAGGTAAAGTGATACTACTGTGGGATGTAATATGAATTATGGACACTATCGCATGATCACATGTGAATAAAGTTACAGTACTCTGTGGCGTAATTGGAATTGGGGTTACTATTGTGTGGCCATGCCCCTTGCCAGCAAAAACACACCCCTTTTTGGGCTGTGCGCCAAATGTGAGAACTGTTCCTATTTAAAATATAGGGTGTAGGAGCACCAAAATAAGGACTGCTATGTGTGAGGGGTGATGGTGCTGGGAAAGAGGTGCAAGGTCAGAGGCAGAACCAGTGGTGGTGCTAGGGGGCACCAGATATAATCTTGCCTAGGGCATCATATTGGTTAGGGCCGGCTCTGCTAAGGGGGACATTTACTAAGCAGTGATAAGAGAAGTGATCCAGTGGAGAAGTGCCCATGGCAACCAATCAGCACTGAATTAACATCTATAATTTGCATACTATAAAATTATACAGAGCTGCTGATTGGTTGATGGAGCAACTTCTGCACTGGCTCACTTCTCCGCTCCTATCACTGCTTAGTAAATTCCCCCCTAAGTCTGTATGACATTATTGCAGCAGAAGGCCATGCTGCTGATTTCCCTTAGTGTTTTCGGAGGATGACTTCAGCCACTGGCCCTACTGAAAATCCCAATTTTAGACCAGGCTATGAGCTCTTTTTCTTGGCGCACCTTTATATCTGTAATAATGTATTGATTTATGCACTGTAATGTGTTTAGTGCATTGTCCATTTTAATAACAAACAGCATATTGGATAGCAATACTTTCCAACTGTAGCAGTACACTAGGCATGGGCGTGCAATTATGTTTCATTTGATCCAGCAGTGGTTTGGCCAATGGCTATCGCTACAATAGTGAGAAACCAATGTTTCATCACAAGTTTTATTTCTGATGTTCTACGAATGTATTGTGGGGTGGGGGCAGACAGGCAGGCGTGTTTGATTGGCTCCCACAGCTAAACAGTACACGCTGTAGAAGATATATGTGCGCCTTCTGGTGGACCCCCCTCTGTTTAAAACAGGTTGCTATTTCAAGTGATATGATGAGAAATGTTTATTTTAAATACAATAGGGGATTTAGCTGAAAGACAAGGTACATTTAAATCATACATTAGTTGATAGCTCATAAGTATAAAAAAATGGTATATGCTGTAGGAGGATTGGGGGTACATGTAAAAGCCTTTAATTTGCAGGCATCAACAAGTCTGGCTAATGGTTTAAAGGGGTAATAATTTAAAAGGCAAAACCAAGTTGATTTTACACACAGGCGTGGCCTGCTAGACGTACCCGCCTCCAAGCTGACCACTGGTCTGTGCCTTCTGCCTGTGTTGGTGTCCCGACGAGCAGCAGCGTTGTCCCGTAAGCCGCTGGCACGGTGTGAGGTCCCGGTTCCCAGTGCAGCACAGCTCTTACCGGCAGGCAGAGATTGGAGCTTTCATTTTGTATCCATCATGTGGTAACCAGTCCACACGGGTGAGGACCTCGGTACGAGTCTCATTCATTTAATGTGGATTCTATGTCACAGTAATCCTATGTGTTAATGTGGATCCTTTGTTAAAGGAATTATACCTGTTTTAAATAAAAGTGATTTGCACCACGGGGGTAATTCTGAGTTGATCGTAGCAGCAAGTTTGTTAGCAATTGGGCAAAACCATGTGCACTGCAGGAGGGGGGGAGGGGCAGATATACCATTTGCAGAGACAGTTAGATTTGGGTGGGTTATTTTGTTTCTGTGCAGGGATAAATACTGGCTTCTTTATTTTTACACTGCAATTTAAATTTCAGTTTGAATACACCCCACCTAAATCTAACTCTCTCTGCACATGTTATATCTGCCCCCCCCCCCCTGCACTGCACATGGTTTTGCCTAACTGCTAACAAATTTGCTGCTGCGATCAACTCAGAATTAGGCCCTATGTGCGCCCCCTCCTTTTGTTTCTGTATATAGAGTACCTCACTCCAGGAGTCCGGAGTTTCTACAGGAGGGGTGCAGCGGTTCTTTGAAAGGCTATAAACCCAGTGCTATATCACAGAGTTGTGACGATCTTGAGGATTCTTTTCCATTTTCTAAGTGGAAACTGAACATTAACCAGCGCACCTGTACAACATTTCGTTGACTGATTTACACATAGCCAGAAAATCTATTGTTATAAAATTGAAGAAGGATAGAAAATTAGGTCATCTCTCACCATTGCTTACGGGCACGTCACATTAAACATGCAATGCGTGTTCTTGTTCCCACTGCTGGCACCATGGATAGCAATGGGACAGACAAAAAAGTACTGGGAACAGGAAGTAAGTATAATCTTATGGGGGAAGGTATGGATGGTAGAGGGGTGAGAGGCTGAGGTGACCCAGAAGATACCGGGTCCATTTATTTACTGGTAAACACATTCGATTCTCATTATTGTACATGCAATTTTGATAAAAATGCTTCCGAATCTACGGGCCAAGTTCAGTCAGGCCTAGAAACATGTTTTTATTTTAACTGTGAATGCACTGTGAATCAAGAAACGCGCCTATTCAATTGCCTACTAAAATGGGTTCGCAGTAATTTTACCGAAAATTTCAATTCACCACCTCTGAGCTGGGGATAGACTTGGTGAAAATCTCTATTTTAAATTAAAGATGTCCGAATTTGGTTCAGAATCCCTGAGACACCCTAGTGAATGACTAATAAGGTAATTAGAAGTTTTTAATTATTATTAATTGGCCAATAATTATGTAATTTTTGGGGTGAAAAAGTGCAAAATGATGGAAATTGGGGTACAAGATATGGGACAGGTATATTGATGTGGTTTATGAGTGGGACAAGTGTTTTTAGACTTGCAGATGGGAGTAATCAGTCTGTTTCCACTTTGTTTTTGAAATTGCCCTGAAATTACCCAAATATTGTATATACTTATACCCATTTTTATGTATATGTACCCCACACACCACACACACACACACACACACACACACACACACACACACACACACACACACACACACACACACACTTAATTTTAGCACTTATTTAGCTGAAACAAATAGCTTTCTGTCAGTTTTTAAAAATAAAAAATAAAAAAAATGCATTACACAGCCATTTGACCCAATTTAGGTACCAGAAATATTTTTCTTGTAACCTATAATAAACTTCTATACTGTTATCCAATGTTAGTTTAGCTTTTTCGGAGGGGTACAGTCAAACTTACCCATTTTTCACTTTTCAATACTAGCAATAATTTTTGCAGTAAGCCTATTTTCTCGAATTTGAAATTGAACAAAAGGGCGAATCGTGGGAGCGCACATATCTGTAAAAAGCCCGTTTCCACTGTAAAACTGCAACAAAAGCCTTGGAAATGGCAATTGCTGTAAATTACTGCGATTTTGCATCTAATTCAATTCGGCTCTAAAAGAGCACCATATTGAAGAACAATTAAAGGGAAGCTCTATTCCGCTTGTCGCAAATCTACTGTTTGTGAGTTTAGATCCCACAGTTTTATTTTCTCCTTCTCTTGATTCCACTGGCTTTTTGCTTATATGAACTCACTTTACAAGCAGCAATATAAAAGATCACATCTATTAGGCAGGCCAATGAATTTAAGTTTATTCCCTTCACAAGACATGGGCCTTGACATTTTATGGAGTTGTACAAGACGAGGGTCCGACAGCATTCTGACCCAATGTCTTAATGTTTATAAAAGGAATAAAATGTGATACAATGCTAAATGCCGCACCAATTGTAAACCCAGAGCCACAACGTGACATAAAAACAGAATGTATTACTTTGAAGTGAAGCTGACACTAATAAATAAATGTCATTATGTTGGTACATGTTACTCGGCTTTCCATTTGTTCATTGTAACTGTGCATGAAAGTCTGTAACACAAATCTCAATTCTAAATGACCTTTTCTTTATTTCAAAGAAATCTATAGTCCCACTGAGCAATCCCAATATGCACTGCTAAAACTCTCAACTTTTTTTTTTTTTTTTAAAATAACTGTCAGTATGTATTGCATGTTGTTGAACGAGTCACTGAGCATCTGCTGGTAATGCCTTGTTCTGTATGCAGAATAAATTACAGTAAGCTGTAAAACAGTGGTGCCCAAAGCGCCGATCGCGATCTATGGGTATCTCGCAGAGCTCCCGCTGACAGAGCGTGACCAACTTCATCATTACAACTGTGACTTGCCGAGTCCGGAGCATTCCCAATGATGCACTGCGTGGGTGACGTCATGACATCAGCCGCGCACCTGCGCAATGCATCATTGGGAACGCAATGTGTGGAGCCTGTGCGCCTGTTAGATCTGGTTTGATCCAGTCAGCAGAGGCAGGACAGTGGCAGCGGGAAGCGGGAGCAGGCACAGTGTGAGCATGGACGAGCCAGCCACTCAAGCCAGCCAGCGGGGAGCCAGCCACTCAAGCCAGGCAGCGGGGAGCCGGCCACTCAAGCCAGCCAGCGGGGAGCCAGCCACTCAAGCCAGCCAGCGGGGAGCCAGCCACTCAAGCCAGGCAGCGGGGAGCCAGCCACTCAAGCCAGCCACTCAAGCCAGCCAGCGGGGAGCCAGCCACTCAAGCCAGCCAGCGGGGAGCCAGCCACTCAAGCCAGACAGTGGGGAGCCAGCTACTCAAGCCAGACAGTGGGGAGCCAGCTACTCAAGCCAGCCAGCAGCCAACCAGCCACTCATGCCAGACAGTGGGGAGCCAGCCACTCAAGACAGCCAGCTGGGAGCCAGCCACTCAAGCCAGACAGTGGGGAGTCAGCCACTCAAGCCAGTCAGCCACTCAAGCAAGCCAACGGGGAGGCAGCCACTCAAGCCAGACAGTGGGGAGCCAGCCACTCAAGCCAGCCAGCGGGGGAGCCAGCCACTCAAGCCAGACAGCGGAGAGCCAGCCACTCAAGCCAGACAGTAGGGAGCTAGCCACTCAAGCCAGCCAGTGGGGAGGCAGCCACTCAAGCCAGCCAGCGTGACTTGTGCACAGAGGTCTATTATGCACTGGGAGGGAGAGAGGGAGGGGGATCTGCATAGGGTGAATCTGCACATGAGAGTACCTGCACAAGGATGGGGGGATCTGCACAGAAGGGGATAACACACAGCGGGCTATTCTGCACTGGGACGGGGATGGGGTATTCTGCATGGGGGGAAGGTATTGCACAGAGGTGGAATCACCACATGTTGCACAGTGGGCTGTTCTGCAATGGGAGTGGAAAGGGGGTATTCTGCACATGGGTGTATGTGCGTTATTGGTGCTGTTATTTGATAGCGTCATTCTTAATGCTATTTTTAAATGTGTGCATCAGTATTGGTATTGTTATTTGACATCGGTAGATCACCGGTAAGCAGTGAACAAAGAGTAGACCCCAGGTCCCAAAAGTCCGGCCACCCCTGCTGTACAGTATTTCAGACTATACTTTTAAGAGCTACTGTAAGTTCCGTTTCAAAAACATTTGGTTTTTAGAAACTTATGTCAGCAAGCACTTGCACAGCCATTTCCATGCTGTAGTATGCTTAAGAGGCATTAACCACCAAGCAATGTGACATTTAGCAAAAAGAGGTGGGTTCTGCCCCAGGACCTGCACATTGAGGAAAATGAGGAAGAAGATGAAGGGGATTCTGATGACATTGTGTCTGGGCAGGATGTGTACTCCATAGCGAAGGCTTAAGGGAGTCTTGCCAAGCACTTACAATGATTAAATACTTTAATTTTCAGATTTCAGTTTTTCAAAGCATCTGAAAAACCTTATGTGATCTCAACTTTCTGATGGTGTAATATGATAATATGAACAAAATTACATGGAAATGTACGGTATATATCTCAAGGGGCCCATTTATCAATGAGTGATAAACCTCATTGTGAATGATCAAACTTGTTGCATATGATAAATGGTGCTGCAGACAATCAGCTCCCAACTGTCACGTGTTTAGCTCCTGTCATGTGTTTAGCTCCTGTCATGTGTTTGAGAAATGACAATTGGGAGCTGCTTCTGATCCAATCAGAAAGATAGAATGATAGAAAATAACTAATAAAAACTTCAGAAGAGACAAAAGCTGAACTTCAAAATGAAGGTACGTCCATGCCTGATCACACCATCAGATGCTTTTTAAGCAAGAGTGGGCTCCATGAAAAAGACCCATGAGGACTCCACCTTTGACAACATACGACATCCAAATCAGAACGTTCTAAAATGCATATTGACACAATGCTTCTGGGAGAATGTCTTTAGGACAGATGAGTCAAAACTGGAGCTTTCTGGGAAGTCACATTATTATTACTATTATTATTATTATTATATTGTATTTACAAGGCGCCACAAGTGCTTCTCAGCTCCGTACATACTGAACACATTAGAACAATACAGGGTACACAGAAACTAACATTACAGTAACTGAAAAACTAAAACAGAGCACAGGTAACAATTAGCACCACAATTCGCAGTACACAATACAGCTGAGATGTAAGGAAGCAAAGGAGTAAACTATGTACTATTAGGGATGGGCAGTTGTTGGTAGAGAGGAACAGTTACGAGCGATAGGAAATGCAGGTATAGACGGTCACTGAGCAGGAGAGAGCTGTAATTGAAGTGCAAGAGAAGAGGGCTGTGAGAAAAGGAGGGATGAGGGCTCTGTTCCAAGGATATTACAATCTAGGGGAAGGAAGGAGAAAGACAGGTGACATGAGATGCAAGCAAGCGGAAAGTGCCCTGATGGCAGTAAGTAAGCGAGTCAGAGATGGTCAAGGCATGAGGCAGGGAGGTTGGAGAGCAGTCTCAAAACTAAGTTATGAAGAATGGTATGCATTGATGAACAGGTAGGTTTTTAGTCCCCGTGTGAAGCTTTGCAAGGTCAGAGAGATACTAATAGACGAGGGAGCTTTTTCCAGTTAAGGAGGTTTGCGTGGGCAAAATCTTTTATTCGCGCATGGGATGCAGTGACCACGGTAGAGTAGAGGCAATGGTCATTGGTCAAACAGAGAGTGTGGGAGGGATTATATAGGGAAATGAGATTGGAGATGTAGGGAGCAGTGGAGTTAGATAGGGCCTTGAATGTAAGGGTGAGGAGTTTAAAGAGCATTCTGTAGGGGAATGGTATCCAGTGCAGGTTTTGTCGAAGGGAAGAGGCAGATGTGGAGCTGTGGGAGAGGAACATAAGTCTAGCTGTGGAGTTGAGAACATATCAAAGGGGCATGAGATGGAAGCATGGGAGACCAATGAGGAGAATGTTGCAATAGACGAGCAGTAAGAGGACCAGTGAGTGGATAATAATTTTAGTCGCACTCTGGGAGAGGAACTGCGTCATGCGAATGATGTTGTGTTGCTGGAACCAACAGGATTGAGCCAGAGATTGGATGTGGGGGTTGACAAAGAGGGAGGAGGTCAAGAATTATGCCAAAACCTTGGAGTTGGGGAATGGGGGTGATGATGGTGTTGTCAATGTGATAGAGATATTGGGGGGAGGGGGGGGGGGGTTGAGACTCTGAATGAATGTGGAGCTTCAGGGAATATTGAGACATCCTGGAGGAAATGGCAGAGAGGAAGCTGGATACCAGACAGTGGACAGTGGGGGGAGAGAACAGGAGACATTAGCTCTATGTTCACAGATGAAAAAATTAAGCTTTAAAAGTAAAGTACACCATGCCTACTGGAAAACATGCAGGAGGCTTTGCTATGATTTGGGGGTGCTTTGCTGCATCTGACATGGGGTACCTTGAATCTGTGCAGGGCACAATGAAATCTCAGGACTGTCAAGGCATTTTGAAGTCAAACATACTGCACAGTGTCAGAAAGCTCTGTCTCAGTCACAGGTCATGGGTCTTTTATCAGGATAATAACCCAAAACACACAGCTAAAAGCACCCAAAATGTATATAACAGAACATTGGACTGTTGTGAAGTGGCATTATATAAGCCCTGATCTGAATATTATCAAACATTTATGGAAAGAGCTGAAGCATTCAGTGTGGAGAAGGCACCTATCAAACCTGAGACTGCTGGAGGAAGAGTGGGCCAAACTACATGTTGACAGGTACAGTGGTCTCAGGGGCTTGATTCAATCCCAAAAGAGTTGAATAGCGCTGGGATTTAGCTCACATGGCTATTCAATACAGCGCAATGGTAAGTCAGAGAATGTCAGTTCTCATGGACTAAACAGGGTGCATTATCCGACTTAAGTACTCGGCGCAATGCTGTTTCACTGTGCTGAGGGCAGAAATCAGCATCGCACCAGCACTTTTGTCGGATTTCTGCTTGCACCCCTCTGGGGGTGTGAGCAGAAATCCCATCATCGGGTGGTCACAGGGCGCTGTATTGAATAGCTCCGGGAGCTAATTCCTGGCAATATTCAACTCTCTTAGAAATAAATGCCCATTGAGAGGGACAGAAATCACTTGATTGCAGTGATTGCCTTTAAAGGTTGGGCAACAAAATATTACGTAACGGGTCACATCATGTTTGTCCACGCCACTTTCATTTATTTCATTATTAAAAATACTTCATAATATGAATACAGTATAGGGTATAATATTATTTTTCCACTCTGAATTCCTGCACATGCATCTTGTCTGGTATCACAACACAAACCGATTGTTAGCTTTATAGATTTTCTGATTGGTACAGGCCAGCATAACGGTGGTCATTCCGAGTTGTTCGCTCGTTGCTGTTTTTCGCAGTACAGCGATTAGGTGGAAAATGCGCATGGTACGCAGTGCACATGCGTTCACTAATTTAACACAAAACTTTGGAGATTTGCTCAAGCTCGAGCGACGTTTTTCCTCGCTCGAGTGATCGTAGTGTGATTGACAGGAATTGGGTGTTTCTGGGTGGTAACTTAGTGGCTGGAGAAACGGGGGAGTGGCTGGCCGAACGCAGGGCGTGTTTGTGACGTCAAACCAGGAACTAAACAGACTGAGGTGATCGCTAGCTAGGAGTAGGTCTGGAGCTACTCAGAAACTGCAGGGAATTATTTATTAGCAGATCTGCTAATCTTTCTTTCGCTATTCTGCTAAGCTAAGATACACTCCCAGAGGGTGGCGGCCTAGCGTTTGCAATGCTGCTAAAAGCAGCTAGCGAGCGAACAACCCGGAATGACCACCAACATTTTAATAGTGCACTTTGTTTTATTTTTATTGTGTGTGATATCTACAAGGTTTTTCAGCACTCTACTGTAGAGCTATGCGCTTTGAGAGACACAGGACAGAAATCTAGTGGCGGAGCTGGTACCATCCCAGCTGCATGCAGAGGATCTGTGTTTGCTCAGCAGCGGTTGTTTCTGTTGAGGGACGGGGTCAGTACATTAGCTACAGGCAGTGTCGGACTGGGGCGTGTAGGGCCCACTGGGGGAAATACAGTGGTAGGGGCCCATGTTTAGGGGTGTGGCCAGTCTCCAGAGGGGGTGTGCCCAGTCGCCACATTGGTTTGCCTAGACATTTTGCAATGTTGGTCCCCTAGATAAATATATACAGTAAATACTGTAGTGCATGCATGATAATGTACTAGATTAGTGACAGCACAGTCTGGAACCTGATCCCTAGAGGAGGGGGTGCCCCCCCCCCCCAGGCAGTGGGGCCCACCGGTGGTTTTCCATGTACCCCTGTGGGCCAGTCCAACCCTGGCTACAGGTTCTCTTGTGGTGAGGAGATGCTATGCTTCTAGCCTCTATATAACTCCAACTGCCTAAGTGCTCCTACTTAGCAAGAACTTTATTGAGAGATCTCCCAGCACAGCATTGTCAGCAAATGGTGTCAATTACATCACGAGAGGAAAAAGAACTTACTGTAGACACCTGTGAAGAACAGTGGGGGCTTAGTTCTGGGGGAGTCTGCACTGAGAGGATGACCCACTTATAGGGATGCCATGGCATGGACTCTCTTCTCTCCTGATGAAGATTATCACTTTCAGCAACATACTTAATTCAACTGCCTGGCCTCAGCCACACCCCCTTAATCCCTGTGCCCTATGAAGATGCCTAATACTAGTGCAGGGCCTGACACTTCTATCCTATTTATGCTGAAGAATGTCATCCTAGACAGATATACAGAGAACAGAGAGCTCTGTCTGATGATCTATAGCACATACACAGCAGCTTCATGACTATTGTAGAAACAGAGTTAAAGCTATCTAGATCTAAAAAGAAATAGGGGTCCCTCCATCGTGGGGGTTTTCAAGATACTCAGAAAAATCCTGTCAGTGTGCCACTGGTACATTTGTTTGCAAATTTGGATAGATCTTACACTTGAGATTCTCTACAACCGGAGAGGTGGAACAGTCTGCACACCTTGCATGTAGCATAACCTCAGGGGCGTAGAAACCCACAGAGTAATGCAGCCATGCCATTTTTCAAAGGAAACAAGTGTCATTTCTATTTCTCATGAATGAAGTATATCCCACTTGCTTTTCACCATCATCCATGTGTACTTTGTGAACGTCATTGCTGCAAACAATTTGAACTATGGAGTAACTTTAATCTCATACAAATAATTATACTGTGTTGCCTGTGCAGTTGCATGGTGTTCAGTGTTTGTATTCTGTTTGGGATTTAAGGGACATCAACAGGGGATTGGGTACGGATTACCTGGGCTTGTTGGAGGTGCCCGGCTGAGCCCTGGTTAGCTGCTGAGTGGAATGTATATACCCCTATGCAAAACGTGACTCAGAGCATAGTGTTATGGAGGGAGGTTGTCCACATTTCCCAGATTTGGCCACACCCCTCATTCACCCCGCTACTTCAAATAGCTGGCCCTCGTTCAGCTCTTGATGGTCCTGGATGTTAACAAGGAACAAGTCCACTTGTCTATCCACAAGAGTAACTGCACAGTGATGCAATCAAAGAAATCTCTCCATTGCACAAGATTGACACACATCTTAGATTAAAGACTTAAAGACACAATAAAGACACAGTTCTGATTTTGTTGCTTGAAGATGCACATATTTACCTCCATTTTGTAGATGACTGTATTAAAATTTTATGCTGTGTTATAAAAGTTAAACTGTTATAAGTTGCCCTTAGTGGTTGTAGACTGATCTTGTAATTTTTACCTCCTAATACAATTTGTGTTTACTGTAAATTGGGCTGCCCACTTGCTTGCAAGTTGCAACACAGAGATATAAACTTGAATAGTTAAAATGGAATTGAATTCAGGAAGTTGAGGATATACTGTAGATGTTTTCACTGAAAAGAAATGTCCTAAACATCTCTGTAACCATTACAATATTAAGTTAATATCAGCAACGTTCAAACCCAACAACCTAACTTAACACAGTGGGTTATTCAGACCTGATCTCTGGGCTGCTAACCCAAGGGGAAGTATAAATTCGCCGTGCGATCGCATGTGTTGCTGAGCTGCAAAAATCCACTTTATGCAGTCTGTGTGCAGCCCAGGACTTACTCCTACAATGCGATCAGAACAGGCTAATCGGGGCCGGAGCTGAAGTTAGACACTCTCCCTGAAAACGCTTGGGAACGCCTGCGTTTTTCCAGACACTCCAAGTAAATAGTCAATATTCCCCACCCCCTCCCCCCTCCTCTCAGCCTTCAAATCTTCACACACATCCTCACATCTGAGTGCGCTGACCGTATCCAATTCATAATTCAGTAGGAGGTTGGACACCTCCAGGTCTAGCAGCACCAATTCCCTACATTTCCCTCCCCCACCAGTGAGCGCAGCCTCCCATTTTTTCTTTTGATATCACTCCAAGTAAATAGTCAGTGACCACCCACAAACGGCCTCTTCCTGTCTATCACTTTGCGAACGCCCGTGCGATTGAAATTTTTTCACCATCCTGTCGCTGACCGGCGATGCCCGTTGTGGTTGGCCGACGCGCATGCACATTGCGGTATATCAAAGATTGCGGATGAGCTTTGATCTTTCCATAGAGACGGTTAATAGTAAATATTCATTTTCATTCCAGCACTTAATACAGAATTTATTTAGCTTACTCCTGTAATTTACCATAACACTATACGCAGCATTTTGTGCTGTCCTTTATTTAGTCATGCAAATATAACATTAAAAAGTGGAAGTTTGCACATTACCGTAACAAAATGCTTTCAACATATTATTCCACTCCATTACTTCAAAACTAACAAACAATCATTATGAACTTTCAGTGGGAATTTCATGATTGCTCATTCTCTCCTCTAAAGTAAAATATGCTACAGATAAACCTTTCCACAGGGAGAGAAGTACCATTTGATAGGTAATATACTGGTAAATAACAGCACTTGTGTGGCAAGTCTGCAGGTGGCGTTTTTAAGATGGGAAGACACATGACATTAAAGAATAGATTTCAATGATGTTCTGAAAATGAATCTCTTGCTGTTGAAGGAATAAAGATGAGTAATCATGCAGGTAATTCACAAACAGCTGGCAACTACTAAAAGGATTGTTCTGTTTACTGACTTTCTGCCTTATATTTTACGTAATTAGTTTGCACAATGAGCTTCGAGAGATCTCGTTTCTGTATTTTAGCAAAAATGAACCTCAACAGCAAAAACGGATCAAGTTTTTTTTTTTTTTTTTTTTTATATAAATCCTGTAGATCAGGGGGTCAATGGTATAAATGGGGGTGATTCAGACTTGATCGCTGGGCTGCTAACTTTGCTGTCCTGAGTTCAGATAGTCGTCACCCCAGGGAGAGTGTAAATTCGCCATGCAAGTGTGCAATCGCATGTGTACGTTGAGCTGCTAAAATCCACTTTGTGCAGTCTCGAGTGGTCATTCCGAGTTGATCGCTAACTGCATTCGGTCGCTGTGCAGCGATGAGGCAAAAAAAAACGGCACTTCAGCGCATGCGTATGCAGCGTAATGTGCACGCGCGATCAGGGCCGGCGCTTCCATTAGGCAGCTTTAGGCAGCTGCCTATGGGCGGCGGGACCTGAGGGGGCGGTCCGCTGAGGCTGCCAGAGAAAAAAAAGAATAATGTCTTCTTTTAGATCAGGGACTGGCGGGGTGTAGCCTTGCTGCTGTACTGAGCACATGTGTGATCCGTGAGCTCCAGCAGCATCACGATGGTGGGCTTCTACCGCACCTTCATCTTCCAATTAACCCCCCTGCAGCTCCAGGGATCAATAGGTCCTAACCAAGTGACAGCCACCTCTGCTGTCACTTGCAGTAGAAGCTGTGGTCCTAATCCCACCGCAGTGCCGCTCGTCACCAATGTTGCCCAGCTCCCTTTGCCGGAGCTACATCTATTTCACCAGCCGCCGGCCCAGGTGTCTGCATCCCCTCACCCGCCGCTGTTATAACTGGACCCCCGCGGCCCTGCCTGCTGCCACGTCAGCCGGGTCTCCCCGGCCATTCCCACAGACCCAGGAACCTGCTGCACATACCGTGGGAGACATGCGCTGCTCCCCTGGCCCCTGAGCACCGAGGACCTGCTCCATCACTCTGAGCTCCGTCTGGAAGTGCTGCGGAGCCTGTAGTGGTATTCTGTCTCCATCTTGCCGCGGGTCCCCACATCTGCTTTCTCAAGGGTGAGTGCTGCATGAGCCGCCCCCCCCCAGTTCTCTCTCTCTCTCTCTCCCCCACAGCTCCCATATATATATATATATATATATATATATATATACACCCAACTCTATACATACATATACATGTGATGTGTGTGTATGTATATATATATATATATATATATACATACATACACACGTTATATATAAACATACACTGTATATATATATATATATCTGTGTATATATATATATATATATATATATATTTATAGAAGTGAGAACAACGCCTCCTACTGTAATATCGAAAGAAAATAAACTCCCATCACCAGTTAAAAGCACCCTCCAAGTGGGGGTGTACCATTTCGGGTGGACATAGCAACTGCTTTTGTTCAGAGATAGACCCCTCAACTTTTTATTGTCATTAAATTGTGTTAAATGTTACTACACCGTTGTACCTACTCCCTCTCTTCCCTATTATAAGAGACACTATTTTGAGGGATTTAAAGTTGAGGGTTCTATCTCTGAACAAAAACATCCAGACTGATCCATCTACTCCTGGATAACATCACCTTGGTATAAAACCTGTGTTAAGAACAGTGGCTATGTCCATCTGAAATGGGTTACCCCCAGTTTGAGGGTGCTTTGAGCTGGTGATGTGAGTTTATTTTCATTTAATATTACACTAGGAGGTGCTGTTCTCACTTCTATTACAGATAAATGTGGAGGCCGGTGGAACAACGGCCTTTCAGAGATAAGCCACCACCCTTCAAAAGGGAAGTGTACACTGACAATACTTGTGTGTACAATGACTACAATCACGTAACCCTGGGACTTGTTTACATTATTCTCTATTTTTTTGGAAATCGGGTATAGCATCCCATACCACCATTGTTTTCTATCTATCTGTCTGTCTGTCTGTCTGTCTGTCTGTCTGTCTGTCTGTCTGTCTGTCTATCTATCTATCTATCTATCTATCTATCTATCTATATATCTATATATCTATCTATCTAGGCTCTGAAAAATGTGTTCTGGTGGTGGTGGTGGTGGTTTGGGGGAGGGGGGGTAGGGGCAGTAGAAAGAAGTTTTGCCTAGGGTGCCACGAAGTCTTAAACCGGCCCTGCGCGCGATGTACTATTACAACGACCGATGTAGTTTCACACAAGGTCTAGCGAAGTTTTTCAGTCTCACTGGCCGCAGAGTGATTGACAGGAAGTGGGCGTTTCTGGGTGTCAACTGTCCGTTTTCAGGGAGTGTTCGAAAAAACGCAGGCGTGCCAGGAAAAACGCAGGCATGGCTGGGCGAACGCAGGGCGTGTTTGTGACGTCAAAACAGGAACTGAACAGTCTGAAGTGATCGCAAGCGCTGAGTAGGTATTGAGCTACTCTAATACTGCACAATTTTTTTTCCTTTCGTGCGCACTTCTGCTAAGCTAAAATACAATCCCAATGGGAGGCGGCATAGCGTTTGCACGGCTGCTAAAAACAGCTGGCGAGCGAACAACTCGGAATGACCACCTCTATGCAGTCCAGGCCTTACTACTACAGTGCAATCAAAACGGGCTGATCGGGGCTGGAGTTGACGTCAGACACGCTCCCTGAAAACACTTGCGCACACCTGCGATTTTCCAGATACTCCCAATAAACGGTAAGTTACCACCCACATACAGCTTCCTCCTGTCAATCACCTTGCGAACGCCCGTGCAATCAGATTTTTTGCACCATCCCGACGCTGACCCGTGCCGTGATGCCCTTTTTTTGCTGTCCGAAGCATGTGCATTGCGGTGCATACGCATGCGCAGTTAGTACCTGATCGCCCGCTGTGTGAAAATGCACAGCCGCGATCAGGTCTGAATCACCCCTAATTATTATTATTATTATTATTATTATTATTATTATCCTTTATTTATATGGCACCACAAGGGTTCCGCAGCGCCCAATTACAGAGTACATAAATAATCAAACAGGAAAACAGCAACTTACAGTTGATGACATTATAGGACAAGTACAGGGTAAATACACATAGGGGGTCATTCCGAGTTGTTCGCTCTCAAGCTGCTTTTAGCAGCTTTGCACACGCTAAGCCGCCGCCTACTGGGAGTGAATCTTAGCTTATCAAAATTGCGAACGAAAGATTAGCAAAATTGCGAATAGACACTTCTTAGCAGTTTCTGAGTAGCTCCACACTTACTTACACTTCTGCGATCAGTTCAGTGCTTGTCGTTCCTGGTTTCACGTCACAACACACCCAGCGTTCGCCCAGACACTCCTCCGTTTCTCCAGCCACTCCCGCGTTTTTCCCAGAAACGGTAGTGTTTTTTCGCACACTCCCATAAAACGGCCTGTTTCCGCCCAGAAACACCCACTTCCTGTCAATCACATTACAATCACCAGAACGAAGAAAAAACCTCGTAATGCCGTGAGTAAAATTCCTAACTGCATAGCAAATTTACTTGGCGCAATGGCACTGCGGACATTGCGCATGCGCATTAGCGACTAATCGCTCCGTTGCGAGAAAAAAATAACGAGCGAACAACTCGGAATGACCCCCATAGTTACTAGAGATGAGCGGGTTCGGTTCCTCGGAATCCGAACCCGCCCGAACTTCATGTTTTTTTTCACGGGTCCGAGCGACTCGGATCTTCCCGCCTTGCTCGGTTAACCCGAGCGCGCCCGAACGTCATCATGACGCTGTCGGATTCTCGCGAGGCTCGGATTCTATCGCGAGACTCGGATTCTATATAAGGAGCCGCGCGTCGCCGCCATTTTCACTCGTGCATTGAGATTGATAGGGAGAGGACGTGTCTGGCGTCCTCTCCATTAGAATAGAGATAGATTAGATAGAGAGAGAGAGATTGTGCAGAGTCGCAGACAGAGTTAGTTTACCACAGTCAGTGACCAGTGCAGTTGCTAGTTAACTTTTATTTAATATAATATATCCGTTCACTTCTCTCTGCTATATCCGTTCTCTGCCTGAAAAAAAAAACGATACACAGCACAGTCAGTCACACAGTGTGACTCAGTCTGTGTGCACTCAGCTCAGCCCAGTGTGCTGCACAGTCATCAATGTATAAATTAAAAGCTTATAATTAATTGTGGGGGAGACTGGGGAGCACTGCAGGTTGTTAGCAGGAGCCAGGAGTACAATTATATTAATTAACAGTGCACACTTTTGCTGCAGGAGTGGTGACCAGTGCCTGACCACCAGTATAGTATTGTTGTATACTACTAATATCTCTTTAAATATCAACCAGTCTATATTAGCAGCAGACACAGTACAGTGCGGTAGTTCACGGCTGTGGCTACCTCTGTGTCGGCACACGGCAGGCAGTCCGTCCGACCAGAATTGTATTATTTATTATTATATACCTACCACCTAACCGTGGTTTTTTTTTCATTCTTTATACCGTCATAGTGTCATCCTAATTGTTACGAGTATACTACTATCTCTTTATCAACCAGTGTACAGTGCGGTAGTTCACGGCTGTGGCTACCTCTGTGTCGGCACACGGCAGGCAGTCCGTCCGACCAGAATTGTATTATTTATTATTATATACCTACCACCTAACCGTGGGTTTTTTTTCATTCTTTATACCGTCATAGTGTCATCCTAATTGTTACGAGTATACTACTATCTCTTTATCAACCAGTGTACAGTGCGGTAGTTCACGGCTGTGGCTACCTCTGTGTCGGCACACGGCAGGCAGTCCGTCCGACCAGAATTGTATTATTTATTATTATATACCTACCACCTAACCGTGGTTTTTTTTTTCATTCTTTATACCGTCATAGTGTCATCCTAATTGTTACGAGTATACTACTATCTCTTTATCAACCAGTGTACAGTGCGGTAGTTCACGGCTGTGGCTACCTCTGTGTCGGCACACGGCAGGCAGTCCGTCCGACCAGAATTGTATTATTTATTATTATATACCTACCACCTAACCGTGGTTTTTTTTTTCATTCTTTATACCGTCATAGTGTCATCCTAATTGTTACGAGTATACTACTATCTCTTTATCAACCAGTGTACAGTGCGGTAGTTCACGGCTGTGGCTACCTCTGTGTCGGCACACGGCAGGCAGTCCGTCCGACCAGAATTGTATTATTTATTATTATATACCTACCACCTAACCGTGGTTTTTTTTTCATTCTTTATACCGTCATAGTGTCATCCTAATTGTTACGAGTATACTACTATCTCTTTATCAACCAGTGTACAGTGCGGTAGTTCACGGCTGTGGCTACCTCTGTGTCGGCACACGGCAGGCAGTCCGTCCGACCAGAATTGTATTATTTATTATTATATACCTACCACCTAACCGTGGTTTTTTTTTCATTCTTTATACCGTCATAGTGTCATCCTAATTGTTACGAGTATACTACTATCTCTTTATCAACCAGTGTACAGTGCGGTAGTTCACGGCTGTGGCTACCTCTGTGTCGGCACACGGCAGGCAGTCCGTCCGACCAGAATTGTATTATTTATTATTATATACCTACCACCTAACCGTGGTTTTTTTTTCATTCTTTATACCGTCATAGTGTCATCCTAATTGTTACGAGTATACTACTATCTCTTTATCAACCAGTGTACAGTGCGGTAGTTCACGGCTGTGGCTACCTCTGTGTCGGCACACGGCAGGCAGTCCGTCCGACCAGAATTGTATTATTTATTATTATATACCTACCACCTAACCGTGGTTTTTTTTTTCATTCTTTATACCGTCATAGTGTCATCCTAATTGTTACGAGTATACTACTATCTCTTTATCAACCAGTGTACAGTGCGGTAGTTCACGGCTGTGGCTACCTCTGTGTCGGCACACGGCAGGCAGTCCGTCCGACCAGAATTGTATTATTTATTATTATATACCTACCACCTAACCGTGGTTTTTTTTTCATTCTTTATACCGTCATAGTGTCATCCTAATTGTTACGAGTATACTACTATCTCTTTATCAACCAGTGTACAGTGCGGTAGTTCACGGCTGTGGCTACCTCTGTGTCGGCAGTCGGCAGGCAGTCCGTCCATCCATAATTGTATTATTATTATAATATATACCACCTAACCGTGGTTTTTTTATACCACCTAACCGTGGCAGTCCGTCCATAATTGTATACTAGTATCCAATCCATCCATCTCCATTGTTTACCTGAGGTGCCTTTTAGTTCTGCCTATAAAATATGGAGAACAAAAAAGTTGAGGTTCCAAAATTAGGGAAAGATCAAGATCCACTTCCACCTCGTGCTGAAGCTGCTGCCACTAGTCATGGCCGAGACGATGAAATGCCAGCAACGTCGTCTGCCAAGGCCGATGCCCAATGTCATAGTACAGAGCATGTCAAATCCAAAACACCAAATATCAGAAAAAAAAGGACTCCAAAACCTAAAATAAAATTGTCGGAGGAGAAGCGTAAACTTGCCAATATGCCATTTACCACACGGAGTGGCAAGGAACGGCTGAGGCCCTGGCCTATGTTCATGGCTAGTGGTTCAGCTTCACATGAGGATGGAAGCACTCAGCCTCTCGCTAGAAAACTGAAAAGACTCAAGCTGGCAAAAGCACCGCAAAGAACTGTGCGTTCTTTGAAATCCCAAATCCACAAGGAGAGTCCAATTGTGTCGTTTGCGATGCCTGACCTTCCCAACACTGGACGTGAAGAGCATGCGCCTTCCACTATTTGCATGCCCCCTGCAAGTGCTGGAAGGAGCACCCGCAGTCCAGTTCCTGATAGTCAGATTGAAGATGTCAGTGTTGAAGTACACCAGGATGAGGAGGATATGGGTGTTGCTGGCGCTGGGGAGGAAATTGACCAGGAGGATTCTGATGGTGAGGTGGTTTGTTTAAGTCAGGCACCCGGGGAGACACCTGTTGTCCGTGGGAGGAATATGGCCGTTGACATGCCAGGTGAAAATACCAAAAAAATCAGCTCTTCGGTGTGGAGGTATTTCACCACAAATGCGGACAACAGGTGTCAAGCCGTGTGTTCCCTTTGTCAAGCTGTAATAAGTAGGGGTAAGGACGTTAACCACCTCGGAACATCCTCCCTTATACGTCACCTGCAGCGCATTCATAATAAGTCAGTGACAAGTTCAAAAACTTTGGGTGACAGCGGAAGCAGTCCACTGACCAGTAAATCCCTTCCTCTTGTAACCAAGCTCACGCAAACCACCCCACCAACTCCCTCAGTGTCAATTTCCTCCTTCCCCAGGAATGCCAATAGTCCTGCAGGCCATGTCACTGGCAAGTCTGACGAGTCCTCTCCTGCCTGGGATTCCTCCGATGCATCCTTGCGTGTAACGCCTACTGCTGCTGGCGCTGCTGTTGTTGCCGCTGGGAGTCGATGGTCATCCCAGAGGGGAAGTCGTAAGCCCACTTGTACTACTTCCAGTAAGCAATTGACTGTTCAACAGTCCTTTGCGAGGAAGATGAAATATCACAGCAGTCATCCTACTGCAAAGCGGATAACTGAGGCCTTGGCATCCTGGGTGGTGAGAAACGTGGTTCCGGTATCCATCATTACTGCAGAGCCAACTAGAGACTTGTTGGAGGTACTGTGTCCCCGGTACCAAATACCATCTAGGTTCCATTTCTCTAGGCAGGCGATACCGAAAATGTACACAGACCTCAGAAAAAGAGTCACCAGTGTCCTAAAAAATGCAGCTGTACCCAATGTCCACTTAACCACGGACATGTGGACAAGTGGAGCAGGGCAGGGTCAGGACTATATGACTGTGACAGCCCACTGGGTAGATGTATGGACTCCCGCCGCAAGAACAGCAGCGGCGGCACCAGTAGCAGCATCTCGCAAACGCCAACTCTTTCCTAGGCAGGCTACGCTTTGTATCACCGCTTTCCAGAATACGCACACAGCTGAAAACCTCTTACGGCAACTGAGGAAGATCATCGCGGAATGGCTTACCCCAATTGGACTCTCCTGTGGATTTGTGGCATCGGACAACGCCAGCAATATTGTGTGTGCATTAAATCTGGGCCAATTCCAGCACGTCCCATGTTTTGCACATACCTTGAATTTGGTGGTGCAGAATTTTTTAAAAAACGACAGGGCCGTGCAAGAGATGCTGTCGGTGGCCAGAAGAATTGCGGGACACTTTCGGCGTACAGGCACCACGTACAGAAAACTGGAGCACCACCAAAAACTACTGAACCTGCCCTGCCATCATCTGAAGCAAGAAGTGGTAACGAGGTGGAATTCAACCCTCTATATGCTTCAGAGGTTGGAGGAGCAGCAAAAGGCCATTCAAGCCTATACAATTGAGCACGATATAGTAGGTGGAATGCACCTGTCTCAAGTGCAGTGGAGAATGATTTCAACGTTGTGCAAGGTTCTGATGCCCTTTGAACTTGCCACACGTGAAGTCAGTTCAGACACTGCCAGCCTGAGTCAGGTCATTCCCCTCATCAGGCTTTTGCAGAAGAAGCTGGAGGCATTGAAGGAGGAGCTAACACGGAGCGATTCCGCTAGGCATGTGGGACTTGTGGATGCAGCCCTTAATTCGCTTAACAAGGATTCACGGGTGGTCAATCTGTTGAAATCAGAGCACTACATTTTGGCCACCGTGCTCGATCCTAGATTTAAAGCCTACCTTGGATCTCTCTTTCCGGCAGACACAGGTCTGCTGGGGTTGAAAGACCTGCTGGTGACAAAATTGTCAAGTCAAGCGGAACGCGACCTGTCAACATCTCCTCCTTCACATTCTCCCGCAACTGGGGGTGCGAGGAAAAGGCTCAGAATTCCGAGCCCACCCGCTGGCGGTGATGCAGGGCAGTCTGGAGCGACTGCTGATGCTGACATCTGGTCCGGACTGAAGGACCTGACAACGATTACGGACATGTCGTCTACTGTCACTGCATATGATTCTCTCAACATTGATAGAATGGTGGAGGATTATATGAGTGACCGCATCCAAATAGGCACGTCACACAGTCCGTACTTATACTGGCAGGAAAAAGAGGCAATTTGGAGGCCCTTGCACAAACTGGCTTTATTCTACCTAAGTTGCCCTCCCACAAGTGTGTACTCCGAAAGAGTGTTTAGTGCCGCCGCTCACCTTGTCAGCAATCGGCGTACGAGGTTACATCCAGAAAATGTGGAGAAGATGATGTTCATTAAAATGAATTATAATCAATTCCTCCGCGGAGACATTGACCAGCAGCAATTGCCTCCACAAAGTACACAGGGAGCTGAGATGGTGGATTCCAGTGGGGACGAATTGATAATCTGTGAGGAGGGGGATGTACACGGTGATATATCGGAGGGTGAAGATGAGGTGGACATCTTGCCTCTGTAGAGCCAGTTTGTGCAAGGAGAGATTAATTGCTTCTTTTTTGGGGGGGGTCCAAACCAACCCGTCATATCAGTCACAGTCGTGTGGCAGACCCTGTCACTGAAATGATGGGTTGGTTAAAGTGTGCATGTCCTGTTTTGTTTATACAACATAAGGGTGGGTGGGAGGGCCCAAGGATAATTCCATCTTGCACCTCTTTTTTCTTTTCTTTTTCTTTGCATCATGTGCTGATTGGGGTGGGTTTTTTGGAAGGGACACCCTGCGTGACACTGCAGTGCCACTCCTAGATGGGCCCGGTGTTTGTGTCGGCCACTAGGGTCGCTAATCTTACTCACACAGCTACCTCATTGCGCCTCTTTTTTTCTTTGCGTCATGTGCTGTTTGGGGAGGGTTTTTTGGAAGGGACATCCTGCGTGACACTGCAGTGCCACTCCTAGATGTGCCCGGTGTTTGTGTCGGCCACTAGGGTCGCTAATCTTACTCACACAGTCAGCTACCTCATTGCGCCTCTTTTTTTCTTTGCGTCATGTGCTGTTTGGGGAGGGTTTTTTGGAAGGGCCATCCTGCGTGACACTGCAGTGCCACTCCTAGATGGGCCCGGTGTTTGTGTCGGCCACTAGGGTCGCTAATCTTACTCACACAGCTACCTCATTGCGCCTCTTTTTTTCTTTGCGTCATGTGCTGTTTGGGGAGGGTTTTTTGGAAGGGACATCCTGCGTGACACTGCAGTGCCACTCCTAGATGGGCCCGGTGTTTGTGTCGGCCACTAGGGTCGCTTATCTTACTCACACAGCGACCTCGGTGCAAATTTTAGGACTAAAAATGATATTGTGAGGTGTGAGGTATTCAGAATAGACTGAAAATGAGTGTAAATTGTGGTTTTTGAGGTTAATAATACTTTGGGATCAAAATGACCCCCAAATTCTATGATTTAAGCTGTTTTTTAGTGTTTTTTGAAAAAAACACCCGAATCCAAAACACACCCGAATCCGACAAAAAAAATTCGGTGAGGTTTTGCCAAAACGCGTTCGAACCCAAAACACGGCCGCGGAACCGAACCCAAAACCAAAACACAAAACCCGAAAAATTTCAGGCGCTCATCTCTAATAGTTACATCAGCAGATGACACTGGAATAAGTATCAGGTGGCAAACGACTGCTGGATTTGATGCAGTTGAAGATTATTAAAGTAAGAAAGGATAAGCACATGAGGGAAGAGGGCCTTGCTCGTGAGAGCTTACATTCTAAAGGGGTGTGCTTACATTGTAATGTTTATATGGGTGTGGTTGCAAGGATGGAATCTAAGCTAAGGTTTGATGGCTGGACAGAAAGCATTATGCCATTCTCATCTGAGGTTACAAAAATAATGTAAATAAATGTTTAGCACATTTTATAAGTTACAGTTTCTTACCTGTCACCTACACACTTTTCCATATAATGAACAAGTCTGAGATATAACCATGTTTTTAAAAGAATTTCATAGCTAAAAGCATATTTGCTGTCAAAACTGAATTTTTCTTATCCTTTTATGTCCTAGAAATACAGCCTTAGCTGAGTTCTAAGAAGCTTAATAAAGTTGCAAATATCTTAACCATTTTTAATTCCACAGAACTGTAGGGAAGATGTATTCTCCTTCCCATTGTCAGCTTCTGAATTGCATTAAGCATAAGACAAAGGGAGAGATGTGAAAATGCTACAGCACACATTGTAAGGCAGTAAATCGCATAAATACATTTTCCACTAATTCTTTTTAGAACATATTAGCAGCAATTGCGCAATTAGGGGGTCATTCAGACCTGATCACACGCTGCTTTTTATCGCAGCGTAGCGATCGGGTCAGAACTGCGCATGCGCCAGTGCCGCAGTGATTGACAGTCAGAGGCGGTTGATGGGCGAAATTACAGCGTTTGGATGTGAGCGCGGTCCGGCCAACGCAGGCGTTGCTGGAACGTGCAGGGAGTGGCCCGCAGAGGCTGCGTGACGTCACATGCAGCCGCTACGAGCCGGGGAGCGACGAGCAGAGGCGTAACTCTGGGAGGCAACGGAGTCATCTGCCGCCGGGCTCCTACTCTGAAGGGGGGCACCTCTCCTCCCATTCTGTGACACCATTCAATTAAGTTAATTTATAGCCACTGCTATCTCTTCAGTGGCCAACTTCCTCACTGGTCCCTGCACCTTATACCTCACACCCTTTTTATTATAGATACACATTTTTATAAGTGTCATACCCAGGATTAGAACCCACGCCCTATTACACTGGAAGCAGGTACCTTATTGATGGAGCTATTTTCTCCTGTATAGGAAGCATGAGAATTCTGACTATATGAAGTTACTTCTCTGACAATTACACTTAACTTCACATAGTTAGAATGGTCCTGATTCCTATACAGGAGCAAATAGCTCCATCAGTAAAGTGTCTGCTGCCAGTGTGACAGGTCATGGCTTCTAATCCTGGGTAGAAATGTGTGAGTTAAAATAAAAGACAATTAAATGTATATATACAGTATATAAATTTATATTTCAGAACAACCCGTATAATATATATATATATATATATATATATATAAATTTAGGGGGGGGCACCAATATTTATCTTGCCTCCGGGCACCTGGGATGAACTTACGCCACTGGCGACGAGTAGCTACTCTTGAAGGGCAAAGGCATCGCCGCTGTAGCGGCACTGACATGCGGGGCGGACTAGCCCTGTGCTAGGCGTCCCCCCGCATGTCTGAGTTCATGATCGTAGCTGTGCTAAATTTAGCACAGCTACGATCAACTCGGAATGACCCACTTAGTGGGGAGGAGTTCTATGTGCTTGGACAGTTGCCTTCTAATGGCAGGTCTCTCCCATTCCCAGTACAGCCATCTTATTGTAGTTTTACGTGGATTGTTTGTCTATAGCAGTGTTTCACAAAATGTGTGCCTAGGCACCCTGGGGTGCCATGGGGTTCTTGTAGGGGTGCCTCAGGTTGGTGGTCTAGGACCAAATCAAATTGTTTATGGTTAAAATGACAGGAAAAACCAGTGCTGAGGACCGAGTTTGAGAACCTGTGTTCTAGTGCACCATAATTCAAGAAAGTTTGGGAACCGCTGGCCTAGAGCCATTACTACTTTCCCTGCTCCCACTGACAAGGTGTCACTTGAGATATACGCACCACATGACATCTGTACTACACATCATGTGCAGGCCTAAAGTAAGGCAAATGGTTAGTGTTGGCATACAGTGTATGCACATATGCCCCTTTGTGCATTTTTGCGTATGACTGTCCTACTTTAAGTGAGGTACAACTTTGCCAAGAGACTAATTCAGCATGGATCGCTATTCAGAGAAATCGCAAATCAAGCAATTACTGAACGAATGTGCATGCATAGCATTCGCATTGAGCATGCAGGAGGGGTAATAGCGACAGGAAATGTGTACACAATGAAGCCGCTGTTTGACTGAGAGGAGGCCGGCCTTTTCGGTGCGGAAACCTGACATTTTCTGGGTGTGTCAGAATAATTGCAGTCGTGCCCAGGAATTATTGTGGAGGGTGTCTGATGTCAGGGCAAACCACTTCCAGGACATCTCAGTTGCAGATTAGTGGCAGCCTTTGACCTACTCACATTTCCTCAGATGGCAAAGTTTCTTCGATGTTCTTCCTGTCGGGGAGGGGTCTATCTACTTGCAGCAACTGCAATTTCTCTGAATAGCGATCTATGCTGATTAGGCACCAAGTCTGTTCTTCCACGTAATAGGGCATTTTGGGGCGGAAACTGGGCAGTGATAAAGTGATTTTATGGAAACACCCGGACCTGAGGGAGAACTAGAGGCATGAATCAAAAGCTGTGTGATTCCGAGTGATGTGCATGGAGTAGGGACTAGTGATGAGCGCCTGAAATTTTTCGGGTTTTGTGTTTTGGTTTTGGGTTCGGTTCCGCGGCCGTGTTTTGGGTTCGACCGCGTTTTGGCAAAACCTCACCGAATTTTTTTTGTCGGATTCGGGTGTGTTTTGGATTCGGGTGTTTTTTTCAAAAAACCCTAAAAAACAGCTTAAATCATAGAATTTGGGGGTCATTTTGATCCCAAAGTATTATTAACCTCAAAAACCATAATTTCCACTCATTTTCAGTCTATTCTGAATACCTCACACCTCACAATATTATTTTTAGTCCTAAAATTTGCACCGAGGTCGCTGGATGACTAAGCTAAGCGACCCTAGTGGCCGACACAAACACCTGGCCCATCTAGGAGTGGCACTGCAGTGTCACGCAGGATGTCCCTTCCAAAAAACCCTCCCCAAACAGCACATGACGCAAAGAAAAAAAGAGGCGCAATGAGGTAGCTGTGTGAGTAAGATTAGCGACCCTAGTGGCCGACACAAACACCGGGCCCATTTAGGAGTGGCACTGCAGTGTCACGCAGGATGTCCCTTCCAAAAAACCCTCCCCAAACAGCACATGACGCAAAGAAAAAAAGAGGCGCAATGAGGTAGCTGTGTGAGTAAGATTAGCGACCCTAGTGGCCGACACAAACACCGGGCCCATCTAGGAGTGGCACTGCAGTGTCACGCAGGATGGCCCTTCCAAAAAACACTCCCCAAACAGCACATGACGCAAAGAAAAAAAGAGGCGCAATGAGGTAGCTGACTGTGTGAGTAAGATAAGCGACCCTAGTGGCCGACACAAACACCGGGCCCATTTAGGAGTGGCACTGCAGTGTCACGCAGGATGTCCCTTCCAAAAAACCCTCCCCAAACAGCACATGACGCAAAGAAAAAAAGAGGCGCAATGAGGTAGCTGTGTGAGTAAGATTAGCGACCGTAGTGGCCGACACAAACACCGGGCCCATTTAGGAGTGGCACTGCAGTGTCACGCAGGATGTCCCTTCCAAAAAACCCTCCCCAAACAGCACATGACGCAAAGAAAAAAAGAGGCGCAATGAGGTAGCTGTGTGAGTAAGATTAGCGACCCTAGTGGCCGACACAAACACCGGGCCCATCTAGGAGTGGCACTGCAGTGTCACGCAGGATGGCCCTTCCAAAAAACACTCCCCAAACAGCACATGACGCAAAGAAAAAAAGAGGCGCAATGAGGTAGCTGACTGTGTAAGTAAGATAAGCGACCCTAGTGGCCGACACAAACACCGGGCCCATTTAGGAGTGGCACTGCAGTGTCACGCAGGATGTCCCTTCCAAAAAACCCTCCCCAAACAGCACATGACGCAAAGAAAAAAAGAGGCGCAATGAGGTAGCTGTGTGAGTAAGATTAGCGACCGTAGTGGCCGACACAAACACCGGGCCCATTTAGGAGTGGCACTGCAGTGTCACGCAGGATGTCCCTTCCAAAAAACCCTCCCCAAACAGCACATGACGCAAAGAAAAAAAGAGGCACAATGAGGTAGCTGTGTGAGTAAGATAAGCGACCGTAGTGGCCGACACAAACACCGGGCCCATTTAGGAGTGGCACTGCAGTGTCACGCAGGATGTCCCTTCCAAAAAACCCTCCCCAAACAGCACATGACGCAAAGAAAAATAAAAGAAAAAAGAGGTGCAAGATGGAATTGTCCTTGGGCCCTCCCACCCACCCTTATGTTGTATAAACAAAACAGGACATGCACACTTTAACCAACCCATCATTTCAGTGACAGGGTCTGCCACATGACTGTGACTGATATGACGGGTTGGTTTGGACCCCCCCCAAAAAAGAAGCAATTAATCTCTCCTTGCACAAACTGGCTCTACAGAGGCAAGATGTCCACCTCATCATCATCCTCCGATATATCACCGTGTACATCCCCCTCCTCACAGATTATCAATTCGTCCCCACTGGAATCCACCATCTCAGCTCCCTGTGTACTTTGTGGAGGCAATTGCTGCTGGTCAATGTCTCCGCGGAGGAATTGATTATAATTAATTTTAATGAACATCATCTTCTCCACATTTTCTGGATGTAACCTCGTACGCCGATTGCTGGCAAGGTGAGCGGCGGCACTAAACACTCTTTCGGAGTACACACTTGTGGGAGGGCAACTTAGGTAGAATAAAGCCAGTTTGTGCAATGGCCTCCAAATTGCCTCTTTTTCCTGCCAGTATAAGTATGGACTGTGTGACGTGCCTACTTGGATGCGGTCACTCATATAATCCTCCACCATTCTTTCAATGGTGAGAGAATCATATGCAGTGACAGTAGACGACATGTCCGTAATCGTTGTCAGGTCCTTCAGTCCGGACCAGATGTCAGCATCAGCAGTCGCTCCAGACTGCCCTGCATCACCGCCAGCGGGTGGGCTCGGAATTCTGAGCCTTTTCCTCGCACCCCCAGTTGCGGGAGAATGTGAAGGAGGAGATGTTGACAGGTCGCGTTCCGCTTGACTTGACAATTTTCTCACCAGCAGGTCTTTCAACCCCAGCAGACTTGTGTCTGCCGGAAAGAGAGATCCAAGGTAGGCTTTAAATCTAGGATCGAGCATGGTGGCCAAAATGTAGTGCTCTGATTTCAACAGATTGACCACCCGTGAATCCTTGTTAAGCGAATTAAGGGCTCCATCCACAAGTCCCACATGCCTAGCGGAATCGCTCCGTGTTAGCTCCTCCTTCAATGTCTCCAGCTTCTTCTGCAAAAGCCTGATGAGGGGAATGACCTGACTCAGGCTGGCAGTGTCTGAACTGACTTCACGTGTGGCAAGTTCAAAGGGCAGCAGAACCTTGCACAACGTTGAAATCATTCTCCACTGCGCTTGAGACAGGTGCATTCCACCTCCTATATCGTGCTCAATTGTATAGGCTTGAATGGCCTTTTGCTGCTCCTCCAACCTCTGAAGCATATAGAGGGTTGAATTCCACCTCGTTACCACTTCTTGCTTCAGATGATGGCAGGGCAGGTTCAGTAGTTTTTGGTGGTGCTCCAGTCTTCTGTACGTGGTGCCTGTACGCCGAAAGTGTCCCGCAATTCTTCTGGCCACCGACAGCATCTCTTGCACGCCCCTGTCGTTTATTAAATAATTCTGCACCACCAAATTCAAGGTATGTGCAAAACATGGGACGTGCTGGAATTTGCCCATATTTAATGCACACACAATATTGCTGGCGTTGTCCGATGCCACAAATCCACAGGAGAGTCCAATTGGGGTAAGTCATTCCGCGATGATCTTCCTCAGTTGCCGTAAGAGGTTTTCAGCTGTGTGCGTATTCTGGAAGGCGGTGATACAAAGCGTAGCCTGCCTAGGAAAGAGTTGGCGTTTGCGAGATGCTGCTACTGGTGCCGCCGCTGCTGTTCTTGCGGCGGGAGTCCATACATCTACCCAGTGGGCTGTCACAGTCATATAGTCCTGACCCTGCCCTGCTCCACTTGTCCACATGTCCGTGGTTAAGTGGACATTGGGTACAGCTGCATTTTTTAGGACACTGGTGACTCTTTTTCTGAGGTCTGTGTAAATTTTCGGTATCGCCTGCCTAGAGAAATGGAACCTAGATGGTATTTGGTACCGGGGACACAGTACCTCCAACAAGTCTCTAGTTGGCTCTGCAGTAATGATGGATACCGGAACCACGTTTCTCACCACCCAGGATGCCAAGGCCTCAGTTATCCGCTTTGCAGTAGGATGACTGCTGTGATATTTCATCTTCCTCGCAAAGGACTGTTGGACAGTCAATTGCTTGGTGGAAGTAGTAAAAGTGGTCTTACGACTTCCCCTCTGGGATGACCATCGACTCCCAGCAGCAACAACAGCAGCGCCAGCAGCAGTAGGCGTTACACGCAAGGATGCATCGGAGGAATCCCAGGCAGGAGAGGACTCGTCAGAATTGCCAGTGACATGGCCTGCAGGACTATTGGCATTCCTGGGGAAGGAGGAAATTGACACTGAGGGAGTTGGTGGGGTGGTTTGCGTGAGCTTGCTTACAAGAGGAAGGGATTTACTGGTCAGTGGACTGCTTCCGCTGTCACCCAAAGTTTTTGAACTTGTCACTGACTTATTATGAATGCGCTGCAGGTGACGTATAAGGGAGGATGTTCCGAGGTGGTTAACGTCCTTACCCCTACTTATTACAGCTTGACAAAGGGAACACACGGCTTGACACCTGTTGTCCGCATTTCTGTTGAAATACCTCCACACCGAAGAGCTGATTTTTTTGGTATTTTCACCAGGCATGTCAACGGCCATATTCCTCCCACGGACAACAGGTGTCTCCCCGGGTGCCTGACTTAAACAAACCACCTCACCATCAGAATCCTCCTGGTCAATTACCTCCCCAGCGCCAGCAACACCCATATCCTCCTCATCCTGGTGTACTTCAACACTGACATCTTCAATCTGACTATCAGGAACTGGACTGCGGGTGCTCCTTCCAGCACTTGCAGGGGGCGTGCAAATGGTGGAAGGCGCATGCTCTTCACGTCCAGTGTTGGGAAGGTCAGGCATCGCAACCGACACAATTGGACTCTCCTTGTGGATTTGGGATTTCGAAGAACGCACAGTTCTTTGCGGTGCTACTGCTTTTGCCAGCTTGAGTCTTTTCATTTTTCTAGCGAGAGGCTGAGTGCCTCCATCCTCATGTGAAGCTGAACCACTAGCCATGAACATAGGCCAGGGCCTCAGCCATTCCTTGCCACTCCGTGTGGTAAATGGCATATTGGCAAGTTTACGCTTCTCCTCCGACAATTTTATTTTAGGTTTTGGAGTCCTTTTTTTACTGATATTTGGTGTTTTGGATTTGACATGCTCTGTACTATGACATTGGGCATCGGCCTTGGCAGACGACGTTGCTGGCATTTCATCGTCTCGGCCATGACTAGTGGCAGCAGCTTCAGCACGAGGTGGAAGTGGATCTTGATCTTTCCCTAATTTTGGAACCTCAACATTTTTGTTCTCCATATTTTAATAGGCACAACTAAAAGGCACCTCAGGTAAACAATGGAGATGGATGGATACTAATATACAATTATGGACGGACTGCCGAGTGCCGACACAGAGGTAGCTACAGCCGTGAACTACCGTACTGTACTGTGTCTGCTGCTAGTATAGACTGGTTGATAAAGAGATGTAGTAGTATGTATAAGTATAAAGAAGAAAGAAAAAAAAAACCACGGGTAGGTGGTATACAATTATGGACGGACTGCCGAGTGCCGACACAGAGGTAGCTACAGCCGTGGACTACCGTACTGTACTGTGTCTGCTGCTAATATAGACTGGTTGATAAAGAGATGTAGTAGTATGTATAAGTATAAAGAAGAAAGAAAAAAAACCACGGGTAGGTGGTATACAATTATGGACGGACTGCCGAGTGCCGACACAGAGGTAGCTACAGCCGTGGACTACCGTACTGTACTGTGTCTGCTGCTAATATAGACTGGTTGATAAAGAGATGTAGTAGTATGTATAAGTATAAAGAAGAAAGAAAAAAAACCACGGGTAGGTGGTATACAATTATGGACGGACTGCCGAGTGCCGACACAGAGGTAGCTACAGCCGTGGACTACCGTACTGTACTGTGTCTGCTGCTAATATAGACTGGTTGATAAAGAGATGTAGTAGTATGTATAAGTATAAAGAAGAAAGAAAAAAAAACCACGGGTAGGTGGTATACAATTATGGACGGACTGCCGAGTGCCGACACAGAGGTAGCTACAGCCGTGGACTACCGTACTGTACTGTGTCTGCTGCTAATATAGACTGGTTGATAAAGAGATGTAGTAGTATGTATAAGTATAAAGAAGAAAGAAAAAAAAACCACGGGTAGGTGGTATACAATTATGGACGGACTGCCGAGTGCCGACACAGAGGTAGCTACAGCCGTGGACTACCGTACTGTACTGTGTCTGCTGCTAATATAGACTGGTTGATAAAGAGATGTAGTAGTATGTATAAGTATAAAGAAGAAAGAAAAAAAAACCCACGGGTAGGTGGTATACAATTATGGACGGACTGCCGAGTGCCGACACAGAGGTAGCTACAGCCGTGAACTACCGTACTGTACTGTGTCTGCTGCTAATATAGACTGGTTGATAAAGAGATGTAGTAGTATGTATGTATAAAGAAGAAAGAAAAAAAAACCTCGGGTAGGTGGTATACAATTATGGACGGACTGCCGAGTGCCGACACAGAGGTAGCTACAGCCGTGAACTACCGTACTGTACTGTGTCTGCTGCTAATATAGACTGGTTGATAAAGAGATGTAGTAGTATGTATGTATAAAGAAGAAAGAAAAAAAAACCTCGGGTAGGTGGTATACAATTATGGACGGACTGCCGAGTGCCGACACAGAGGTAGCTACAGCCGTGAACTACCGTACTGTACTGTGTCTGCTGCTAATATAGACTGGTTGATAAAGAGATGTAGTAGTATGTATGTATAAAGAAGAAAGAAAAAAAAACCTCGGGTAGGTGGTATACAATTATGGACGGACTGCCGAGTGCCGACACAGAGGTAGCTACAGCCGTGAACTACCGTACTGTACTGTGTCTGCTGCTAATATAGACTGGTTGATAAAGAGATGTAGTAGTATGTATGTATAAAGAAGAAAGAAAAAAAAACCACGGGTAGGTGGTATACAATTATGGACGGACTGCCGAGTGCCGACACAGAGGTAGCTACAGCCGTGGACTACCGTACTGTACTGTGTCTGCTGCTAATATAGACTGGTTGATAAAGAGATGTAGTAGTATGTATGTATAAAGAAGAAAGAAAAAAAAACCACGGGTAGGTGGTATACAATTATGGATGGACTGCCGAGTGCCGACACAGAGGTAGCTACAGCCGTGAACTACCGTACTGTGTCTGCTGCGACTGGATGATAAATAATGATATAAAAAATATATATATATCACTACTGCAGCCGGACAGGTATATATTATATAATGACGGACCTGCTGGACACTGTCTGTCAGCAGAATGAGTTTTTTATAGAATAAAAAAAAAAAACACCACACAAGTGAAGTCACACGACGAGTGTTTAACTTTTTCAGGCAATCACAATATAGTATACTACTAACTATACTGGTGGTCAGTGTGGTCAGGTCACTGGTCAGTCACACTGGCAGTGGCACTCCTGCAGCAAAAGTGTGCACTGTTTAATTTTAATATAATATGTACTCCTGGCTCCTGCTATAACCTATAACTGGCACTGCAGTGCTCCCCAGTCTCCCCCACAATTATAAGCTGTGTGAGCTGAGCACAGTCAGATATATATACATAGATGATGCAGCACACTGGGCTGAGCAGTGCACACAGATATGGTATGTGACTGAGTCACTGTGTGTATCGTTTTTTTCAGGCAGAGAACGGATATATTAAATAAAACTGCACTGTCTGGTGGTCACTGTGGTCAGTCACTAGTAAACTCTGCACTCTCTACACTTCTACAGTACTCCTAAGCTCCAGTAAATCAGGTCAATCTCTCTCTCTCTTCTAATCTAAATGGAGAGGACGCCAGCCACGTCCTCTCCCTATCAATCTCAATGCACGTGTGAAAATGGCGGCGACGCGCGGCTCCTTATATAGAATCCGAGTCTCGCGAGAATCCGACAGCGTCATGATGACGTTCGGGCGCGCTCGGGTTAACCGAGCAAGGCGGGAGGATCCGAGTCTGCTCGGACCCGTGAAAAAAACCATGAAGTTCGGGCGGGTTCGGATTCAGAGAAACCGAACCCGCTCATCTCTAGTAGGGACTCCTGTTTCTAACATATTTCTTGCACCTAACTTGGGTGGTCATTCCGAGTTGCTCGCTCGCTAGCTGTTTTTAGCAGCCATGCAAACTCTATGCCGCCTCCCACTGGGAGTGTATTTTAGCTAGTGATGTGCACCGGACATTTTTCGGGTTTTGTGTTTTGGTTTTGGATTCGGTTCCCCGGCCGTGTTTTGGATTCGGACGCGTTTTGGCAAAACCTCACCGAAATTTTTTTGTCGGATTCGGGTGTGTTTTGGATTCGGGTGTTTTTTTCAAAAAACTCTAAAAAACAGCTTAAATTATAGAATTTGGGGGTCATTTTGATCCCAAAGTATTATTAACCTCAATTACCATAATTTCCACTCATTTCCAGTCTATTGTGAACAGCTCACACCTCACAATATTATTTTTAGTCCTACAATTTGCACCGAGGTCGCTGGATGGCTAAGCTTAGCGACACAAGTGGCCGACACAAACACCTGGCCCATCTAGGAGTGGCACTGCAGTGTCAGGCAGGATGGCACTTCAGAAAAATTGTCCCAAAACAGCACATGATGCAAAGAAAAAAAGAGGCGCACCAAGGTCGCTGTGTGACTCAGCTAAGCGACACAAGTGGCCGACACAAACACCTGGCCCATCTAGGAGTGGCACTGCAGTGTCAGGCAGGATGGCACTTCCAAAAAATTGTCCCCAAACAGCACATGATGCAAAGAAAAAAAGAGGCGCACCAAGGTCGCTGGTTGGCTAAGCTAAGCGACACAAGTGGCCGACACAAACACCTGGCCCATCTAGGAGTTGCACTGCAGTGTCAGGCAGGATGGCACTTCCAAAAAATCGTCCCCAAACAGCACATGATGCAAAGAAAAAAAGAGGCGCACCAAAGTCGCTGGATGGCTTAGCTAAGCGACACAAGTGGCCGACACAAACACCTGGCCCATCTAGGAGTGGCACTGCAGTGTCAGGCAGGATGGCACTTCCAAAAAATTGTCCCCAAACAGCACATGATGCAAAGAAAAAAAGAGGCGCACCAAGGTCGCTGGTTGGCTAAGCTAAGCGACACAAGTGGCCGACACAAACACCTGGCCCATCTAGGAGTTGCACTGCAGTGTCAGGCAGGATGGCACTTCCAAAAAATCGTCCCCAAACAGCACATGATGCAAAGAAAAAAAGAGGCGCACCAAAGTCGCTGGATGGCTTAGCTAAGCGACACAAGTGGCCGACACAAACACCTGGCCCATCTAGGAGTGGCACTGCAGTGTCAGGCAGGATGGCACTTCAAAAAAATTGTCCCCAAACAGCACATGATGCAAAGAAAAAAAAAGAGGCGCACCAAGGTCGCTGTGTGACTAAGCTAAGCGACACAAGTGGCCGACACAAACACCTGGCCCATCTAGGAGTGGCACTGCAGTGTCAGGCAGGATGGCACTTCCAAAAAATTGTCCCCAAACAGCACATGATGCAAAGAAAAAAAGAGGCGCACCAAGGTCGCTGGATGGCTAAGCTAAGCGACACAAGTGGCCGACACAAACACCTGGCCCATCTAGGAGTGGCACTGCAGTGTCAGGCAGGATGGCACTTTAAAAAAATAGTCCCCAAACAGCACATGATGCAAAGAAAAATGAAAGAAAAAAGAGGTGCAAGATGGAATTGTCCTTGGGCCCTCCCACCCACCCTTATGTTGTATAAACAGGACATGCACACTTTAACGAACCCATCATTTCAGCGACAGGGTCTGCCACACGACTGTGACTGAAATGACTGGTTGGTTTGGGCCCCCCCCAAAAAAGAAGCAATCAATCTCTCCTTGCACAAACTGGCTCTGCAGAGGCAAGATGTCCACCTCATCATCATCCTCCGATTCCTCACCCCTTTCACTATGTACATCCCCCTCCTCACAGATTATTAATTCGTCCCCACTGGAATCCACCATCTTCGGTCCCCGTGTACTTTCTGGAGGCAATTGCTGCTGGTGAATGTCTCCACGGAGGAATTGATTATAATTCATTTTGATGTACATCATCTTCTCCACATTTTCTGGAAGTAACCTCGTACGCCGATTGCTGACAAGGTGAGCAGCTGCACTAAACACTCTTTCGGAGTACACACTGGAGGGAGGGCAACTTAGGTAGAATAAAGCCAGTTTGTGCAAGGGCCTCCAAATTGCCTCTTTTTCCTGCCAGTATACGTACGGACTGTCTGACGTGCCTACTTGGATGCGATCACTCATATAATCCTCCACCATTCTTTCAATGGTGAGAGAATCATATGCAGTGACAGTAGACGACATGTCAGTAATCGTTGGCAGGTCCTTCCGTCCGGACCAGATGTCAGCACTCGCTCCAGACTGCCCAGCATCACCGCCAGCGGGTGGGCTCGGAATTCTTAGCCTTTTCCTCGCACCCCCAGTTGCGGGAGAATGTGAAGGAGGAGCTGTTGACGGGTCACGTTCCGCTTGACTTGACAATTTTCTCACCAGCAGGTCTTTGAACCTCTGCAGACTTGTGTCTGCCGGAAAGAGAGATACAACGTAGGTTTTAAATCTAGGATCGAGCACGGTGGCCAAAATGTAGTGCTCTGATTTCAACAGATTGACCACCCGTGAATCCTGGTTAAGCGAATGAAGGGCTCCATCCACAAGTCCCACATGCCTAGCGGAATCGCTCTGTTTTAGCTCCTCCTTCAATGTCTCCAGCTTCTTCTGCAAAAGCCTGATGAGGGGAATGACCTGACTCAGGCTGGCAGTGTCTGGACTGACTTCATATGTGGCAAGTTCAAAGGGTTGCAGAACCTTGCACAACGTTGAAATCATTCTCCACTGCACTTGAGTCAGGTGCATTCCCCCTCCTTTGCCTATATCGTGGGCAGATGTATAGGCTTCAATGGCCTTTTGCTGCTCCTCCATCCTCTGAAGCATATAGAGGGTTGAATTCCACCTCGTTACCACCTCTTGCTTCAGATGATGGCAGGGCAGGTTCAGGTGTTTGTGGTGGTGCTCCAGTCTTCTGTACGCGGTGCCTGTACGCCGAAAGTGGCACGCAATTCTTCTGGCCACCGACAGCAACTCTTGCACGCCCCTGTCGTTTTTTAAATAATTCTGCACCACCAAATTCAAGGTATGGGCAAAACATGGGACGTGCTGGAATTTGCCCAGATGTAATGCACGCACAATATTGCTGGCGTTGTCCGATGTCACAAATCCCCAGGAAAGTCAAATTGGGGTAAGCCATTCTGCGATGATCTTCCTCAGTTCCCGTAAGAGGTTGTCAGCTGTGTGCCTCTTATGGAAAGCGGTGATACAAAGCGTAGCCTGCCTAGGAACGAGTTGGCGTTTGCGAACGCCGCTGCTGTTCTTGCTGCGGGAGGCAATACATCTACCCAGTGGGCTGTCACAGTCATATAGTCCTGAGTCTGCCCTGCTCCACTTGTCCACATGTCCGTGGTTAAGTGGACATTGGGTACAACTACATTTTTTAGGACACTGGTGACTCTTTTTCTGAGGTCTGTGTACATTTTCGGTATCGCCTGCCTAGAGAAATGGAACCTAGATGGTATTTGGTACCGGGGACACAGTACCTCAATCAAGTCAATAGTTGCCTCTGAATTAACGATGGATACCGGAACCACGTTTCTCACCGCCCAGGCTGCCAAGGCCTGAGTTATCTGCTTTGCAGCAGGATGACTGCTGTGATATTTCATCTGCCTCGCAAAGGACTGTTGGACAGTCAATTGCTTACTGGAAGTAGTACAAGTGGTCTTCCGACTTCCCCTCTGGGATGCCGATCGACTCCCAGTAGCAACAACAGCAGCGCCAGCAGCAGAAGGCGTTACACTCAAGGATGCATCGGAGGAATCCCAGGCAGGAGAGGACTCGTCAGACTTGACAGTGACATGGCCTGCAGGACTATTGGCTTTCCTGGGTAAGGAGGAAATTGACACTGAGGGAGTTGGTGGTGTGGTTTGCAGGAGCTTGGTTACAAGAGGAAGGGATTTAGTGGTCAGTGGACTGCTTCCGCTGTCACCCAAAGTTTTTGAACTTGTCACTGACTTATGATGAATGCGCTGCAGGTGACGTATAAGGGAGGATGTTCCGAGGTGGTTAACGTCCTTACCCCTACTTATTACAGCTTGACAAAGGCAACACACGGCTTGACACCTGTTGTCCGCATTTGTGTTGAAATAATTCCACACCGAAAAGGTGATTTTTTTTGTATTTTGACCTGGCATGTCAATGGCCATATTCATCCCACGGACAACAGGTGTCTCCCCGGGTGCCTGACTTAAACAAACCACCTCACCATCAGAATCCTTCTTGTCAATTTCCTCCCCAGCGCCAGCAACACCCTTATCCTCATCCTGGTGTACTTCAACAGTGACATCTTCAATTTGACTATCAGGAACTGGACTGCGGGTGCTCCTTCCAGCACTTGCAGGGGGCGTGCAAATGGTGGAAGGCGCAAGCTCTTCCCGTCCAGTGTTGGGAAGGTCAGGCATCGCAACCGACACAATTGGACTCTCCTTGGGTATTTGTGATTTAGAAGAACGCACAGTTCTTTGCTGTGCTTTTGCCAGCTTAAGTCTTTTCATTTTTCTAGCGAGAGGATGAGTGCTTCCATCCTCATGTGAAGCTGAACCACTAGCCATGAACATAGGCCAGGGCCTCAGCCGTTCCTTGCCACTCCGTGTCGTAAATGGCATATTGGCAAGTTTACGCTTCTCCTCAGACGATTTTAATTTTGATTTTTGGGTCATTTTACTGAACTTTTGCTTTTTGGATTTTACATGCTCTCTACTATGACATTGGGCATCGGCCTTGGCAGACGACGTTGATGGCATTTCATCGTCTCGGCCATGACTAGTGGCAGCAGCTTCAGCACGAGGTGGAAGAGGATCTTGATCTTTCCCTATTTTAACCTCCACATTTTTGTTCTCCATTTTTTAATGTGTGGAATTATATGCCAGTATCAATAGCAATGGCCTACAACTTTATATACTGCGCACAATTAACATGCACCACAGGTATAGAATGTAGATGGATAGTATACTTAATGGATGACGACACAGAGGTAGGTACAGCAGTGACCTACCGTACTGCTATATGTAGTATACTGGTGGTCACTGTGTCAGCAAACTGCAAAACTAAAATGCACCACAGGTATAGAATGTAGATGGATAGTATACTTAATGAATGATGACACAGAGGTAGGTACAGCAGTGGCCTACCGTACTGCTATATATAGTATACTGGTGGTCACTGTGTCAGCAAACTGCAAAACTAAAATGCACCACAGGTATAGAATGTAGATGGATAGTATACTTAATGAATGATGACACAGAGGTAGGTACAGCAGTGGCCTACCGTACTGCTATATATAGTATACTGGTGGTCACTGTGTCAGCAAACTGCAAAACTAAAATGCACCACAGGTATAGAATGTAGATGGATAGTATACTTAATGGATGATGACACAGAGGTAGGTACAGCAGTGGCCTACCGTACTGCTATATATAGTATACTGGTGGTCACTGTGTCAGCAAACTGCAAAACTAAAATGCACCACAGGTATAGAATGTAGATGGATAGTATACTTAATGAATGACGACACAGAGGTAGGTACAGCAGTGGCCTACCGTACTGCTATATATAGTATATGTGTTTGGAGACTTACTTAACCAGTACAGCATAGGACGCCAGGCCTATTAGGACGCTGCAGTGGCTAGTATATGAAGTGGCTAGTTATTAAGTGGCAGCTAATATCAATAGCAGTGTTATACCTGTGTTTCACTGGTTGCATCTTCAGCTGATATTTGGAATTGACTCCTGTCTCTCCTTTTCACCAACAGGTAACTAATGCAGAGGGCTGACCACTGTTTCTAGCTAAAGGATATTTTTGGTAACTAATGCAGAGGGCTGACCACTGTTTCTAGCTAAAGGATATTTTTGGTAACTAATGCAGAGGCTGACCACTGTTTCTAGCTAAAGGATATTTTTGGTAACTAATGCAGAGGGCTGACCACTGTTTCTAGCTAAATGATATTTTTGGTAACTAATGCAGAGGGCTGACCACTGTTTCTAGCTAAAGGATATATTTTGTAAATTGTTAAGTGGATTAATATCTGTAGTCAGCAAAAACTTTATGATTGACCTGGTTTAGTGATCTCACATTTGGTAGTGATTTACACCTTTTGGAGGAGGGTTGCTGTGTGGGGGAGGGGGTTGTAATCACAAGGAGCTTGTGTTTGGAGACTTACTTAACCAGTACAGCATAGGACGCTAGGCCTATTAGGACGCTGCAGTGGCTAGTATATGAAGTGGCTAGTTATTAAGTGGCAGCTAATATCAATAGCAGTGTTATACCTGTGTTAAACCGAAGGAAACAGAAGGCAAACAATCTAATAAGATAACAAACGACTGCATTACAACTTAAATACTCTTGAACTTTATGTGGCCTCTCCTCGCCTCAAACATGAGAACACCAAGACCAGGCTTACCACCTCTCTGGCTGAGAACATCAAGTCTGCCCCTGGGCCTAACCATCAAGATGAACAGGGAACTGTGGGGAAAGAGGACCAGGATCAGCAGGGACATCACCATTGCGTCTGAGTATGCCCCCCACATTCTCCTTCCCAGCCGTACTAAGATCTGATCAAAATGTTATCCCACTCCTACTTCTGCCACTAGTTACCTGCTATTGTGTTTTTGTTTTGTTTTTTTGTTTTTCTTTCCTCTTCATTGCTCGCTTCCACCCCACCATGTGTTTTCCTGTAATGTGTACCTCCACTGATTGCACACCTTTCCATTGTGCCCTACATGCAGGGTACATCATACTACTACATAAGCATCAGTTTTCCAATATATGAACTTGCCCTTGTATGGCTCACCTCCCACAGTGTAACCTTCAAAGTGCGCCCAACATGGCTGCCCCATATGGTACACTTGTGGATGGGATGAAAAATACATGGACCTTGTGGTTGTGTTGGAACCCTACTCTAAACTGTAGGACTCTGAAATCACCCCCATTTTGTGTCATCTCTTCTAGGGGTAGACTATTCCACCCTGGGTAATCCTACGCGGAGCGCCCAAGATGGCTGCTGCACTTGGTACCTATGAGGGTGGAATACACAACCCTTGGAAGTTATTACCCAAAATACCTGCACCAATCCTGCGTTATGCTTTCTGTGGGCTTAAGGTTTTTCTTTTTTGTCTGTGTTGCTTGTCTATTGTTGTATTACTCAAATCCTCTGTATCATGTGTATTGTTTTTGATGTCTGTAAAGCGCCTTGAGTCCTGTTGGAGAAAGAGCGCTATATAAATAAAATTATTATTATTATTATTATTATACTGGTGGTCACTGTGTCAGCAAACTTCAAAACTAAAATGCACCACAGGTATAGAATGTAGATGGATAGTATACTTAATGGATGACGACACAGAGGTAGGTACAGCATGGCCTACCGTACTGCTATATATAGTATACTGGTGGTCACTGTGTCAGCAAACTGCAAAACTAAAATGCACCACAGGTATAGAATGTAGATGGATAGTATACTTAATGGATGACGACACAGAGGTAGGTACAGCAGTGGCCTACCGTACTGCTATATATAGTATACTGGTGGTCAGGGCCGGCTCCAGGCATGTTCGACTGGAGCGGCCGCGCGGGGCGCCACTCTTTTAGGGCGCCGCACGCTGCGGCCGCCATATTCCTGCCTGGAGCCAGCCTTCAAACTGTGTGTGTGTGCGCGCAGCGCGCTGTGCGGCGCCGGCGTCTGACGTTAGACGCCGGCGCCGCGCAGCGCAGACGGAATCGTTCATCCGTCCAGCCGCCCGCCCGCCTGCCTGCCTGCCTGGGCCCACAGCAGTACTCCCCCTCCCGGCTCCCAGCACCGCAGTCCGCAGTGACAATGCCATGTAAGTTAAAATCTGCACTGTGGGGGCATTATATATCTGGCACTGTGGGGGCATTATGTTTATTCATGTGGGGGCATATCTGCACTGTGGGGGCATTATATATCTGGCACTGTGGGGGCATATCTGCACTGTGGGGGCATTATATATCTGGCACTGTGGGGGCATATCTGCACTGTGGGGGCATTATATATCTGGCACTGTGGGGGCATAGCTGCACTGTGGGGGCATTGATTCTTGCACTGTGGGGGCATATCTGCACTGTGGGGGCATTATATATCTGGCACTGTGGGGGCATATCTGCACTGTGGGGGCATTATATATCTGGCACTGTGGGGGCATAGCTGCACTGTGGGGGCATTGTTTCTTGCACTGTGGGGGCATATCTGCACTGTGGGGGCATTATATATCTGGCACTGTGGGGGCATATCTGCACTGTGGGGGCATTATATATCTGGCACTGTGGGGGCATATCTGCACTGTGGGGGCATTATATATCTGGCACTGTGGGGGCATAGCTGCACTGTGGTGGCATTATGTTTCTTGCACTGTGGGGGCATATCTGCACTGTGGGGGCATTATGTATCTGGCACTGTGGGGGCATATCTGCACTGTGGGGGCATTATATATCTGGCACTGTGGGGGCATAGCTGCACTGTGGGGGCATTATGTTTCTGGCACTGTGGGGGCATATCTGCACTGTGGGGGCATTATGTATCTGGCACTGTGGGGGCATATCTGCACTGTGGGGGCATTATATATCTGGCACTGTGGGGGCATATCTGCACTGTGGGGGCATTATATATCTGGCACTGTGGGGGCATAGCTGCACTGTGGGGGCATTATGTTTCTGGCACTGTGGGGGCATATCTGCACTGTGGGGGCATTATGTATATGGCACTGTGGGGGCATATCTGGCACTGGGGGCATTAATGTATCTGACACTGTGGGGGGCAATAATGCATCTGGCACTGTGTGGGCACTTATGCATCTGGCAATATGTGGGCATTTATGTATCTGGCACTGGGGGGATTTATGTATCTGGCCCTGTGGTGGCATATCTGGCACTGTGCGGGCATTTTTATATATGGCACAGTGGGGACATATCTGGCACTGTGTGGGCATTTTTATATCTGGCACTGTGTGGGCACTTATGTATCTGGCACTGCGGGGGCATCATGTATCTGGCACTGTGGGGGGCATATCTGCACTGTGGAGGCACTTATGTATCTGGCACTTTGGGGGCATTTATGTATCTGAACTGTGGGTGCATATCTGGCACTGTGTGGCCATTTATGTAGCTGGCACTGCTGGGGGGCATGTCACGTGTAGCTGGCACTGCTGGGGGGCATGTCATGTAGTGTTCCCGCTAGGCGTCTGTGGCTAGGCAATGTGTCTCAGTGCTGTGCCTGGCGCAAAGTGTATAGGAGGTTCTACCTGGTGCAGTGTGTATTAGCTGCACTACTGTGTGGTGTAATGCAAATTGCCACTATTATGTGGCCACGTACCTTCCCCACGAAGTAACTCCCATTAATTTTTGCTGCGCGCCTTCGGCGCGCACTGTCCATGCTTTGACATATAGGTGTGGGAACAACAAGCAGTATGTACATCATTTTGCCCTCCTAACTTAAAAATGTGCCCTCCCTGTGATCAGCACCATGCCCTAAAAAGTGAACACTATCCTGTGTAGCTGGCACTACTGGGGGGCATGTCATGTGTAGCTGGCACTGCTGCGGGGCATGTCATGTGTAGCTGGCACTGCTGCGGGGCATGTCATGTGTAGCTGGCACTGCTGGGAGGCATGTCATGTCTATCTGGCACTGCTGGGAGGCATGTCATGTCTATCTGGCACTGCACATTATGTGTATCTGGCACTATACTGGAGACATTGTGTGTAAGGAACACTACTGTGGCTATGTGTAAGGCTGCTAATTGTGTGAAAATATTTTTACAGTTTGATGATATGAAGTTACGAGTCCACGCCCACTTTTCCAGAGGCCACACCCACTTTTCCGGGAGCGCGCGCGCCTTCGGCGCGCGCATGGGGGGGGGGCGCTTTTACATTTTCTCGCTCAGGGTGCTAGTAGGCCTGGAGCCGGCCCTGCTGGTGGTCACTGTGTCAGCAAACTGCAAATTTAAAATGCACCACAGGTATAGAATGTAGATGGATAGTATACTTAATGGATGACGACACAGAGGTAGGTACAGCAGTGGCCTACCGTACTGCTATATATAGTATACTGGTGGTCACTGTGTCAGCAAACTGCAAAACTAAAATGCACCACAGGTATAGAATGTAGATGGATAGTATACTTAATGAATGACGACACAGAGGTAGGTACAGCAGTGGCCTACCGTACTGCTATATATAGTATACTGGTGGTCACTGGTCAGCAAAACTCTGCACTGTACTCCTCCTATATAATATTAATTATACTGGTGGTCCCCAGTCCCCACAATAAAGCAGCACACTGAGCACAGATATGGAGAGTTTTTCAGGCAGACAACGTATACTGGTGGTCACTGTCAGCAAAACTCTGCACTGTACTCCTGCTATATAATACAGCTGCTCCCCAGTCCCCACAATTAAGCAGTGTGAGCACAGATATATTATGCAGCACACTGAGCACAGATATGGTATGGAGCGTTTTTTTCAGGCAGAGAACGGATAAAAAACTGGTGGTCACTTATCAGCAAAACTCTGCACTGTACTCCTCCTAACAGCTGCTCCCCAGTCCTCCCCACAATTAAGCAATAAAGCAATCAAGTTCAACAATAAACGGAGAGGACGCCAGCCATGTCCTCTACCTATCATCTTCAATGCACGAGTGAAAATGGCGGCGACGCGCGGCTGCTTATATAGAATCCGAATCTCGCGAGAATCCACAGCGGGATGATGACGTTTGGGGGGTTAGCCGAGCAAGGCGGGAAGGTTCGAACCTGCCTCGGACCCGTGTAAAAAGGGTGAAGTTCGGGGAGGTTCGGTTTCCGAGAAACCGAACCCGCTCATCTCTAATTTTAGCTTAGCAGAAGTGCGAACGAAAGGTTCGCAGAGCGGCTACAATTTTTTTTTGCAGTATTAGAGTAGCTCAAAACCTACTCAGCGCATGCGATCACTTCAGACTGATCAGTTCCTGTTTTGACATCACAAACGTTCGCCCAGCCACGCCTGCGTTTTTCCTGCCACGCCTGCGTTTTTTCGAACACTCCCTGAAAACGGTCAGTTGACACCCAGAAACGCCTACTTCATGTCAATCACTCTGCGGCCAGCAGTGCGACTGAAAAGCTTCGCTAGACCTTGTGTGAAACTACATCGTTCTTTCTGATAGTACGTCGCGTGTGCACATTGTGCCGCATACACATGCACAGAAGCAGTCATTTGTTTGCCTCATCGTTGCATAGCGAACGAATGCAGCTAGCGATCAACTCGGAATCACCACCATGGTGCTGTGCAGGAGCAGACACTAATGATGGCACTTGCAGCAGGCAGCGTAAAACCAATGGCGGCAAGGGTTTCCGCTTTAACACATACATTCCCGCACATTAGTTGAATATATAGTCGCATTAGCATTAGCATAAGGTAATAAGTAATTCTACCTTGGGTGCACTCAACTAAAGCCACTTTGTGTGCGGCTCAGGACAAGCCCCTCTATCTCTCCAATAGCAGTAGAAAACACCACAAAGCCAAGAAATTGGAGCAGCATTTTCCAAATTAAAGATTTATTATAGTTTACTCAATTGCTGGACAAGATTATGGCTGCAATACTGCTGGAAATAACTGATGCAGCTTCTTCTTCTCTATTGGTCACTTCCCAATTTGTACATTCCACAAACCCTTCTACCTATATAATCCCTTCCAAATGATCAGTATAATCTACACGCATAATACCACTTCCATGCTACAGAAACCCTTCAGACAACTCTTCAGTTACAACATTTAGAGGTCTATGTACTAAGCCTTGGAGAAAGATAAAGTGAACGGAGATAAAGTATCAGCTCCTGTCATTTTTCAAACACAGACTGCAACATGGCAGGTAGGAGCTGACTGGGTATGGGCCCTCATTCCGAGTTGATCGCATCAAGCAACTTTTTGCTGCTGGTGCGATCAACTAATCTCCGCCTCTGGGGGAGTGTATTTTAGCATAGCAGGGCTGTGATTACTTGTGCAGCCCTGCTATGCTAAAAAAGTTTCCTGCAAAACAAGACCAGGGTCAGACATACTTACCCTGTGCGACGGATCCAGCGATGATGGGTCCAGCTTTGACATCAGACATCTGCCCTCCGTTTACCAGGACACGCCTGCGCTGTTTCTTACCACTCCCCGAAACCAGTCTCCAATGGTCAGTTGATGCCCCGGAACCCCTTCCTGCATTCAATCTTCTTGCGATCGCCGCAGCAACCGCTTTTTCCGCTGTCAGCGGCGTTGCCCAGCGACGGCTGTCGCCAGTGACGACGCGCATGCACATTATGGCCCCCGCGCGTGCACAGTAGTGACAGCTGTGAGTACAAAGCACGCTGCGATTGGGTCGGAATGACCCCCGTAATGTGATCGAGGGCCCAGACCTGGCATGTTTTATATTGGCTGGTACCATCTGAGGACTCAGACTTACTGTATAGTTTTATATATGGTTATAACTGGTAACAATAGCAGCAATTTATATAAAGCTTATGCTAGCCATACATCAGACCAACTTCAGACCAACATTCCTCAAACTCTCCAAACCTCCAACCATCCAACTTTTCTGTCCAACTAAAACAGTGCTCCACACATCTAACCAACTTTTCATCAGACCAGCAGACCAGCCAACTTCTCTCCAACTTGTGATGTCACAGAAGTAGGCGGACAGTGCCTGCCTACTTCTGCATGTTTACCTGACGTAGAGGATGACGGGGAGAGTCATTGAGTGACAGGGAGAGGGTGACAGGAGAGAGAGGGTAATGGGGAGATAGTGACGCAGAGGAAAGGTAGAGAGTGAGGCACTGGGTGACAGGGAGGGAGTGGGAGACGGATAAGCAGAGGATGACAATGTGAGTCAGTGGGTGATAATGGGAGGCAGCAGGTGATGCTAGTGAATGGGTGACGGTGACACAGGGAATAGAGGGTGAGGCATCAGGTGACTGCGGCAGATAGTGGGAGATGGAGAGGCAGAGGATGATGGAAATAGGCAGGGGTGATAGGGAGATAGTGGGTGACTGGGTAGCAGCATATGACAGCTGTGGCAGTTTGAGAACGGGGGCTATCAGTGTGGTAGCAATCTCCCAGCATCTACCGACCACCGCAGCCCTGCACACAGCAGTGTGCTGGGCTGGGGAAACAAGTTGCTGTGCTGCCACTGAGAGGCAAGGGGGAAGGCAGGGTAATTAGTAGAGATGAGCGCCGGAAATTTTTCGGGTTTTGTGTTTTAGTTTTGGGTTCGGTTCCGCGGCCGTGTTTTGGGTTCGACCGCGTTTTGGCAAAACCTCACCGAATTTTTTTTGTCGGATTCGGGTGTGTTTTTGATTCGGGTGTTTTTTTCAAAAAACCCTAAAAAACAGCTTAAATCATAGAATTTGGGGGTCATTTTGATCCCAAAGTATTATTAACCTCAAAAACCATAATTTCCACTCATTTTCAGTCTATTCTGAATACCTCATACCTCACAATATTATTTTTAGTCTTAAAATTTGCACCGAGGTCGCTGTGTGAGTAAGATAAGCGACCCTAGTGGCCGACACAAACACCGGGCCCATCTAGGAGTGGCACTGCAGTGTCACGCAGGATGTCCCTTCCAAAAAACCCTCCCCAAACAGCACATGACGCAAAGAAAAAAAGAGGCGCAATGAGGTAGCTGTGTGAGTAAGATAAGCGACCCTAGTGGCCGACACAAACACCGGGCCCATCTAGGAGTGGCACTGCAGTGTCACGCAGGATGTCCCTTCCAAAAAACCCTCCCCAAACAGCACATGACGCAAAGAAAAAAAGAGGCGCAATGAGGTAGCTGACTGTGTGAGTAAGATAAGCGACCCTAGTGGCCGACACAAACACCGGGCCCATCTAGGAGTGGCACTGCAGTGTCACGCAGGATGTCCCTTCCAAAAAACCCTCCCCAAACAGCACATGACGCAAAGAAAAAAAGAGGCGCAATGAGGTAGCTGACTGTGTGAGTAAGATAAGCGACCCTAGTGGCCGACACAAACACCGGGCCCATCTAGGAGTGGCACTGCAGTGTCACGCAGGATGGCCCTTCCAAAAAACCCTCCCCAAACAGCACATGACGCAAAGAAAAATAAAAGAAAAAAGAGGTGCAAGATGGAATTGTCCTTGGGCCCTCCCACCCACCCTTATGTTGTATAAACAAAATAGGACATGCACACTTTAACCAACCCATCATTTCAGTGACAGGGTCTGCCACACGACTGTGACTGATATGACGGGTTGGTTTGGACCCCCCCCAAAAAAGAAGCAATTAATCTCTCCTTGCACAAACTGGCTCTACAGAGGCAAGATGTCCACCTCATCATCATCCTCCGATATATCACCGTGTACATCCCCCTCCTCACAGATTATCAATTCGTCCCCACTGGAATCCACCATCTCAGCTCCCTGTGTACTTTGTGGAGGCAATTGCTGCTGGTCAATGTCTCCGCGGAGGAATTGATTATAATTAATTTTAATGAACATCATCTTCTCCACATTTTCTGGATGTAACCTCGTACGCCGATTGCTGACAAGGTGAGCGGCGGCACTAAACACTCTTTCGGAGTACACACTTGTGGGAGGGCAACTTAGGTAGAATAAAGCCAGTTTGTGCAAGGGCCTCCAAATTGCCTCTTTTTCCTGCCAGTATAAGTACGGACTGTGTGACGTGCCTACTTGGATGCGGTCACTCATATAATCCTCCACCATTCTTTCAATGTTGAGAGAATCATATGCAGTGACAGTAGACGACATGTCCGTAATCGTTGTCAGGTCCTTCAGTCCGGACCAGATGTCAGCATCAGCAGTCGCTCCAGACTGCCCTGCATCACCGCCAGCGGGTGGGCTCGGAATTCTGAGCCTTTTCCTCGCACCCCCAGTTGCGGGAGAATGTGAAGGAGGAGATGTTGACAGGTCGCGTTCCGCTTGACTTGACAATTTTCTCACCAGCAGGTCTTTCAACCCCAGCAGACTTGTGTCTGCCGGAAAGAGAGATCCAAGGTAGGCTTTAAATCTAGGATCGAGCATGGTGGCCAAAATGTAGTGCTCTGATTTCAACAGATTGACCACCCGTGAATCCTTGTTAAGCGAATTAAGGGCTCCATCCACAAGTCCCACATGCCTAGCGGAATCGCTCCGTGTTAGCTCCTCCTTCAATGTCTCCAGCTTCTTCTGCAAAAGCCTGATGAGGGGAATGACCTGACTCAGGCTGGCAGTGTCTGAACTGACTTCACGTGTGGCAAGTTCAAAGGGCATCAGAACCTTGCACAACGTTGAAATCATTCTCCACTGCGCTTGAGACAGGTGCATTCCACCTCCTATATCGTGCTCAATTGTATAGGCTTGAATGGCCTTTTGCTGCTCCTCCAACCTCTGAAGCATATAGAGGGTTGAATTCCACCTCGTTACCACTTCTTGCTTCAGATGATGGCAGGGCAGGTTCAGTAGTTTTTGGTGGTGCTCCAGTCTTCTGTACGTGGTGCCTGTACGCCGAAAGTGTCCCGCAATTCTTCTGGCCACCGACAGCATCTCTTGCACGCCCCTGTCGTTTTTTAAATAATTCTGCACCACCAAATTCAAGGTATGTGCAAAACATGGGACGTGCTGGAATTTGCCCATATTTAATGCACACACAATATTGCTGGCGTTGTCCGATGCCAAAAATCCACAGGAGAGTCCAATTGGGGTAAGCCATTCCGCGATGATCTTCCTCAGTTGCCGTAAGAGGTTTTCAGCTGTGTGCGTATTCTGGAAAGCGGTGATACAAAGCGTAGCCTGCCTAGGAAAGAGTTGGCGTTTGCGAGATGCTGCTACTGGTGCCGCCGCTGCTGTTCTTGCGGCGGGAGTCCATACATCTACCCAGTGGGCTGTCACAGTCATATAGTCCTGACCCTGCCCTGCTCCACTTGTCCACATGTCCGTGGTTAAGTGGACATTGGGTACAACTGCATTTTTTAGGACACTGGTGAGTCTTTTTCTGACGTCCGTGTACATTCTCGGTATCGCCTGCCTAGAGAAGTGGAACCGAGATTGTATTTGGTAACGGGGGCACACTGCCTCAATAAATTGTCTAGTTCCCTGTGAACTAACGGCGGATACCGGACGCACGTCTAACACCAACATAGTTGTCAAGGCCTCAGTTATCCGCTTTGCAGCAGGATGACTGCTGTGATATTTCATCTTCCTCGCAAAGGACTGTTGAACAGTCAATTGCTTACTGGAAGTAGTACAAGTGGGCTTACGACTTCCCCTCTGGGATGACCATCGACTCCCAGCAGCAACAACAGCAGCGCCAGCAGCAGTAGGCGTTACACGCAAGGATGCATCGGAGGAATCCCAGGCAGGAGAGGAATCATCAGAATTGCCAGTGACATGGCCTGCAGGACTATTGGCATTCCTGGGGAAGGAGGAAATTGACGCTGAGGGAGTTGGTGGGGTGGTTTGCGTGAGCTTGGTTACAAGAGGAAGGGATTTACTGGTCAGTGGACTGCTTCCGCTGTCACCCAAAGTTTTTGAACTTGTCACTGACTTATTATGAATGCGCTGCAGGTGACGTATAAGGGAGGATGTTCCGAGGTGGTTAACGTCCTTACCCCTACTTATTACAGCTTGACAAAGGGAACACACGGCTTGACAAATGTTGTCCGCATTTCTGGTGAAATACTTCCACACCGAAGAGCAGATTTTTTTTGTATTTTCACCAGGCATGTCAACGGCCATATTCCTCCCACGGACAACAGGTGTCTCCCCGGGTGCCTGACTTAAACAAACCACCTCACCATCAGAATCCTCCTGGTCAATTTCCTCCCCAGCGCCAGCAACACCCATATCCTCCTCATCCTGGTGTACTTCAACACTGACATCTTCAATCTGACTATCAGGAACTGGACTGCGGGTGCTCCTTCCAGCACTTGCAGGGGGCGTGCAAATGGTGGAAGGCGCATGCTCTTCACGTCCAGTGTTGGGAAGGTCAGGCATCGCAACCGACACAATTGGACTCTCCTTGTGGATTTGGGATTTCGAAGAACGCACAGTTCTTTGCTGTGCTTTTTCCAGCTTGAGTCTTTTCATTTTTCTAGCGAGAGGCTGAGTGCTTCCATCCTCATGTGAAGCTGAACCACTAGCCATGAACATAGGCCAGGGCCTCAGCCGTTCCTTGCCACTCCGTGTGGTAAATGGCATATTGGCAAGTTTACGCTTCTCCTCCGACAATTTTATTTTAGGTTTTGGAGTCCTTTTTTTACTGATATTTGGTGTTTTGGATTTGACATGCTCTGTACTATGACATTGGGCATCGGCCTTGGCAGACGACGTTACTGGCATTTCATTGTCTCGGCCATGACTAGTGGCAGCAGCTTCAGCACGAGGTGGAAGTGGATCTTGATCTTTCCCTAATTTTGGAACCTCAACATTTTTGTTCTCCATATTTTAATAGGCACAACTAAAAGGCACCTCAGGTAAACAATGGAGATGGATGGATACTAGTATACAATTATGGATGGACTGCCGAGTGCCGACACAGAGGTAGCTACAGCCGTGGACTACCGTACTGTACTGTGTCTGCTGCTAATATAGACTGGTTGATAAAGAGATGTAGTATGTATGTATAAAGAAGAAAGAAAAAAAACCACGGGTAGGTGGTATACAATTATGGATGGACTGCCGAGTGCCGACACAGAGGTAGCTACAGCCATGGACTACCATACTGTACTGTGTCTGCTGCTAATATAGACTGGATGATAATGAGATATAGTATGTATAAAGAAGAAAGAAAAAAAAACCACGGGTAGGTGGTATACAATTATGGATGGACTGCCGAGTGCCGACACAGAGGTAGCTACAGCCGTGGACTACCGTACTGTACTGTGTCTGCTGCTAATATAGACTGGATGATAATGAGATGTAGTATGTATAAAGAAGAAAAAAAAACACGGGTAGGTGGTATACAGTTATGGATGGACTGCCGAGTGCCGACACAGAGGTAGCTACAGCCGTGGACTACCGTACTGTACTGTGTCTGCTGCTAATATAGACTGGATGATAATGAGATGTAGTATGTATAAAGAAGAAAGAATAAAAAACCACGGGTAGGTGGTATACAATTATGGACGGACTGCCGAGTGCCGACACAGAGGTAGCTACAGCCGTGGACTACCGTACTGTACTGTGTCTGCTGCTAATATAGACTGGATGATAATGAGATGTAGTATGTATAAAGAAGAAAGAAAAAAAAACCACGGGTAGGTGGTATACAATTATGGATGGACTGTCGAGTGCCGACACAGAGGTAGCTACAGCCGTGGACTACCGTACTGTACTGTGTCTGCTGCTAATATAGACTGGATGATAATGAGATGTAGTATGTATAAAGAAGGAAAAAAAAACCACGGGTAGGTGGTATACAATTATGGATGGACTGCCGAGTGCCGACACAGAGGTAGCTACAGCCGTGGACTACCGTACTGTACTGTGTCTGCTGCTAATATAGACTGGATGATAATGAGATGTAGTATGTATAAAGAAGAAAGAAAAAAAAACCACGGGTAGGTGGTATACAATTATGGATGGACTGCCGAGTGCCGACACAGAGGTAGCTACAGCCGTGGACTACCGTACTGTACTGTGTCTGCTGCTAATATAGACTTGATGATAATGAGATGTAGTATGTATAAAGAAGAAAAAAAAAACCACGGGTAGGTGGTATACAATTATGGATGGACTGCCGAGTGCCGACACAGAGGTAGCTACAGCCGTGGACTACCGTACTGTACTGTGTCTGCTGCTAATATAGACTGGATGATAATGAGATGTAGTATGTATAAAGAAGAAAGAAAAAAAAACCACGGGTAGGTGGTATACAATTATGGATGGACTGCCGAGTGCCGACACAGAGGTAGCTACAGCCGTGGACTACCGTACTGTACTGTGTCTGCTGCTAATATAGACTGGATGATAATGAGATGTAGTATGTATAAAGAAGAAAAAAAAAAACCACGGGTAGGTGGTATACAATTATGGACGGACTGCCGAGTGCCGACACAAAGGTAGCTACAGCCGTGGACTACCGTACTGTACTGTGTCTGCTGCTAATATAGACTGGTTGATAATGAGATGTAGTATGTATAAAGAAGAAAGAAAAAAAAACCACGGGTAGGTGGTATACAATTATGGATGGACTGCCGAGTGCCGACACAGAGGTAGCTACAGCCGTGGACTACCGTACTGTACTGTGTCTGCTGCTAATATAGACTGGATGATAATGAGATGTAGTATGTATAAAGAAGAAGAAAAAAAACCACGGGTAGGAGGTATACAATTATGGATGGACTGCCGAGTGCCGACACAGAGGTAGCTACAGCCGTGGACTACCGTACTGTACTGTGTCTGCTGCTAATATAGACTGGATGATAATGAGATGTAGTATGTATAAAGAAGAAAGAAAAAAAAAACCACGGGTAGGTGGTATACAATTATGGATGGACTGCCGAGTGCCGACACAGAGGTAGCTACAGCCGTGAACTACCGTACTGTGTCTGCTGCGACTGGATGATAAATAATGATATAAAAAATATATATATATCACTACTGCAGCCGGACAGGTATATATTATATAATGACGGACCTGCTGGACACTGTCTGTCAGCAGAATGAGTTTTTTATAGAATAAAAAAACACCACACAAGTCACACGACGAGTGTTTAACTTTTTCAGTCAATCACAATATAGTATACTATACTGGTGGTCAGTGTGGTCAGGTCACTGGTCAGTCACACTGGCAGTGGCACTCCTGCAGCAAAAGTGTGCACTGTTTAATTTTAATAATATGTACTCCTGGCTCTGCTATAACCTATAACTGCTCCCCAGTCTCCCCCACAATTAAGCTGTGTGAGCACAGTCAGATATTATGCATAGATGATGCAGCACACTGGGCTGAGCACAGATATGGTATGTGACTGAGTCACTGTGTATCGTTTTTTTCAGGCAGAGAACGGATTATATTAAATAAAACTGCACTGGTGGTCACTGGTCAGTGGTCAGTCACTAGTAAACTCTGCACTCTCTAGTACTCCTAAGCTCCAGTAAATCAAGTGTCTCTGTCTCAATCTCACTCTCTCTCTTCTAATCTAAATGGAGAGGACGCCAGCCACGTCCTCTCCCTATCAATCTCAATGCACGTGTGAAAATGGCGGCGACGCGCGGCTCCTTATATAGAATCCGAGTCTCGCGATAGAATCCGAGCCTCGCGAGAATCCGACAGCGTCATGATGACGTTCGGGCGCGTTCGGGTTAACCGAGCAAGGCGGGAAGATCCGAGTCGCTCGGATCCGTGTAAAAAAAGCTGAAGTTCGGGCGGGTTCGGATTCCGAGGAACCGAACCCGCTCATCTCTAGTAATTAGTACCCACTTCTACACCTTCTGTCAGTGCCCCTGCTTCCTTTCTGCCCGATTGCTTTGTGCCTTCCTCTCTCTGTCCACCATCATTTGTGCCTCCTCTCGGCTTCCTACATCCCCTGACCAGGTGATACTGCTGCCTACACCCCCAGCTCCCCTCTACGCAGGTGACACAGCTGGTTATTATCTCAAAATCGGTCAGCAGGATCCCACCCCTGTGACCTTGTCGCCAACGTCCTTCTTTTAGGATCACTCATGTCTCCGCTGGCTGCGTCACCTCTGGCAGCAGCAACTCCCAGAAAACCCGAGCCCTGACTGACCTTCAGCTTGGTATGGAGAGGGCCAAGTCAGCAGCAGCCAGGCGACGTCGGGAAGGGGGTGTGGGTGGTCTATCAGCGGGGGGAGTTGCGGACCCCGACATCACTTATTTAAAACTGTGCTGATTCAGAGGTCATGGCTTCCTGCAGAGCCCCGCCGGGTTCTAGTACCCGCTAGCTACTGCCGAAACGCACCACTGACAGGGGCCATATGTATATAAAAAAAATCTGGATTGACAGGCAGCCCCAAATGTGCGTCTGCCAGAAATGCTTTGCTTTAGTTGGTCCCTGTCATTGGGCCCCCTGGGAGCCACCGGGCCCTAGGCACCTGCTTTTGATGATTAGTGGTAAATCTGCCACTGCCGATTACTCCAGCAGACCTGTCCCTATTACTCCAGCAGACCTGCAAGGTGGCACGCATCATGCCCCTATTCTCCCACTGGGGTATGGCCTCACTAGGGAGCGCAACATGAAGAGTCACAGTGCGCCCTGACTGCGCTTGGGGTCCGGTGCGGGGAGTGTGTGTACTCACTCAGGCTGGCTCCCGTGTCCGCTGCCCATGGGACCCGGGGGGGGGGGGGAGTGACCATAGGAGGAGTGCGGGAGTGCCGAGGGGGTCCGCGATCGTGGGTGGGGTGCCGCGATTGCGGAGGTGCAGTCATCTCCGGTGGGGTGCCACTGCAGAGGGTCCCAGTGTGACGGGCAGCTCAGCAGCAGTGATGAACTGCCTCAGCTGCCCCTGAACCTCCTCCCAGCTCCGGCTCCACTGCCGCCGCTGACGAGTCCTGGTGTTCCAGGGGCAGCAGTTAAGTATACTCCTGCTGGGAAAGTGGTGGACCCTGCGGCTGGAGCATGTTTGCAGCGGGAAGGTGTCACCTGGACCTTTGCCTGGAGCGGGATGGTGGAGGCTGGACCCGGACTGCAGCTTTGATGAGGCTGCAGGACCTGTATGATAGCCTTGAGGTGGCACCTGGATGGTGGAGGCGGTGAGGTGTCCGGTCCCGGTGGTAGTGACTGGTGAGGCGTGTGGTCCCTGCGACGGTGTGGACATGACAGCGGCAGACAGCAGAGCCAGGTGAGTGGTTGCCTTGGAGTGCGTGCGGATAGGGGTACTGATCACGCACGCGTGGGGGGATAGGTAACAAGTAGGCGGACACTGCTGGCCAGTGTCCACCTACTTATCGTTCAGTTGGGGGTAAAGTTTCCCCTACACCTGTCGATTAGTTGGGGAAATCAAACAGGTTTGATTTTCCCAAATAGTTATACAGACCGTTTCTGGCCGTTTTTTATCATGTGGGAGCAAACGGCTGATAATCGTTTGCTCCCACACACTGCCAGATTATCTTTCCAACCAGCCAACTAGAGAGAAATCGTTCTGATGTATGGCCAGCGTTAGTATTACAAAGACTGCTTCAGATCCTGATGAAAAAATGGCTATATTTATTAGTGATGTGCACCTGAAATTTTTCGGGTTTTGTGTTTTGGTTTTGGGTTCGGTTCCGTGGCCGTGTTTTGGGTTCGAACGCGTTTTGGCAAAACCTCACCGAATTTTTTTTGTCGGATTCGGGTGTGTTTTGGATTCGGGTGTTTTTTAAAAAAAAAACTAAAAAACAGCTTAAATCATAGACTTTGGGGGTCATTTTGATCCCATAGTATTATTAACTAGAGATGAGCGGGTTCGGTTTCTCTGAAACCGAACCCGCACGAACTTCATGTTTTTTTCACGGGTCCGAGCAGACTCGGATCCTCCCGCCTTGCTCGGTTAACCCGAGCGCGCCCGAACGTCATCATGACGCTGTCGGATTCTCGCGAGACTCGGATTCTCTATAAGGAGCCGCGCGTCGCCGCCATTTTCACACGTGCATTGAGATTGATAGGGAGAGGACGTGGCTGGCGTCCTCTCCATTAGAAATTAGATTAGAAGAGAGAGAGAGATTGTGCAGAGTCAGACAGAGTTTACCACAGTGACCAGTGCAGTTGTTGTTAGTTAACTTTTATTTATTTTAATATATATCCGTTCTCTGCTATATCCGTTCTCTGCCTGAAAAAAAACGATACACAGCAGCAGCCAGTCACACAGTGTGACTCAGTCTGTGTGCACTCAGCTCAGCCCAGTGTGCTGCACATCAATGTATAAAAGGCAAAGCTTATAATAATTGTGGGGGAGACTGGGGAGCACTGCAGGTTGTTATAGCAGGAGCCCCCAGGAGTACATAATATTATATTAATTTAAAATTAAACAGTGCACACTTTTGCTGCAGGAGTGCCACTGCCAGTGTGACTAGTGGTGACCACAGTGCCTGACCACCAGTATAGTAGTATATTCATTGTTGTATGTATTGTATACTATCTCTTTATCAACCAGTCTATATTAGCAGCAGACACAGTACAGTGCGGTAGTTCACGGCTGTGGCTACCTCTGTGTCGGCAGTCGGAACTCGGCAGGCAGTCCGTCCATCCATAATTGTATTACAATATATACCACCTAACCGTGGTATTTTTTTTTCTTTCTTTATACCGTCATAGTGTCATACTAGTTGTTACGAGTATACTACTATCTCTTTATCAACCAGTGTACAGTGCGGTAGTTCACGGCTGTGGCTACCTCTGTGTCGGCAGGCAGTCCGTCCATCCATAATTGTATTATTATTATAATATATACCACCTAACCGTGGTTTTTTTTCCATTCTTTATACCGTCGTCATAGTGTCATACTAGTTGTTACGAGTATACTACTATCTCTTTATCAACCAGTGTACAGTGCGGTAGTTCACGGCTGTGGCTACCTCTGTGTCGGCAGTCGGCAGGCAGTCCGTCCATCCATAATTGTATTATTATTATAATATATACCACCTAACCGTGGTTTTTTTTCCATTCTTTATACCGTCGTCATAGTGTCATACTAGTTGTTACGAGTATACTACTATCTCTTTATCAACCAGTGTACAGTGCGGTAGTTCACGGCTGTGGCTACCTCTGTGTCGGCAGTCGGCAGGCAGTCCGTCCATCCATAATTGTATTATTATTATAATATATACCACCTAACCGTGGTTTTTTTTCCATTCTTTATACCGTCGTCATAGTGTCATACTAGTTGTTACGAGTATACTACTATCTCTTTATCAACCAGTGTACAGTGCGGTAGTTCACGGCTGTGGCTACCTCTGTGTCGGCAGTCGGCAGGCAGTCCGTCCATCCATAATTGTATTATTATTATAATATATACCACCTAACCGTGGTTTTTTTTCCATTCTTTATACCGTCGTCATAGTGTCATACTAGTTGTTACGAGTATACTACTATCTCTTTATCAACCAGTGTACAGTGCGGTAGTTCACGGCTGTGGCTACCTCTGTGTCGGCAGTCGGCAGGCAGTCCGTCCATCCATAATTGTATTATTATTATAATATATACCACCTAACCGTGGTTTTTTTTCCATTCTTTATACCGTCGTCATAGTGTCATACTAGTTGTTACGAGTATACTACTATCTCTTTATCAACCAGTGTACAGTGCGGTAGTTCACGGCTGTGGCTACCTCTGTGTCGGCAGTCGGCAGGCAGTCCGTCCATCCATAATTGTATTATTATTATAATATATACCACCTAACCGTGGTTTTTTTATACCACCTAACCGTGGCAGTCCGTCCATAATTGTATACTAGTAAACTATCCAATCCATCCATCTCCATTGTTTACCTGAGGTGCCTTTTAGTTCTGCCTATAAAATATGGAGAACAAAAAAGTTGAGGTTCCAAAATTAGGGAAAGATCAAGATCCACTTCCACCTCGTGCTGAAGCTGCTGCCACTAGTCATGGCCGAGACGATGAAATGCCAGCAACGTCGTCTGCCAAGGCCGATGCCCAATGTCATAGTACAGAGCATGTCAAATCCAAAACACCAAATATCAGAAAAAAAAGGACTCCAAAACCTAAAATAAAATTGTCGGAGGAGAAGCGTAAACTTGCCAATATGCCATTTACCACACGGAGTGGCAAGGAACGGCTGAGGCCCTGGCCTATGTTCATGGCTAGTGGTTCAGCTTCACATGAGGATGGAAGCACTCAGCCTCTCGCTAGAAAACTGAAAAGACTCAAGCTGGCAAAAGCACCGCAAAGAACTGTGCGTTCTTTGAAATCCCAAATCCACAAGGAGAGTCCAATTGTGTCGTTTGCGATGCCTGACCTTCCCAACACTGGACGTGAAGAGCATGCGCCTTCCACTATTTGCACGCCCCCTGCAAGTGCTGGAAGGAGCACCCGCAGTCCAGTTCCTGATAGTCAGATTGAAGATGTCAGTGTTGAAGTACACCAGGATGAGGAGGATATGGGTGTTGCTGGCGCTGGGGAGGAAATTGACCAGGAGGATTCTGATGGTGAGGTGGTTTGTTTAAGTCAGGCACCCGGGGAGACACCTGTTGTCCGTGGGAGGAATATGGCCGTTGACATGCCAGGTGAAAATACCAAAAAAATCAGCTCTTCGGTGTGGAGGTATTTCACCAGAAATGCGGACAACAGGTGTCAAGCCGTGTGTTCCCTTTGTCAAGCTGTAATAAGTAGGGGTAAGGACGTTAACCACCTCGGAACATCCTCCCTTATACGTCACCTGCAGCGCATTCATAATAAGTCAGTGACAAGTTCAAAAACTTTGGGTGACAGCGGAAGCAGTCCACTGACCAGTAAATCCCTTCCTCTTGTAACCAAGCTCACGCAAACCACCCCACCAACTCCCTCAGTGTCAATTTCCTCCTTCCCCAGGAATGCCAATAGTCCTGCAGGCCATGTCACTGGCAAGTCTGACGAGTCCTTTCCTGCCTGGGATTCCTCCGATGCATCCTTGCGTGTAACGCCTACTGCTGCTGGCGCTGCTGTTGTTGCCGCTGGGAGTCGATGGTCATCCCAGAGGGGAAGTCGTAAGCCCACTTGTACTACTTCCAGTAAGCAATTGACTGTTCAACAGTCCTTTGCGAGGAAGATGAAATATCACAGCAGTCATCCTACTGCAAAGCGGATAACTGAGTCCTTGACAACTATGTTGGTGTTAGACGTGCGTCCGGTATCCGCCGTTAGTTCACAGGGAACTAGACAATTTATTGAGGCAGTGTGCCCCCGTTACCAAATACCATCTAGGTTCCACTTCTCTAGGCAGGCGATACCGAGAATGTACACGGACGTCAGAAAAAGACTCACCAGTGTCCTAAAAAATGCAGTTGTACCCAATGTCCACTTAACCACGGACATGTGGACAAGTGGAGCAGGGCAGGGTCAGGACTATATGACTGTGACAGCCCACTGGGTAGATGTATGGACTCCCGCCGCAAGAACAGCAGCGGCGGCACCAGTAGCAGCATCTCGCAAACGCCAACTCTTTCCTAGGCAGGCTACGCTTTGTATCACCGCTTTCCAGAATACGCACACAGCTGAAAACCTCTTACGGCAACTGAGGAAGATCATCGCGGAATGGCTTACCCCAATTGGACTCTCCTGTGGATTTGTGGCATCGGACAACGCCAGCAATATTGTGTGTGCATTAAATATGGGCAAATTCCAGCACGTCCCATGTTTTGCACATACCTTGAATTTGGTGGTGCAGAATTTTTTAAAAAACGACAGGGGCGTGCAAGAGATGCTGTCGGTGGCCTGAAAAATTGCGGGACACTTTCGGCGTACAGGCACCACGTACAGAAGACTGGAGCACCACCAAAAACTACTGAACCTGCCCTGCCATCATCTGAAGCAAGAAGTGGTAACGAGGTGGAATTCAACCCTCTATATGCTTCAGAGGTTGGAGGAGCAGCAAAAGGCCATTCAAGCCTATACAATTGAGCACGATATAGGAGATGGAATGCACCTGTCTCAAGTGCAGTGGAGAATGATTTCAACGTTGTGCAAGGTTCTGATGCCCTTTGAACTTGCCACACGTGAAGTCAGTTCAGACACTGCCAGCCTGAGTCAGGTCATTCCCCTCATCAGGCTTTTGCAGAAGAAGCTGGAGGCATTGAAGAAGGAGCTAACACGGAGCGATTCCGCTAGGCATGTGGGACTTGTGGATGCAGCCCTTAATTCGCTTAACAAGGATTCACGGGTGGTCAATCTGTTGAAATCAGAGCACTACATTTTGGCCACCGTGCTCGATCCTAGATTTAAAGCCTACCTTGGATCTCTCTTTCCGGCAGACACAGGTCTGCTGGGGTTGAAAGACCTGCTGGTGACAAAATTGTCAAGTCAAGCGGAACGCGACCTGTCAACATCTCCTCCTTCACATTCTCCCGCAACTGGGGGTGCGAGGAAAAGGCTCAGAATTCCGAGCCCACCCGCTGGCGGTGATGCAGGGCAGTCTGGAGCGACTGCTGATGCTGACATCTGGTCCGGACTGAAGGACCTGACAACGATTACGGACATGTCGTCTACTGTCACTGCATATGATTCTCTCAACATTGATAGAATGGTGGAGGATTATATGAGTGACCGCATCCAAGTAGGCACGTCACACAGTCCGTACTTATACTGGCAGGAAAAAGAGGCAATTTGGAGGCCCTTGCACAAACTGGCTTTATTCTACCTAAGTTGCCCTCCCACAAGTGTGTACTCCGAAAGAGTGTTTAGTGCCGCCGCTCACCTTGTCAGCAATCGGCGTACGAGGTTACATCCAGAAAATGTGGAGAAGATGATGTTCATTAAAATGAATTATAATCAATTCCTCCGCGGAGACATTGACCAGCAGCAATTGCCTCCACAAAGTACACAGGGAGCTGAGATGGTGGATTCCAGTGGGGACGAATTGATAATCTGTGAGGAGGGGGATGTACACGGTGAAATATAGGAGGGTGAAGATGAGGTGGACATCTTGCCTCTGTAGAGCCAGTTTGTGCAAGGAGAGATTAATTGCTTCTTTTTTGGGGGGGGTCCAAACCAACCCGTCATATCAGTCACAGTCGTGTGGCAGACCCTGTCACTGAAATGATGGGTTGGTTAAAGTGTGCATGTCCTGTTTTGTTTATACAACATAAGGGTGGGTGGGAGGGCCCAAGGATAATTCCATCTTGCACCTCTTTTTTCTTTTCTTTTTCTTTGCATCATGTGCTGATTGGGGAGGGTTTTTTGGAAGGGACATCCTGCGTGACACTGCAGTGCCACTCCTAGATGGGCCCGGTGTTTGTGTCGGCCACTAGGGTCGCTAATCTTACTCACACAGCTACCTCATTGCGCCTCTTTTTTTCTTTGCGTCATGTGCTGTTTGGGGAGGGTTTTTTGGAAGGGACATCCTGCGTGACACTGCAGTGCCACTCCTAGATGTGCCCGGTGTTTGTGTCGGCCACTAGGGTCGCTAATCTTACTCACACAGTCAGCTACCTCATTGCGCCTCTTTTTTTCTTTGCGTCATGTGCTGTTTGGGGAGGGTTTTTTGGAAGGGCCATCCTGCGTGACACTGCAGTGCCACTCCTAGATGGGCCCGGTGTTTGTGTCGGCCACTAGGGTCGCTAATCTTACTCACACAGCTACCTCATTGCGCCTCTTTTTTTCTTTGCGTCATGTGCTGTTTGGGGAGGGTTTTTTGGAAGGGCCATCCTGCGTGACACTGCAGTGCCACTCCTAGATGGGCCCGGTGTTTGTGTCGGCCACTAGGGTCGCTAATCTTACTCACACAGCTACCTCATTGCGCCTCTTTTTTTCTTTGCGTCATGTGCTGTTTGGGGAGGGTTTTTTGGAAGGGACATCCTGCGTGACACTGCAGTGCCACTCCTAGATGGGCCCGGTGTTTGTGTCGGCCACTAGGGTCGCTTATCTTACTCACACAGCGACCTCGGTGCAAATTTTAGGACTAAAAATAATATTGTGAGGTGTGATGTGTTCAGAATAGGCTGAAAATGAGTGTAAATTATGTTTTTTGAGGTTAATAATACTTTGGGATCAAAATTACCCCCAAATTCTATGATTTAAGCTGTTTTTTAGGGTTTTTTGAAAAAAACACCCGAATCCAAAACACACCCGAATCCGACAAAAATAATTCGGTGAGGTTTTGCCAAAACGCGTTCGAACCCAAAACACGGCCGCGGAACCGAACCCAAAACCAAAACACAAAACCCGAAAAATTTCAGGCGCTCATCTCTATTATTAACCTCAATAACCATAATTTCCACTCATTTTCAGTCTATTCTGAACACCTCACACCTCACAATATTATTTTTAGTCCTAAAATTTGCACCGAGGTCGCTGGATGGCTAAGCTAAGCGACACAAGTGGCCGACACAAACACCTGGCCCATCTAGGAGTGGCACTGCAGTGTCAGGCAGGATGGCACTTCAAAAAAATAGTCCCCAAACAGCACATGATGCAAAGAAAAAAAGAGGCGCACCAAGGTCGCTGTGTGACTAAGCTAAGCGACACAAGTGGCCGACACAAACACCTGGCCCATCTAGGAGTGGCACTGCAGTGTCAGACAGGATGGCACTTAAAAAAATAGTCCCCAAACAGCACATGATGCAAAGAAAAAAAGAGTTGCACCAAAGTCGTTGTGTGACTAAGCTAAGCGACCCAAGTGGCCGACACAAACACCTGGCCCATCTAGGAGTGGCACTGCAGTGTCACGCAGGATGGCCCTTCCAAAAAATACTCCCCAAACAGCAAATGACGCAAAGAAAAAAAAGAGGCGCAATGAGGTAGCTGTGTTACGACTAAGCTAAGCGACCCTAGTGGCCGACACAAACACCTGGCCCATCTAGGAGTGGCACTGCAGTGTCACGCAGGATAGCCCTTCCAAAAAATACTCCCCAAACAGCACATGACGCAAAGAAAAAAAGAGGCGCAATGAGGTAGCTGTGTGACGACTAAGCTAAGCGACCCTAGTGGCCGACACAAACACCTGGCCCATCTAGGAGTGGCACTGCAGTGTCAGACAGGATGGCACTTAAAAAAATAGTCCCCAAACAGCATATGATGCAAAGAAAGAAAGAGCTGCACCAAAGTCGTTGTGTGACTAAGCTAAGCGACCCAAGTGTCCGACACAAACACCTGGCCCATCTAGGAGTGGCACTGCAGTGTCACGCAGGATGGCACTTCCAAAAAATACTCCCCAAACAGCACATGACGCAAAGAAAAAAAGAGGCGCAATGAGGTAGCTGTGTGACGACTAAAGCTAAGCGACCCTAGTTGCCGACACAAATACCTGGCCCATCTAGGAGTGGCACTGCAGTGTCAGACAGGATGGCACTTCAAAAAATAGTCCCCAAACAGCACATGATGCTAAGAAAAAAAGAGCTGCACCAAAGTCGTTGTGTGACTAAGCTAAGCGACCCAAGTGGCCGACACAAACACCTGGCCCATCTAGGAGTGGCACTGCAGTGTCACGCAGGATGGCCCTTCCAAAAAATACTCCCCAAACAGCACATGACGCAAAGAAAAAAAGAGGCACAATGAGGTAGCTGTGTGACAACTAAGCTAAGCAACCCTAGTGGCCGACACAAACACCTGGCCCATCTAGGAGTGGCACTGCAGTGTCACGCAGGATGGCCCTTCCAAAAAATACTCCCCAAACAGCACATGACGCAAAGAAAAAAAGAGGCGCAATGAGGTAGCTGTGTGACGACTAAGCTAAGCGACCCTAGTGGCCGACACAAACCCCTGGCCCATCTAGGAGTGGCACTGCAGTGTCAGGCAGGATGGCACTAAAAAAAATACTCCCCAAACAGCACATGACGCAAAGAAAAATGAAAGAAAAAAGAGGTGCAAGATGGAATGGTCCTTGGGACCTCCCACCCACCCTTATGTTGTAAAAACAGGACATGCACACTTTAACGAACCCATCATTTCAGCGACAGGGTCTGCCACACGACTGTGATTGAAATGACTGGTTGGTTTGGGCCCCCACCAAAAAAGAAGCAATCAATCTCTCCTTGCACAAACTGGCTCTACAGAGGCAAGATGTCCACCTCATCATCATCGTCCGATTCATCACCCCTTTCACTGTGTACATCCCCCTCCTCACAGATTATTAATTCGTCCCCACTGGAATCCACCATCTCAGGTCCCCGTGTACTTTCTGGAGGCAATTGCTGCTGGTGAATGTCTCCATGGAGGAATTGATTATAATTCATTTTAATGAACATCATCTTCTCCACATTTTCTGGAAGTAACCTCGTACGCCGATTGCTGACAAGGTGAGCGGCGGCACTAAACACTCTTTCGGAGTACACACTGGAGGGAGGGCAACTTAGGTAGAATAAAGCCAGTTTGTGCAAGGGCCTCCAAATTGCCTCTTTTTCCTGCCAGTATACGTACGGACTGTCTGACGTGCCTACTTGGATGTGGTCACTCATATAATCCTCCACCATTCTTTAAATGGTGAGAGAATCATATGCAGTGACAGTAGACGACATGTCAGTAATCGTTGGCAGGTCCTTCAGTCCGGACCAGATGTCAGCATCAGCAGTCGCTCCAGACTGCCCTGCATCACCGCCAGTGGGTGGGCTCGGAATTCGTAGCCTTTCCCTCGCACCCCCAGTTGCGGGAGAATGTGAAGGAGGAGATGTTGACGGGTCGCGTTCCGCTTGACTTGACAATTTTCTCACCAGCAGTTCTTTGAAACTCTGCAGACTTGTGTCTGCCGGAAAGAGAGATCCAACGTAGGTTTTAAATCTAGGATCGAGCACGGTGGCCAAAATGTAGTGCTCTGATTTCAACAGATTGACCACCCGTGAATCCTGGTTAAGCGAATGAAGGGCTCCATCCACAAGTCCCACATGCCTAGCGGAATCGCTCTGTTTTAGCTCCTCCTTCAATGCCTCCAGCTTCTTCTGCAAAAGCCTGATGAGGGGAATGAACTGACTCAGGCTGGCAGTGTCTGAACTGACTTCACGTGTGGCAAGTTCAAAAGGTTGCAGAACCTTGCACAACGTTGAAATCATTCTCCACTGCGCTTGAGACAGGTGCATTCCACCTCCTTTGCCTATATCGTGGCCAGATGTATAGGCTTGAATGGCCTTTTGCTGCTCCTCCATCCTCTGAAGCATATAGAGGGTTGAATTCCACCTCGTTACCACCTCTTGCTTCAGATGATGGCAGGGCAGGTTCAGGTGTTTTTGGTGGTGCTCCAGTCTTCTGTACGTGGTGCCTGTACGCCGAAAGTGGCCCGCAATTCTTCTGGCCACCGACAGCATCTCTTGCACGCCCCTGTCGTTTTTTAAATAATTCTGCACCACCAAATTCAAGGTATGTGCAAAACATGGGACGTGCTGGAATTTGCCCAGATGTAATGCACGCACAATATTGCTGGCATTGTCCGATGCCACAAATCCCCAGGAGAGTCCAATTGGGGTAAGCCATTCTGTGATGATCTTCCTCAGTTGCCGTAAGAGGTTTTCAGCTGTGTGCGTATTCTGGAAAGCGGTGATACAAAGCGTAGCCTGCCTAGGAACGAGTTGGCGTTTGCGAGATGCTGCTACTGGTGCCGCCGCTGCTGTTCTTGCAGCGGGAGGCAATGCATCTACCCAGTGGGCTGTCACAGTCATGTAGTCCTGAGTCTGCCCTGCTCCACTTGTCCACATGTCCGTGGTTAAGTGGACATTGGGTACAACTGCATTTTTTAGGACACTGGTGAGTCTTTTTCTGACGTCCGTGTACATTCTCGGTATCGCCTGCCTAGAGAAGTGGAACCTAGATGGTATTTGGTAACGGGGGCACACTACCTCAAGCAATTGTCTAGTTCCCTGTGAACTAACGGCGGATACTGGACGCACGTCTAATACCAACATAGTTGTCAAGGCTTCAGTAATCCGCTTTGCAACAGGATGACTGCTGTGATATTTCATCTTCCTCGCAAAGGACTGTTGGACAGTCAATTGCTTACTGGAAGTAGTACAAGTGGTCTTCCGACTTTCCCCCTGGGATGACGATCGACTCCCAGCAGCAACAACAGCAACGCCAGCAGCAGTAGGCGTTACACTCAAGGATGCATCGGAGGAATTCCAGGCAGGAGAGGACTCGTCAGACTTGCCAGTGACATGGCCTGCAGGACTATTGGCTTTCCTGGGTAAGGAGGAAATTGACACTGAGGGAGTTGGTGGTGTGGTTTGCGCGAGCTTGGTTACAAGAGGAAGGGATTTACTGGTCAGTGGACTGCTTCCGCTGTCGCCCAAAGTTTTTGAACTTGTCACTGACTTATTATGAATGCGCTGCAGGTGACGTATAAGGGAGGATGTTCCGAGGTGGTTAACGTCCTTACCCCTACTTATTACAGCTTGACAAAGGCAACACACGGCTTGACACCAGTTGTCCGCATTTCTGTTGAAATAATTCCACACTGAAGAGCTGATTTTTTTTGTATTTTGACCAGGCATGTCAATGGCCATATTCCTCCCACGGACAACAGGTGTCTCCCCGGGTGCCTGACTTAAACAAACCACCTCACCATCAGAATCCTCCTTGTCAATTTCCTCCCCAGCGCCAGTAACACCTATATCCTCATCCTGGTGTACTTCAACAGTGACATCTTCAATTTGACTATCAGGAACTGGACTGCGGGTGCTCCTTCCAGCACTTGCAGGGGGCGTGCAAATGGTGGAAGGTGCAAGCTCTTCCCGTCCAGTGTTGGGAAGGTCAGGCATCGCAACCGACACAATTGGACTCTCCTTTGGGATTTGTGATTTCGAAGAACGCACAGTTCTTTGCTGTGCTTTTGCCGCAAGTCTTTTCTTTTTTCTAGCGAGAGGATGAGTGCTTCCATCCTCATGTGAAGCTGAACCACTAGCCATGAACATAGGCCAGGGCCTCAGCCGTTCCTTGCCACTCCGTGTCGTAAATGGCATATTGGCAAGTTTACGCTTCTCCTCAGACGCTTTTAATTTTGATTTTTGGGTCATTTTTTTACTGATCTTTTGTGTTTTGGATTTTACATGCTCTGTACTATGACATTGGGCATCGGCCTTGGCAGACGACGTTGATGGCATTTCATCGTCTAGGCCATGACTAGTGGCAGCAGCTTCAGCACGAGGTGGAAGTGGATCTTGATCTTTCCCTATTTTTTTAACCTCCACATTTCTATTCTCCATATTTTAATGCGCACAACTAAAAGCCACCACAGGTATACAATGTAGATGGATGGATAGTATAGTATTATATTACTTATGGACGACGAGTGCACTGACGACACAGAGGTAGGTACAGCCGTGGCCTACCGTACTGCTTATATATATAATATACTGTATATAACGGACCTGGTGGACACTGTCAGCAGACTGCTAAACTAGTATGAAGAAAAAAAACCCCACCACAGGTAGGTATACAATGTAGATGGATGGATAGTAAGTATAGTATTATATTACTTATGGACGACGAGTGCACTGACGACACAGAGGTAGGTACAGCCGTGGCCTACCGTACTGCTTATATATATAATATACTGTATATAACGGACCTGGTGGACACTGTCAGCAGACTGCTTAACTAGTATGAAGAAAAAAAAAACCACCACAGGTAGTTATACAATGTAGATGGATGGATAGTAAGTATAGTATTATATTACTTATGGACGACGAGTGCACTGACGACACAGAGGTAGGTACAACCGTGGCCTACCGTACTGCTTATGTATATAATATACTGTATATAACGGACCAGGTGGACACTGTCAGCAGACTGCTAAACTAGTATGAAGAAAAAAAACCCACCACAGGTAGGTATACAATACAATGTAGATGGATGGATAGTAAGTATAGTATTATATTACTTATGGACGACGAGTGCACTGACGACACAGAGGTAGGTACAGCCATGGCCTACCGTACTGCTTATATATATAATATACTGTATATAACGGACCTGGTGGACACTGTCAGCAGACTGCTAAACTAGTATGAAGAAAAAAAAAAAATCACCACAGGTAGGTATACAATAATGTAGATGGATGGATAGTAAGTATAGTATTATATTACTTATGGATGACGAGTGCACTGACGACACAGAGGTAGGTACAGCCGTGGCCTACCGTACTGCTTATATATATAATATACTGTATATAACGGACCTGATGGACACTGTCAGCAGACTGCTAAACTAGTATGAAGAAAAAAAAAACCACCACAGGTAGGTATACAATGTAGATGGATGGATAGTATAGTATTATATTACTTATGGACGACGAGTGCACTGACGACACAGAGGTAGGTACAGCCGTGGCCTACCGTACTGCTTATATATATAATATACTGTATATAACGGACCTGGTGGACACTGTCAGCAGACTGCTAAACTAGTATGAAGAAAAAAAAAACCACCACAGGTAGGTATACAATACAATGTAGATGGATGGATAGTAAGTATAGTATTATATTACTTATGGACGACGAGTGCACTGACGACACAGAGGTAGGTACAGCCGTGGCCTACCGTACTGCTTATATATATAATATACTGTATATAACGGACCTAGTGGACACTGTCAGCAGACTGCTAAACTAGTATGAAGAAAAAAAACCCACCACAGGTAGGTATACAATGTAGATGGATGGATAGTAGGTATAGTATTATATTACTTATGGACGACGAGTGCACTGACGACACAGAGGTAGGTACAGCCGTGGCCTACCGTACTGCTTATATATATAATATACTGTATATAACGGACCTGGTGGACACTGTCAGCAGACTGCTAAACTAGTATGAAGAGGAAAAAAACACCACAGGAGTGTTTTTCAGGCAGACAAACGTATACTGGACTGGTGGTCACTGTCAGCAAAACTGTGCACTGTACTCCTGCTATAACTGCTCCCCAGTCCCCACAATTAGGCAGTGTGAGCAGTGCACTCAGCACAGATATATCATGCAGCAGTGCAGCACACTGAGCACAGATATGGTGGAGCGTTTTTTTTAAGGCAGAGAAACAAAGGATTAAACTAACTCACTGGTGGTAAACCCTGCACTGTACTCCCTAACAGCTGCTCCCCGTCCCCAATCCTCCCCACATAACTAAGTCACTCAGTTTACTCTGTTCTTTTCTAATATAACGGAGAGGACGCCAGCCACGTCCTCTCCCTATCAATCTCAATGCACGTGTGAAAATGGCGGCAACGCGCGGCTCCTTATATAGAATCCGAATCTCGCGAGAATCCGACAGCGGGATGATGACGTTCGGGCGTGCTCGGGTTAACCGAGCAAGGCGGGAGGATCCGAGTCGCTCGGACCCGTGTAAAAAAAGGTGAAGTTCGGGCGGGTCATCACTAATATTTATACTGCAGAACATTGCATACTGATATAGTGGGCTGGTGAAATGGAATATATACTTTATCACTATATTGTGACTAGTGGAAGGTGTTGGCAGAGTGTTGTGGTGTTTCATAGTAATGTTAATTCACACAATTGATTGTTAACCAGAACGCTGGTTTATTAACATGCAAAGACAACACTTGTTAATGCGGAAGATGTTCTGCAGCAGCAGTAACTCACTCATATATATATATAACAGGCTGGTATAGTGAAAATGCGGTACTTATCGCTATAGTCATGCGGCTGTGGTAAGGTATTAACTCTGACAGTATGGGATGTAAGGCTGCACATCCGTGCAGACTGACTCCCATTGCAAGGATCACACACCACCCACTGCTCTCCGTCCCGCTCAGTCAGTGATACATGCTACAGGAGGAACCGTCTCTCTCTCTCCACTGCAGGAGGAACTGTCTCTCCCTCTCCACTGCAGGAGGAACTGTCTCTCTCTCTCTCTCTCTCTCTCTCTCTCCACTGCAGGAGGAACCGTCTCTCTCTCTCTCTCTCTCTCTCTCTCTCCCTCTCCACTGCAGGAGGAACTGTCTCTCCCTCTCCACTGCAGGAGGAACTGTCTCTCCCTCTCCACTGCAGGAGAAATCATCTCTCTCTCTCCACTGCAGGAGGAACTGTCTCTCTATCTCCACTGCAGGAGAAATCATCTCTCTCTCTCCACTGCAGGAGGAACTGTCTCTCCCTCTCCACTGCAGGAGGAACCATCTCTCTCTCTCCACTGCAGGAGGAACTGTCTCTCCCTCTCCACTGCAGGAGGAACTGTCTCTCTCTCTCCACTGCAGGAGAAATCATCTCTCTCTCTCCACTGCAGGAGGAACTGTCTCTCCCTCTCCACTGCAGGAGGAACCATCTCTCTCTCTCCACTGCAGGATGAACTGTCTCTCCCTCTCCACTGCAGGAGGAACTGTCTCTCTCTCTCCACTGCAGGAGAAATCATCTCTCTCTCTCCACTGCAGGAGGAACTGTCTCTCCCTCTCCACTGCAGGAGGAACCATCTCTCTCTCTCCACTGCAGGAGGAACTGTCTCTCCCTCTCCACTGCAGGAGGAACCATCTCTCTCTCTCCACTGCAGGAGGAACTGTCTCTCCCTCTCCACTAGAGATGGGTAGCTCACTATTGAGCCGCTCTTTTGAGCCGGCTCTACTAAGTGAGCCGAGTGAGCCGTGAGCCGTTTTAAGTGAGCGGTGGTTCTTCAGCGGCGGTTCACTGACAGACTGTGTCTGTCTGTGTGATGAGATCATGAGAAGAAGAACTGATTCGCTCCAGGCAGGAAGTGGAACAGAGCCTGCGCAGTGAGCGGCGGTTCTTCACTGACACTGACTCAGTTAAGAACCGCCGCTCACTGAGCCGGCTCTGTTCCACTTCCTGCCTGGAGCCGGGAGCGAATCAGTCCTTCTCATGAGTCATGATTCATGACTCATGAGAAGAACTGACTCGCTCCCGGCTCCAGGCAGGAAGTGGAACAGAGCCGGCTCAGTGAGCAGCGATTCTTCATGAGTCATGATCTCATCACTGTCACACACAGACAGAGCAGACACAGGTGAACCACTGCTGAAGAACGGTCGCTGACGTGGAGTCTGCTTGTTATTTATTGATTGGGTGTGTATGTATGTGTGTGCTTTTCTTTTTCTTTTTTTTAAGAGAGGATGTGTAAAGGCTCTTTATTTTCCTCCCCTGGAGAAGAAGGGCATGGGGTGGTAAAGTGGGTGCTGCTGCATTTGTGAGGTGATTGTGCTTCTGCTCAGTCAGACCGCCAACAGCCTGGCTTCCCTTTGAAGTTCTCCGCCCAACGACTTGAAGTGAGATCGATTACAGAAAAACAACAGGGACAAAGAAATGGTGCTTTACGTGAAGGCACTTTCCCACGATCAGGGCAGTCAGCTCAGCAGCAGCAACACACCTGAGCAATGTAATTAGTGAGCAATGAGCCATGAGCCGTTCAAAAGAACCGGCTCTTTTCCGTGAGCTGAACAGTTCAGAGCCGCTCACTGAAAAGAGCCGAGTTGCCCATCTCTACTCTCCACTGCAGGAGGAACTTTGTCATCAGTCTCTGCCTCCCTGATGCTCCAGCACTAGAGGGTAAACACTAGAGCATAGGTTCTCAAACTCGGTCCTCAGGACCCCACACAGTGCATGTTTTGCAGGTCTCCTCACAGAATCACAAGTGAAATAATTAGCTCCACCTGTGGACCTTTGACAATGTGTCAGTGAGTAATTAATACATCTGTGCACCTGCTGGGTTACCTGCAAAACATGCACTGTGTGGGGTCCTGAGGACCGAGTTTGAGAACCTCTGCACTAGAGCATGGGTTCTCAAACTCGGTCCTCAGGACCCCACACGGTGCATGTTTTGCAGGTAACCCAGCAGGTGCACAGGTGTATTAATTACTCACTGACACATTTTAAAAGGTCCACAGGTGGAGCTAATTATTTCACTTGTGATTCTGTGAGGAGACCTGCAAAACATGCACTGTGTGGGGTCCTGAGGACCGAGTTTGAGAACCTGTGCACTAGAGGATGCACACCCAGTGTCAGTGCCGTTTCTAGCGGCGGGCGAGCCGTGCAACCGCACGGGGCGCCCGCCGCGGCACTTTGTTACTCCTTCTCGCCTCTCCCGAGCGCTCCAGCTCGGGGGGCGGAGTTTCGCGGAATGACGCGTTGCGTCGTGACGTCACGACGCAAACGCGTCATTCCGCGAATCCCCGCCCCCCGAGCAGGAGCGCTCGGGAGAGGCGAGCAGGAGATAAGCATGAAGGAGGCGGCCGGCGCGAGGGACGTGAGGCGGCGGGACCGAAGAGCGGGAAGATGTAAGTATTCTCTCTCTCTCCCCCCCTCTCCCCCTTCCTTCCCCTCAACTTGAAACCTGCCTGCCGCTGCCGCACTGTGTAAAATGGGGACACCTGCCTATGGGGATACCTGCCTGCCTAACTGTGTAATATGGGGGCATCTGCCTGCGTACTGTGTAATATGGGGGCACCTGCCTGCGTACTGTGTAATATGGGGGCACCTGCCTGCGTACTGTGTAATATGGGGGCATCTGCCTGCGTACTGTGTAATATGGGGGCATCTGCCTGCGTACTGTGTAATATGGGGGCATCTGCCTGCGTACTGTGTAATATGGGGGCATCTGCCTGCGTACTGTGTAATATGGGAGCATCTGCCTGCGTACTGTGGGCACCTGCCTGCGTACTGTGTAATATGGGGGCACCTGCCTGCGTACTGTGTAATATGGGGGCACCTGCCTGCGTACTGTGTAATATGGGGGCATCTGCCTGCGTACTGTGTAATATGGGGGCACCTGCCTGCCGTGCTGTGTAAAATGGGGGCACCTGTCTGCGTACTGTGTAATATGGGGGCATCTGCCTGCGTACTGTGTAATATGGGGGCACCTGCCTGCGTACTGTGTAATATGGGGGCACCTGCCTGCGTACTGTGTAATATGGGGGCACCTGCCTGCGTACTGTGTAATATGGGGGCACCTGCCTGCGTACTGTGTAATATGGGGGCACCTGCCTGCGTACTGTGTAATATGGGGGCACCTGCCTGCGTACTGTGTAATATGGGGGCACCTGCCTGCGTACTGTGTAATATGGGGGCATCTGCCTGCGTACTGTGTAATATGGGGGCATCTGCCTGCGTACTGTGTAATATGGGGGCATCTGCCTGCGTACTGTGTAATATGGGGGCACCTGCCTGCGTACTGTGTAATATGGGGGCACCTGCCTGCGTACTGTGTAATATGGGGGCACCTGCCTGCGTACTGTGTAATATGGGGGCATCTGCCTGCGTACTGTGTAATATGGGGGCATCTGCCTGCTTACTGTGTAATATGGGGGCACCTGCCTGTGTACTGTGTAATATGGGGGCATCTGCCTGCGTACTGTGTAAAATGGGGATATCTGCCTGCCGTGCTGTGTAAAATGGGGATATCTGCCTGCCGCACTGTGTAATATGGGGATACCTGCCTGCCGCACTGTGTAATATGGGGGCACCTGCCTGCGTACTGTGTAAAATGGGGATATCTGCCTGCCGTGCTGTGTAAAATGGGGATATCTGCCTGCCGTGCTGTGTAAAATGGGGATATCTGCCTGCCGTGCTGTGTAAAATGGGGATATCTGCCTGCCGTGCTGTGTAAAATGGGGATATCTGCCTGCCGCACTGTGTAAAATGGGGATACCTGCCTGCTGCACTTTGTAAAATGGGGGCACCTGCTTGCGTACTGTGTAAAATGGGGATACCTGCCTACCGTACTGTGTAAAATGGGGATACCTGCCTTCCGTACTGTGTAAAATGGGGACACCTGCCTGCCGCGCTGTGTAAAATGGGGACACCTGCCTGCCGCGCTGTGTAATATGGGGACACGCCTGCTGTAATATGTAAAAAGGGGACTTTTTTATTTTTATTTTTTTTCCCCTGTGGTGGGTGTGATGATATCAGATGAGGCCATGCCCACTTTAATGAGACCACGCCCATTTTAATCAGGCCACACACCCTTGTCGGGAGTGCGCCTACTTTTTCTTTTTATGGCTATATGGGGGGGGGGGGGCACACATTTTTTTTTTAGAGCAATAGGGGGGGGGGGGTGCATTTTGAAATCTCGCACTGGGAGCCAAATTGTCTAGAAACGGCCCTGCCCAGTGTAATGTATACACAAGAGACAAGGGGCCTAATTGAGAATTGATCGCAGCAGCAAATTTGTTAGCAGTTGGGCAAAACCATGGACCTAATTCAGACCTGATCGCTCGCTAGCTGTTTTTTGCAGTCCTGCGTTCGCATAGTCACCGCCCACTGGGGTGTGTATTTTAGCTGTGCAAGTGTGCGATTGCACGTGCAGCCGAGCAGTACAAAAACACTTTGTGCAGTTTCTGATTTGCCCAGGACTTACGCAGCCGCTGTGATCACTTCAGCCTGTCTGGGGCCGGAATTGACATCAGACACCCGCCCTGCAAACGCTAGGACATGCCTGTGTTTTTCCAACCACTCCCAGAAAACGGTCAGTTGCCACCCACAAATGCCCTCTTCCTGTCAATCTCCTTGTGATCTGCTGTGGGTAAAACCCATCGCACAGCAACGATCCGATTTGTACCCCTGCGACGTGCCTGCGCATTGCGGTGCATACGCATGCGCAGTTCTGACCTGATCGCAGTGCTGCAAAGAACGCTACCGAGTGATCAGGTCTAAATTACCCCCCATGTGCACTGCAAGGGGGCAGATATAACATGTGCAGAGAGAGTTAGATTTGGGTGGGGTGTGTTCAATCTGCAATCTAAATTGTAGTGTCAAAATAAAGCAGGCAGTATTTACCATTTACCCTGCACAGAAACAAAATAACCCACCCAAATCTAATGGGCCTTACACACTGGGCGATAATACTCAAAGATATGAACGATCTTGTTCATTAATGAATGAGATAACGTTCATATCGTGCAGTGTAGAGGCTCCAGCAATGAACGATGCGCGGCCCCGCGCTCGTTCATTGCTGATGCCCCATCGCTTGCTGATGCCCCATCGCTTCCAATATGGACGATCTCGTCCATATTTGCCTGCACTTCTATGGAGCCGGGTGATGGGGGGAGTGAAGAAACTTCACTCCCCCTGTCACTGCCCCCCCGCCGCCGGGTCACCCGTCGGCCGTGTCCGCCATTGGGCAGCTCGGTGGTGGATCACGCAATGTGTAGGGCCCATTACTCTCTCTGCAAATGTTATATCTGCCCCCCTGCAGTGCACATGGTTTTGCCCAACTGCTAACAAATTTGTTGCTGCGATCAATTCTGAATTACCCCCATGGTACTGAGTGCACTATACTGCAACAAAAGGTACATTATTAGGTAGGAGTGGACTCACAAAGTATGTCTTGGGCAATACATAGGGTACATAACGGGACAATGAATGAGTTGGGACTGGTGGAGTACTGTATGTGCTGGAGGCCACTTGCTCCTTCACACCTACTTACCCTACAGTGATTGATTGGTGTCCCCCCAACAATGCAAGATTGAAAGGGACGATCCACGATGGCTGCGTGTGTAATATACGACCCTACTCTCAAGCCTGACCTATGGAATCAGCAGCCCACTTATACACATATTGGGTATATACTCACCCCACAGAATGTCTTGACACATTTAAGTAAGGTGAGTGTTGGGTGAGTGCGCTGTAGAGTACACTAAAATGCTGTTATTAGAAGGGGATGAAAATTCATGAGCATTTCACCATCCAGCTCATGCTGCACATGTCAGAGATTCAAATTTAGTATAATTATATTATAGCTGCAAATTATATCAATTTAATGTTAGGAGGTATATTAGAAGTGGAGATGTTGCCCATAGCAACCAATCAGATTTTACTGTAGCTTTTATCTTCTAGAATGTGCTGCTGTATATCAACTAAAAACCCACACTTTAGTAGATATACCCCTTAGCATAGGCAAACGCAAGGGGTGTTTCTGGTTGCCTGGAAACCCCCCTCCTCTCGGCAAGTGTCTCAAATTATGACAATAATAACAATAGCATACAGTATAATATGATTACTAGAGCTGCTGCCACATCATGCAGGTTATGGAACAGAGCAGACCTGCTGCACATGCCCAGTGGTAGCATCTTATTCTACCAAGTTTGCTCTATGTGAGGATCTGAGTCCTCAGTCAGTGCTCTGGACTAGAGAGTAGCTACCAGGAAGAAGAGACAGGAGCTTACCATGAGGTGGGAGAATGTGTGCTTAGAAAGTGCAGTAATGGTTCTACTATAGTTGTGTACTTATTTATAGTTTGTTTAACCTTTTATAGTTAGTATAACCTTTTCCTGAACACTTCTTTATATAATTTAATTGTTTGATACAGCCCATACTATAGACCATCTAAAGTTTTAAATATTAATAATGTATTCCATACAGTATCCAGTGTATAAAAAGACGAATGTGTACATTAATGTCCAGGGTCGTCACTAGGTTCTTTTATCGCTCCCCCAGTCTCCCGCACTTACTCCAATGTTCTGCAGATTCGGAGATTGTGGACTACATTTGGAAACCCCTCTCTAGAAATCCTGCGTTTGCCACTGCTTAGAGTGTACTACATGGACATTCAGGAGGTATATCCTGCTTCACACTGTTCTGCTTGTAAAGAGTGAGATGAAAGCACCTAACAGCAGAGTATGCAGCAATACCACATATTTGAGAGGAATATAAAGATGTTGGAATGTGGCCAAGCATTGTCTCAAAATGGTAGCTACTATGTACTCCTTGCATGCTGTTCAGGCCCATTGTTCTGCGTGGTGTAATAACCCTTCTCTAGAAATTCTCTATTTCTTCCTAAGCACTCCAGCATCAAAAAGCATTAACTAAGCACCTTTTAATGATATTAATGTTCCTACTCAGCACTTGTGAGTCAATCACTGGAGCAGATATTCAAACAACTAAACCGATAGTATTGTTAATCAAATAAATGAGCCCATGGACAATTTGCGTGTTTGCAAGAAGGAACTTTTGTGTTTGTCTCCAGTTTCAGATACACAAAGTTTTATCATGAATACCAAACAAGTTTCAATTTTCTTTTTCAGAAATGCGGTTTGTGGAAATGGTGACCTCTGCTTAATTACACCCTGGAGCCATTGTTTGCTAATCCTTATTCATGGCCCTCTTTCAGTACCTTAAGGCTTGAAGGTGCAATCTCCTTTTCTAGATGCAAAGGAAAGCACAGTAAGAAAAATATTTTTTTAAAGTTAAATGTATAACGCCTGGATATCATTTTTTATTTATGGGAGTTTATCTAAGTATTTGTTTAATGAAAATGTGTTTCCCTAGAATGGAGGTATTCATCACTTTCTGTGCACCCAAAGGCAGAGCAAGATACACATAATGGGCCCTACACACAGGGAGACGACCAGGAGGAGGGGGGGGGGGTGAGACGGGGGGAGGAGTGAAGTTTCTTCACTCACCCGTCATCCGGCCCCATAGCCCTGCGTGCTAATACGGACGGTATTGTCCATATTGGCTTGCAGGCATAATCCATACATTATTCCAAGACTGCTAGATAACTTGTGATATTCTGTAATATAGGGGTCTATTTACTAAGCCTTGGATGGAGATAAAGTTGCTGGAGATAAAGTACCAGCCAATCAGCTCCTAGCTGCCATGCCACAGGCAGTGTTTGAAAAATGACAGTTAGGAGCTGAAACATCAATCAGGCAGAGGCAATCGAAGCGGTCCGACGTCCTTCGGCCGTCTGGCATGCGCTGGCGCACTGCGGTGCCGGCGCATGCGTAGTTCTGACCCGATCGCACCACTGCGATAAACTGCAGCGTGCGATCGGGTCAGAATGACCCCCATAGTGCTTTGGTACTTACCTACTCTCCATGCATCTCCCACACTATGCTTTATGGGAAATGAGTGCTGTCATAGATGAAGACCATTTTATGCTGGTCCCCTGTATTCATGAACATATTATGACCAGATATATGGCCAGCTACAACTTATATAAACAGGAACAAACCAATATATGGTTGCATGAATATGGAACTGTATGACTATTGGTTAACACTACCCAAATAATGCTAATATATTTTTAAACATTATCTATATAAACAGTGATGCCACTGCTTCAGTGTTCGTAAGAAAACGTGTATATTAATAAATTTTCAATAAATCTGTAAGTACCAGTGACGTGCGGTAGAATAAAAACCGGAGAGGCACTGCATATATCATATAAGCGCGTCCCCCCCCCCCCCCTTACCCCTCTTCCCAACCTCCACCTGCCCGCCTCCCTGCACCCCCTTGCCCTGCAACTGTCAGTACAGAGTGTGCGTCTGGGTGTAAACCGGGGGGGGAGAGGGGGGGGGGGGGCGGAGGCTGAACGATGGCAGCGCTGCCTACCTTCCTGGCTGGACACAACAAGCAGCAGCTCAGCTGTGCGAGGCAGGGAGCGCGGCTGCATCAGGCGAAAACTTCCCGGTCTGGCTGGAGAACTGTCTGTCACCCGCCACCGCTTCCTTATTTGCTGCCTCGCCGCTCACGTGAGTATGTAGGCACAGCCCCCAAAGTGAGGCATGCCTCAAACTATGCTTAATTAAACGCATTATTATTACCTGTGGCATGGCCTTGCCCCCAACAGCTCCAGGCAGTTTATGATCTCCCTGGGGGGGATATCTATCACTGCCTCACATCCCCCTCCCTGTCACACGATAATGGAAAAAATACAGATTTGTATAATTTATAACACAGACTGTGTTATACTGTATATACACAATACTGTAAATATGATCTAACTTAGTGGGAAAATCTGTTCTTTTCAGTGGTGTATGAGAGGTGAGGCTCTGCCTCCCCTGCCTACCCTGACTGCACGTCCATGGTAAGTACTTATCATTACCCTTAAATAGTTAAAATAAACTACAGAGTAAATAAATAGAAAATGTTAACACTGGTCAAATCTCTCTCTCTCTCTCTCTCTCTCTATATATATATATATATATAAAAATGGATGTATGTGTGTATGTATGTGTGTATGTATGTTCCAGCATAACTCTGGAATGCCTGGAGCAATTGACACCAAACTTGGTACACATATCACTTACAATTTGGAAAAAAATACGGTGGGGGTAAGACACCCCTAGTACCCCTAGGGGTGGGGGTGGGAAGGGGGTGACATGTAAAAATCCACAGTTTTTGGGGACACGTAGATGAATAAGCCCAGGCATGGCCAGCATCGCTGCCTGTCACTTGCCGCCTCCTGTAACCCCACTCCCCCCTCCGATCACACTGGGCCACCCATGTGAGGTTTAGGCAGGACCTGCTTGGCCGGCTCAGTGATAACCCTCGCCTGGCGGAGCACTGAGGCTGCGTGTGAGTGCGCTGTTGGCAGCCCGAAGCCTCCATCTACCTACTACCAAGGAGTCCCTGATAACTACCCCTGGAGCCACCATGCCGGGCATGATGGACAGGAGCACCGACTTCCTGGCCAAGAGCCGCTCCAACTGCACCAAAAACCCAACCAGCGCCTCCAACGGACACTGTTCGGAGGAGAGCGGCAGCTACGACAAGCATGGTGGTAGCCTCGGACTGAGTGAATGAGCCTCCCCCAACCCCCCTCTCCCGCCTGAGTGTGTGGCCTGGTCCAGCCGGCCTTCTCCGCTATAGCTGTCTCCTGTTTTCCTTTGCAGATGTGGGCATGAGGGTGGGAGCAGACATTCAGGCCGGATTCCCGAGTTCGAGCCTGGTACGTACCCCATTGTATTTCTCTCCCCTGGGCTGTGGCTGTGGTGGTAGTCCCGGTGTAGTGGGAGGATCCCTGGCCAGCTAGAGGGCCCTTTCTACCCTAATATTCTGTATTTTATGCCTCCCCAGATTGTGCATGAGCTGGAACATAAAGCCCTTTATCCCACTATGATCCTATATATCAGTATTATATGCAGCATTATGTCTGTAGGGGTATCCTCCATTTTATCTATATATATAAAAATGTCTGTATGTATGTATGTATGTATGTATGTATGTATGTATGTATGTATGTGTGTATGTATGTGTGTATGTATGTGTGTATGTATGTATGTTCCAGCATGGCAGCAGTGGGCGGAGCATGTCCTATTGTAAGTGTAATTACTTTAACAGGAAGTCCTTCAAAATGCAAGTTATAAGCACGAAAATACTTGAAATTCCGTAGCGTAGCACTGGTATTCAGCTAGTGCATATAATAAAATAACCAAGTGGAAATGTATGTAACAGACTTCTATATAACATAGAAACAGTATTATCCATGAAATACAATCTTTAATACACTCATAAAGATAAATCAGTGCTTATTGGCTCCACTCCTGCTAATCCAGGAACATTAAAGATGCATATTCATCCCAATTTGTTCCATCCATTACTGGCCTTAAGTCCCTTCCATGAAACAAGGGCTGTCTAGGTAATAAATTATTATGTCTTTGGAATGCCATTAAAAGAATAAATCAAATGTACTGTGGTTCTTACTGTATGTTATTATGGATATTATGTTACCTCAGAGATTTCTATTCTAAGTAAAAGGTAAATATAAAGACAAAACTCCTTGGTGACTTTTAATATCTATATGATTTTACAGTTTGCTAAATATTAAAAATGAGTACTTCCCAAATGTTTTTTTTACTTCTACTTCCCCCTAGGTTCAATGCAAATCATCTGCTGGATCCCTGACACACTGAGGAAGATAATAACACAAAACAATAAGAATTACTTTCATATTACTAATTCTTAGCATTCCTCTTGATAAACCTATAACCCACAAAGGGGTGATGCCACCCATTTTCAAACCACTTTTATGAAATCACATATAACAGATTGTTCTACAATGTACAGGGCAGATTGGGATGGAAAACCAGCCCAGGAAATTTCTGGAAGCAAACCTAATGGGGTGGGGTGTTTTGAGGCGGTGGAGTCTGTTGAAGTGGGTGGAATCACTCCTCATAGTGCCTGATTCTGAGTTGGGCACCATTATGGCCTTCCTTGCATCTTTTGCTGCAGTTGTATCTGTAACTTTATGCTAATGCCGTTACAATGCACTTCCTCAGTCTAAATTCATGTGCCGGAATATGCAAGGACCAAGATGGCCACTACAAGTGTCTGCAGACACTGCAATCATGTTTTGTGCATCTTTAGACGCCACCGTTGGTCACACAATTGAAGCTTGCACCAGTCCTATGCTAAGTGCAGATCTGCATATAACCTCCAATGAGACCAATTCAGCCTCTCTGTTTGCAACACTTTCAGCAACACACCAATCTTACTCCAATAATACGCCCATACTGCATTACATATGTGTCTGATTAGCAAACCCCTTGTAAACACTTAGAAATGCCCAACACATTTCTACTACACTTCTTGATGCATCCATGTGAATCTGCATTGCAACTCTGTAAAAACATTGGCCCTCATTCTGAGTTGTTCGCTCGCTAGCTGCTTTTAGCAGCATTGCAAACGCTAGGCCGCCGCCCTCTGGGAGTGTATCTTAACTTAGCAGAATAGCGAACGAAAGATTAGCAGAACTGCTACTAAAAAAATTCATGCAGTTTCTGAGTAGCTCCAGACCTAATCCTAGATTGCGATCACCTCAGTCCGTTTAGTTCCTGGTTTGACGTCACAAACACGCCCTGCGTTCGGCCAGCCACTCCCCCGTTTCTCCAGCCACTCCTGCGTTTTTACCTGGCACGCCTGCGTTTTTTAGCACACTCCCTGAAAACGGCTAGTTACCTCCCAGAAACGCCCATTTCTTGTCAATCACTCACCGATCAGCAGTGCGACTGAAAAGCGCCGCAGGAACACCAGCAAATCTACTAAGTTTTGTGTTAAGTAACTTTGCGCATGCGTGCTGCGTACCATGCGCATGCACATTTTCCACCTAATCGCTGCGTTGCAAAAAACGGCAACGAGCGAACAACTCGGAATGACCCCCACTATTGGGACACATGTGCAGTGCACCTTAGATGCATGAGCAGATGAAAACCTGCACAAGAAAATTAAAAAAATTTCCTCCAGAGAAAAAGAAAACAAACACATTACCCCCCCCCCCCCACACACACACACACACACACAGGAAAAGAAAGCATACACATTACCCCCCCCCACACACACACACACACACACACACACACACACACACGCACACACACACACACAGAAAAGTAAAACAAACACATTAGCCCCCACAGGAAATAAAAAATAAAACATTTTTTGCCCGTGTTCTTCACAGAAGACTGACCTTTCTGCAGTACTTGCTGACATGCTTGACTGTGCCCATGAGAGCCATGTCTATTCAGCTGATTAGCTCCCGAAACTGGGGATTGTGCTGTACGTCTCGGGGGCCAGGGTGGGTAAATTATGTCACAGGGACAGGGTTGGGCAGGCAGTGTATGTCACCAACAGTGTATGCAGGGTGGCTCGAGGGCCATTCCTTAGGTACATCTGAATGGAGGCTCCTTGCATAGGAGGCACAGTGCATCCCGGGTAGTGCACTATTTTCCCTGCAGAGAGTGCAGAATAACTACTGCTGCCATCATGCACCTGCAGTCCTGAGAGTCCACCTGGCACCAGCAGGTCTTCACCCTCCACTCCCTGTCCCCCTTGTAGGACAGTGCTTTCAGCAGTGATAGAACCAGCCTGTATGCCCCTTCTGCTATCCCACAATACCCTTCTGCGTGCCCAAAAATTTTCACCATCAAATTAAATGTGGAGTCTGTGCATCACCTGTTCCAGAGGGCCACAGAGCAGCCTCGCTGGGTCCTGTACCAGCAAAGGTGTAGAGGTACCTGCTGCACTGCTCCTACCTTCTGGTTTTCATGCATCAGCACCAAAGGGGAACTCCCAGCATCATTACTCACATCATCATCCCCTAAGGGGGTACTTCCATCAGCTGCAGTAACAGTGGTACCTACTGTATCAGCAACATGAGTGCTCTTGCAACTATCGCTCCATTGCTCCTCATCTTTGTGTCCTGAGTCCACAGCTTGTGTAGGTGTGAGCACCATCTGCCTCATCCTTGCTCCTCACTATGGCATTTGTACCCAGATCTGTCAGTTATAGCCATCCTGCTGAAGCAGCTAAAGATCATGGGGATGTGTGTGGACTGCAGCGTGCGGAATAAGTGGGCAAAAAGGGAATGGTCTCACAAGAAAGGTACACGGCCACATAATAGTACCCCGTGTGCAAATTAAGTCACACAGTAGCACAATCTTATTTACATTTCACCACACATAGGGCATAATTAAAGGTTGATTGCAAAATAACATTTTCCTCTAATGGGCAAAACAATGTGCACTGCAGGTGGAGCAGATATAACATGTGCAGAGAGATTTAGATTTGGGTGTTGTGTGTTGAAACTTAAATCTAAATTGCAGTGTAAAAATAAAGCAGCCAGTACTGTATTTACCCTGCACAGACACAATATAACCCACCCAAATCTAACTCTCTCTGCACATGTTATATCTGCTCCACTTGCAGTGCACATGGTTTTGCCCATTAGAGAAAAAATGTATTTTGCAATCAACCTTGAAGTAGGCCCATAGTACCCCTGATTCACTTTACACCACATAGTAGTATCCCTTATTCACATTATGTCACACAGCGGTGCCCGTTAGTCATGTTACATCACACAGTAGTGCCCCTTATTCATGTTATGTCACAGTAGTGCCTCATACATAATTCCCACAGTTGTGTCCCTTATATACAATGTCCACAGTAGAGCCACTTAAACACATAATGCACACAGTAGTAATGCCCTTTACACATAATGCCCACAGTAGTTGTGCCCCTTAGACAGAATGTCCACATTAGTAGTGCCACTTACACAGAATGCCCAGAGAAGTAGTGCCCCTTATATACATAATACCAAAGTAGTGCCACTTATACAGATAATGTCCACAGTAATGCCCTTTAGACACATAATGCCCTTTACATTTAATGTCACACAGTAGTAGTGTCCCTTATATGCATAATGCCCAAAGTAGTGCCGCTTATACACATAATGCCCACAGTAGCTCTGCTTATACACATAATGCCCATTAAACATAACGATACAGAGTAGCAGTGCCACTTATACACATAATGCCTACAGTAGTGCTGCTTATGCACATAATATCCACATTAGTGTCTCTTATACACATAAGAGACACTAATGTCATTATATGTATAAGTAGTGATCCTTATACATATAATGTCCACAGTAGTAGTGCCCCTTATACACATAATGCCAACAGTAGTGTCACTTATACACATAATGGCCAACGTAGTAATATATATCAGCAGCACCTAGGTGTGTACTGGAATCAATAACAATAAACAGGTGTTGCTGAGCATGTTATAAGAACAATACTGATAATAAACTTCTGATAATAAATATAAATCTCTCTCTGGACTCAGAATCTCCATGGATCCTCCCTAGACGACTCCTCTTTCCACAGCAGGAGACAGAGATGTGCAATTACGTCACTACACTGTCTCTTTCCAGCCCCGCCACCAGAGGAAAGGGACTGGAGGAGGTGGAGCGGGCCAAGTCAATCATTCTCTATTGATATCGTCGGTGCTGGTGGGCGCTGCACAGAGGGGCAGCCATAGAATGCAGCCAGGAAGCCAGACTGAGCTTCAGCAAGTAAGTCCTCTAGTTCTTCATTATTCTGCATCAGCAGAACTGCCTCTCCTTCACACATTGGCGTTTCTATAATGGGTGCAGTGTGTGCGGTGCACATGGGCCCCTGAGTCCAGGGGGGGCCACAACGCACACACTGCACCCATTTCTCTTATACTTACCTTTCCGGAGTCCATCATCTCCCATAGCCGTCGCGCCACTGCTAGCGCACTGACCACTAGAGACTCTGGCACAGTGCCAGAGTCTACAGCGCATAACTCTGAAAAAATGGCACGGCGGCCATATTTCTGAGTCCTGCGCATGCCCTGTAGACTCTGGCACTGTGCCAGAGTCTACAGCGCTCAGAGCGCTAGCAGCGGCACAGCGGCTACAGGAGAGGAGGGGGCCCACACACGGAGTCTGCACACGGGTCCCTTCCTTCCTAGAGATGCCCCTGCCTTCACAGTTGGGCAAGTGGGTGGTCAGAGGCAGGGTAGCCACTTCCTACAGTGTCAAATGTGCAGAGTATGTGTGTATCCCTTCTAATCAGACTGCCGCAGTTGTCTATACAGGTTGAGTATCCCATATCCAAATATTCCGAAATACAGAATATTCCGAAATACGGACTTTTTTGAGTGAGAGTGAGATAGTGAAACCTTTGTTTTTTGATAGCTGAATGTACACAAACTTTGTTTAATACACACAGTTATTAAAAATATTGTATTAAATGTCCTTCAGGCTGTGTGTATAAGGTGTATATGAAACATAAATGAATTGTGTGAATGTACACACACTTTGTTTAATGCACAAAGTTATAAAAAATATTGGCTAAAATGACCTTCAGGTTGTGTGTATAAGGTGTATATGTAACATAAATGAATTGTGTGAATGTACACACACTTTGTTTAATGCACAAAGTTATAAAAAATATTGGCTAAAATGACCTTCAGGTTGTGTGTATAAGGTGTATATGTAACATAAATGTATTCTGTGCTTAGATTTAGGTCCCATCACCATGATATCTCATTATGATATGCAATTATTCCAAAATACGGAAAAATCCCATATCCAAAATACCTCTGGTCCCAAGCATTTTGGATAAGGGAGACTCAACCTGTACTTGTATTAGATATTGTGGTCAGGTGGAGGCGGGGCAGTCTGCCTCCTGCAGTGCTAATGAGTCTTTATCTGTCTCCTACTTAGTTGCTGACTGTGGCTGGCAAAGTGAGTTGGCAGAGGCAGAATGGGTTCCGCTTCCAACTATAACTAACAGCAAACAGTTCTGGCCCGTTCTGGACCACTTCAATGGCTGCTCCTACGTATCTAAAGCTTACTATGCTGTGTTCTTGTGTAGTCTCTTCTAAAATATTCAAGAAAATGACTAACAAACTTTTACTTATCTAATAAAGTTTACACTGATCAAGGACCCAGGTAGGTACTGCTGGCCATTCTTGTTTTCAAACAAAATAACAGCAAAATAGTCCGTGTAGCTAATTAGTCACAAAATAAAATATAGACATATTTGTCTCTACGTCTTAATTCTGCATGGTTTGTTTTTCTATGAAACTGACTTGCCCATCTCTAATTAGGAGTCTCACAATGTATCTAATGACCCAGTTCTATCACTCATTTCTCATTCAGGTACGTGGATGTGTTTCATTTTTCTTCCTTGTCATAGAAATCATTGCATGTAAAGAGGAACACAAGCAGTTGTCACTTCTGACAGATATGCAATTGCTTTCTAGAAATGATTACAAACACACAAACTCCAAATCACTCCTCTGCAGCTGTTTTTGTGCACATCCTAGAAATATTTTTATCTTTTAACCCCGTTCATACTGTGCAGACACCAGCTAACTATTGTGGGTTATAATGATAGTTGCTGAGTTCTCCTCCATGCATGAATTTTTTCATTAAAAATAATGTAATAATAATAATAATAATAATAATAATACATAATATACAGCACTTTTAATGGACCCCATAACAGCATCCATACAAAACCTGCATTTACTCCTAACAATCATGTACGGAAACCCCCAAGGAAATTCCTGAATTTGCCCCTGGGCTAGCAGCATACTAGCAGCACAGTATACTTAGTGATGACCACCCACACCCACCCTCCCATACGTTGCTGGCAATGTGCAGTAGACCCCTGGAAACACGCATTAAGCCCCTAGCAATGCACATGAAACCCCTGGCAATGCGCAGGAGACCCCTGACAACGAGCATAAAAAAAGTTTAAACATTTATTTACACTGTAACACACAGAAGCACTTGAGTTGCAAAGACATGCTAAACTCGCACGAGAATGCTAACTCGACTAAGCACGATTCTTAGTAAATTACCCCTTTATGCTTTCATTTTTTTACTGCAGTCAAATGTAAAATATGTTGTCTTGTTCACTGCAGATGTGGCCTAAGAGAATGACAGTACTGGTGAGATTAGAATTACCGTTACTTAATGAACCAATCCCCTATGTCCTCTGCCACTTATTGATTTATGGAATCATATTTATGAATATTAATATTTAATATATCATATATGGTATTTAATATATGGATATATTTCAATTAATATGCATTTATCATATATATCTGCAAATATATTATGTCAGGCTTACAAACTAATTGGCTGATACATATATGCAGTCCTTATACATATGACTTATGAAGTTATTAAGTTAAGATTCCTTAAAGAGAGTTCAAGCTTGAATATTACCGCTCTTTTTATATGATTCTTTATTTACAGGCAGATCAAATCGTACAGAATAAGATATACACAGTAGTGATATATATACTAATTATAATTATATATGCTTCCTTCGTTACATAACATAAAACAACATGACATAAGTTTCACAAACAGTTTCAATTGCTAACATAAAATGTATACTTGCAAGTTAAAGATTGCCATCCCAAGAATCATTCCTTCTGCATGTTCTCCATGACTTCTCCTCCTGACTGACTTCCTTCCTTCTCCTTCTTCTTCTCCCTCTCCCTCTTCCTTCTAACTCCTAACTACAAGTCTGGTCCTTTTATCTCATATTTTACCAATTCAAACTATCATATTCTCATAGTTTCCAATGGAATAGGTAATTATAGGTTTGTCAGATTCCAAGGTGTAATAAAACAAACATTGAACTGGGCTGTCGTGTCCTGTTCACGGAGGCATGGTGTCATAAAAGTGTGGTGTCCACACTGCCTTAAGCAAGTATAGTATTGTAAAATCTGGAATGTCTTTTCATCCAAAGTTCTGTTGTATTGACAAGTTTTCCTGGGGTCGGTTACACAATGTTTTATCAATGGATGTGATCTCTTTTCATAGTAGTTAATTTATACTCCCTAGCTTTTAACCTTCACTGGACAATAGACAAACCAGTAGATTCTGATCTACTGTAAGCACACCTGTGAATTCCAATGACCAACAGAGCTCTGTCACATACCTATTATCATTTTTGGCCTAATACCTTTTCTCTACAATGACTCTTGATCTTACTGTAACCTCTCTGGCCTTATTTATGACTAGAGCAGAATAAACCTGTTCCCTACACTATTTTTTACCATCTTGCTGTAAAACACAAATATACAGTATATCTATATAAACACATACACAAACCTAATTTCTTAAATCAGCTAAACATTACCTCATACATTCAAACTTATTTCATATCTATTCCTTACTATATATATCCAGTATACTGTCCACTATGGTAACATCGCCTATTTATAATGAATTATATTTTGATTCAGACAATATCCATTGCCCTAATATTATACTAAGTGCAGACAATTACCTATAAGGCAACAGTCGCCCCCTTGTGGCCATGAGAAATTCTTTTGATTGGCCACACATTAAACTAGCGTAATTGCTTCCAAATACATTTCAAAATATTCCTTCAAACATAACTTTCGTTGTAACCATAATATATACCATAAGTGTAATAATAATAACCATTGTGATTTTAAAAATCTATAAAAATTCTTAGCTTACCTAACCTTATTCTACTTTTTAACTAAAGCAGACAAGACTGAGGTTTTTATTCAGTATTCATGAGGAAAACTAATTTCTACAGACATTTGGAATACCATAGCCCAATTGTAGACCTTTTTTTCTGTATCTGGATCAGTACGTTTGGACATTTTTGCTGTTCTTGTATGTAGCAATTTACTGGGATAAGACTGTCATCTGCGTGGTTTGCTTGCAATTGGAGATGCCTTGCGTTTGCATTATGGCCTTGCGTTTGCAACATTTGCACCATTACTAGAAGTAGAATTCTTCGTAGCAGCTGCTCCTTTGCTTGCCATTTCGCTGTTTGAGGCAGAGGGCTGTGTACGTCGAGTGCTGTGTCTTGAACATTCAGTACTTGTGACGACCCTCAGTAATAGTAATAGTCTTTATACAGTCTTTAGCAGTTCTGTTTCCTTTGCGTTTATCCAATGCCGCAGTTGTGACCAGTGTCCATATTGCTTTTGCACAAACAGGTTGTGATTTTGAATAGAACAGGCATATATGAAACAGTCTTTTTTTTTTTCTTTCTTTCTTTCTTTCCTTGCTTGTTAATAGTAGGTCTTAATTGTCTTCGGGCAATAGTACCACAAATGGCTGTGAGTAGTACACCTACTCTGTTCTGTATTTCCTCACTGAATAAATTACCATGCAGTCTTAAATCTCCTTATTCTACCTTGTACCTATTTATACATCTCAATCTTACATAAACTTATACCAGTTTAACCCATATAAAGGCGTTTTCTATCCTACCTATATTTTGACTAATAATTATTTAAAATGCTTTTGATGTGTATATAGTAACATCCTATCAATACAATAAATGAATATAATTTTGCTTCAAACAGATATTAAATATCATTTAGGAATGGCTTTAAATATATCTAATTCCATCCAATATTATTTTATATGCAGCCATGTGCATATACAGTGACCCTGTTATGCTACAAATAATTATCTTAGACTTGTGACAGTCTTTATTAAGAGAATTATTCATCCCACTTAATAATCTCGGCCCAATTTGTTATAACGTGGTATACCATCCTGTATTAGATATTTAATTACTTTTGAAGCTTTTACGAAGGAAGCATAGGTAGTATCTATTGTGTAATATATAAAAAAAACATAAAATATTTACAAGGTATATATGCAATGATATAAAATATATCTCAGACAAATGTTTACATATATGTGATTAAGGTATATGAAGGGATGAGACAGTTCTGTATAATCACAGTGATGAGATGTGCTGTACACTGTTGTGGGAGTGTACATGTAGTTTGAAAGACAAGTAATGATTACTTGTGATGAAAGGGTTAATGAAAACCTTCCCCTTTCTTGTGAAACTGGAAAACTCCTTGAGGATTTGTCCATATATCAGTCTTTAGGGATGCTATGTAGATTTTGCTGGATAGCAGCGATGAAAGGGTTAATGAAGACCTTTTCCCTTGTAAATTGGAGTCTTTTTGGAGTCTTGCACCATTCTGTATACAGGTTGCCAGGATTACTATGAATCAAACAAAAATACATACAATGACTATCACAGATATTTATACAGTGATTTAACATAGCTTGCTATGCATTCTGTCCTATCTGCTGCATGTTATCAGGTACAGAATTTACAAATGTGTCTTTTAACGATTGAATAACAAACAAACAATTGTTTCTGGCCTGTGCCAATCTTTCCTGTCACATTGTGTGTCAATGACAGCACAATTGTCGCTGCAGATATGATGCAGGTTTAATTTGGAAACTGTGGCTGTTTGAACATCAAAGCAAACAATGGCTTCATTGGATCTAACAAGTAAAGGAATGATACTACCGTATTCACTTGTGACCATACTCCCTTGTGATGCAGCCTGGTCCCAGACTGTCTTTAACCATAGCGTTTGCTGCTTGGTGTGGCTCCTTAGTTTGGAAGAATCTTGGAGCTTCTGAAAAAACCTACTTTTGTGGGGAGAGAAACTTGTTAAACTTTGCCAAATATGTATTGCAGGTCCCAGGGCTTTCTGTCTTTCCACACCTGTAATAAAATGGTTATGGCACCAGGGCATAAAAACATTTTCATCCTGGTGATCCTTTTTGTCATTGTTAATTGGTGTGTGGTTTGCAGAATGACACTCTGCATGTGGTCTCTCTGAGAGCATGCAAACATTTGCACCATCACTAGAAGTCTCTGAGTGCTCTGTGGGGGTTACATAAGTTTGGGAACTTTGTTTGTAAACATGCATTCCTGAATTAATTTCATGGATTTTCCCTTTAAACATGTTTCCAGGTGAATACATTTCAAGGTTTGCAACTCTGGTTGCCATGGGAGTTTTCACCATGGGGAACTTCCCCACCCCTGTGTGCACTGTACTGCTGCTATCAGTGTTTAAATCTGCTGACAATTCACCTTTGCCTAAGGGCATAACAAATTCTTCATTTACATTGGGAACTCTGAGAGTGTATTCAGCAGAATACTCATAATCTGAGTTACAATGATCTTCCCCCTTACTAGACACAGTATAGGGGACATCTCCTATTGCTGCTACCTCCTTTACATTAATGTGCTGTCTGATGATAGACACATCCGGCACATTGCTACTTTCTTCCTTTACCACAGAGGCTGTTCTGCTGGTGGTCTGTGTGACCATAGCAGACTCCATGCGCTGCACATTGATGCAGTCCTGCAACATGTAACTTTCCTTAATTTTAGGATCTTGACTGATTAAGTCATTTCTGACTCCTGTAGACTCTGTGTACAGAGTTTCACATACCTCAACACTATTCCTGTTTGGTGTTTCTATCTCAGCTTGCTTGCTGGATGTTATCTCTTCATCAGAGATCTTGACAATTTGATTACAAACTGTCAGGCTTTTCGCTTCTGCCCCAAACTTTTTCTGTTTATTTTTCTGTTTAAGGGACTTAAATAACGAATGCATTTTTGCATTAATGGTCAGGCACGCCTTACGAAGACGTGAACCTGATTCTTCTTTACATTTCTGTTTGGCTTCTAGAGCCGCAGTTCTGCGCATTTTTCTAAATGCTACAGAAAACTTTTGCATTTTTAACATTTCAATGCTAAATTTATATATTCTTTGTTTTTAGTACTGAAGGTATCCTCTCCTTAAGATTGACCGGTGTCTTAAGGTTAAACTCTAATACCTGGTACATTTATACATTTATTTGGAAATACTCTTTTCCACTGTGCACATTTTCTATTCTAGGCCTTTAAATTCTTTATTCTCATTTGTAACCTATTCCACTGTGATCTTGTATTTTGCCAGCAGGCTTATAGCCTTTGGTGCTGCTTCCTAATAGATATTATGTTAGTTAAAATAACGTATATTGCACTAACACATTTATCCTAGGTTATACAGAATACAAAATTGACATTACACAATGGTAATAAATTTTCATAGATACATCCCCACCGTGATTCTGCAGATTTGGTAGCCAGCTTATAGCATCTGCTACTCCTCATAAATATTATAGATCAGATAATCAGATTCAGTAATAACAAGTCCAATTCGTGGTCGCCAATATTGATTTATGGAATCATATTTATGAATATTAATATTTAATATATCATATATGGTATTTAATATATGGATATATTTCAATTAATATGCATTTATCATATATATCTGCAAATATATTATGTCAGGCTTACAAACTAATTGGCTGATACATATATGCAGTCCTTATACATATGACTTATGAAGTTATTAAGTTAAGATTCCTTAAAGAGAGTTCAAGCTTGAATATTACCGCTCTTTTTATATGATTCTTTATTTACAGGCAGATCAAATCGTACAGAATAAGATATACACAGTAGTGATATATATACTAATTATAATTATATATGCTTCCTTCGTTACATAACATAAAACAACATGACATAAGTTTCACAAACAGTTTCAATTGCTAACATAAAATGTATACTTGCAAGTTAAAGATTGCCATCCCAAGAATCATTCCTTCTGCATGTTCTCCATGACTTCTCCTCCTGACTGACTTCCTTCCTTCTCCTTCTTCTTCTCCCTCTCCCTCTTCCTTCTAACTCCTAACTACAAGTCTGGTCCTTTTATCTCATATTTTACCAATTCAAACTATCATATTCTCATAGTTTCCAATGGAATAGGTAATTATAGGTTTGTCAGATTCCAAGGTGTAATAAAACAAACATTGAACTGGGCTGTCGTGTCCTGTTCACGGAGGCATGGTGTCATAAAAGTGTGGTGTCCACACTGCCTTAAGCAAGTATAGTATTGTAAAATCTGGAATGTCTTTTCATCCAAAGTTCTGTTGTATTGACAAGTTTTCCTGGGGTCGGTTACACAATGTTTTATCAATGGATGTGATCTCTTTTCATAGTAGTTAATTTATACTCCCTAGCTTTTAACCTTCACTGGACAATAGACAAACCAGTAGATTCTGATCTACTGTAAGCACACCTGTGAATTCCAATGACCAACAGAGCTCTGTCACATACCTATTATCATTTTTGGCCTAATACCTTTTCTCTACAATGACTCTTGATCTTACTGTAACCTCTCTGGCCTTATTTATGACTAGAGCAGAATAAACCTGTTCCCTACACTATTTTTTACCATCTTGCTGTAAAACACAAATATACAGTATATCTATATAAACACATACACAAACCTAATTTCTTAAATCAGCTAAACATTACCTCATACATTCAAACTTATTTCATATCTATTCCTTACTATATATATCCAGTATACTGTCCACTATGGTAACATCGCCTATTTATAATGAATTATATTTTGATTCAGACAATATCCATTGCCCTAATATTATACTAAGTGCAGACAATTACCTATAAGGCAACACACTGTACTTAATTTGTTGAATCCTACCCCCCCCCCACACACACACACACACACACACACACACACACACACACACACACACAATTATAAAAACATGGCAAGCATAAATAATAATAATAATTTTATTTATATAGCATTCTTTCTCCAAAATGCCTCAAGGCGCTTTACAGATAGAGTGAGCATAATAATTAGGGATGTGCATTAGCCCTTTTCTCGGTTTTTGTGTCTCCTTCGTGTTTTGGATCTGGATTGGTTTTGGCAAAACCGCCATTGTGGGTTTTTATTTTGGTTTTGGATCTGTAATTTTTTTTAAAAATCATAAAAACTGCTAAAATCACAGAATTTGGGCCGGCTTTTGTTCCTACAGTATTATTAACCTCAATAACATTCTTTCCACTCATTTCCAGTCAGTTTTGATCACATGACAATATTGTTTTCATTCAGTGTCAGATCTTGCAGGTTTTAATTCTATATAAGGGAGCCGCATCCAGGACTCGGCGTGATTGCATTCCCTTTGCCACAATGTCTGCAATAAAGTGGAAATATGTTGAATTAATACAAAAATTAGTTGTATATACTGTTAAAAAAAATATTTACATTGTACTACATATCTTGAGTAAAGCTGGATGAAGCTGAACCTTCTCTAGGTCGAACCAGGGGCGTTTCTACAGAGGAGGGGGCCCGTGTGCACCTCCGGGTGGGCCACCTCATCTGCACAGCGCTGTAGACTCCGGCACTATGCCGGAGTCTACTGCGCATGCACAGGTCTCCGGAAACATGGTGCCCACCATGATCCGGAGACCAACTTGGCTACTGCGCATGCGCAGCGGCCATTTTTTTGGCAATTTCCACCGCGATTGCAGCTCCCGGCGCTGGACTCCGAAAAGGTAAGTATTAAAATGGGTGCAATGGGTGCAGTGTGGGCCCCCCCTGGACTCAGGGGCCCATATGCACCGCACCCATTGCACCCATTATAGAAACGCCAATGGGTCGAACATTACTTTCAGGAACTGATCCTAAATTGAGGCTGTAATTAAATCTGTACAGATGTTTATACCATCTAAAAATATGTATTGTACACAGTTTGCACTGTGGTCAAAATTTCCTGAAAATGAATGTTATTGAGGTTAAAAAATTTAGAGAAAAAAAAATGAAACCAAAAGCAAAAATGGTCTGGCACAGATCTTTATCAATAACTAGGTCAGGGGCCCAAGGGAGGTAGAGTATGTATGTAGTGGAAGGAAGGATCGGTAAGTAATTTCATTTGTTTTAGTTAAAAAAAAAAAATTAATCATTGGGAGCATTGGTGACGGTCTTTAATGCATAGACAACAATTTTTATTGGTTATATTATCACACTAACCTGACATTTTACTAATCCGTGTTTTACTTTTTCTTTGATTTTCATGCCCAGAATTAAGCCGTCTATGCCTCTCTTCTCAATTGCTTGTCCTCCATATCTATCAAGTATCAACAAACACGAACCAAGTGGGGTACAGCACATACTACAATTAGTACAAAAATGTACCACCTACAGTGTCATACAATACGTGTATGAGTCAGAGATAATAATCTAAAGCTACAGTTTAATTTCACCAACAGTGTCGCACAGTACGTGTATGAGTAGGAAATAAAATATATTACTGTGGTACCACCTTCACCCGCAGCATCACACAATACGTGCATGCATCAGTGATGGTAATTGAACACTGTGGTTGACCTTCACCAACAGCGATGCACAATACAGGTATGAGTAGGAAATAATATATTACTGTGGTACCACCTTCACCCACAGGGTCACACAAAACGTGTATGAGTCATAAATGGTAGTCAAACACTGCGGTTCACCTTCATCAACAGCATTGCATAATACGTGCATGAGTAGGAAATACTAATATACTGCGGTCTGACCTGCAGTGTCACAGTACTTATGAAAATAAAAATGTTATAGTACACTGAGGTACAGCACAAAAAATATATATATTTTTTAGATTATAATTTAAGGCTTTTTGTTTTTAGCTTTTATTATCTGAATTTTACACTGGGGCGGAGCCCCTGGATGTATGGACAGATCACCATACAGCAGACAGAGCACCCCTGGATTGATACTGATAGGACACACCAGTCCCTGGATGTTAACGGGTTAATTTAATTAACATTGGGGCAGTGCCCCCTGGATGTATGGACAGATCACTCCTTTCAGATACAGCAGACAGAGCACCCCAACGGATACAGCAGAGCAGACACGGAGCACTTCTTTCAGCTACACCCGTCCCACGCCGAAATAACACAGTACTGACAGATACTTCGGCCCAGTACACTCTCCACAGCCAGAGTGAAGATGGCGCCGATCACCGGAGATCCTTATAGATTCCAAAATCCACGAGAATCTGACAGCAGGAAGATGGCGTTCGGCCTCGCTTTGAGATCTGAGTAAGGCAGAAAGTCCCGAGCTGGACTTGGATCCGGGCTCGTATTGCAAATTTCAGGTGGGTCGGAAAACCGGACCTGCTCATCTCTAGTAATAATGGACAGATACAATAAAGTACAGAAAAGCTTTTCGTAAAATATAGAGAGCATGGATATACTTAAGAAAAACATTATTCATCCATGCTCAGCACCTAAAGTGCCTCCAGATTAAATGATTTTTCGATGCCTGGGAATGTGTCTTATAGTAGGCTATGAGGTGCATTCCCTGTCTGCAGGGTGATGTATAGTTTATTGTAACTTACTGTACAGTATATCATGTGATTTATATTTTCTTCCATTACTGTTTTAAGTCTTATGCGATTTTTTTTATTTTCTTCCATCACTGTTTTAAGTATTATGTGATTTTTTATTTTCTTCCATCACTATTTTTAGACTATTTATTTTGCAATTTGGTGAATAATGATTTGTTACTTGTATCATATTCATTTATTTAATTTCTCATATCATGATATATGACATATGAAAATTATAATAATTCGGGGTTTTTTTTTTATTATTTTCTACAGCTCTCAAAAAAATTGTACAATTGATGCAAGAGGTCTGCATATTGTAAAATAATTTATATTCATAAAAGTTATTTCAGGAAATATGCAAAATGCTATTGGAACCCTTCCCGCCATATTGAATAGCTTCTGTGCATAACATAAATAAATAAATACAGTCCTTGTACAGTATTTATTTTCCAGTTGATTAACTGAATGACTTTCCATTGCAGTAGCTAGCTTAAACAGGTATATATGTGAAAATACAGCTAATTAAGGGTCTATTCACTAAGCTTTGGGTGGAGATAAAGTTGCTGGAGATAAAGTACCAGCCAATCAGCTCCTAACTACCATGTCACAGGCTGGGTTTGAAAACGAAGATCTCTGAATTCTATTATCATGTGGGATTTATATCTGGTTACTGTTATCCATTCAGTGTGCTGGGGAAACAATTCTTTTTTTCTTGCTCAGAAATACCCCTTCCTTTCAAGCACCTGAATGATATCACTAAGCTAATTGAGCATTTACCAATCTATATGTCTGTTGTGAGAGGCAGAGAGGTTCCTGCATTAGGAGGAGGTGCAGGCCCTGACATGCCACATGGAGCATTATGGGGTTGCTCCAAGGTAAGTAGCTCTTAGCTTAGACATATTTTAGTAAGGAGCCATTATCATGTGACTCCTTGCTGGTTAATATTAGACCCAGATTGGGGTAATGGAGGTGTGAGGTGTGGTGCCTCTGGACTGGCTGAGCTGGATGGCTTTAGTGTGGCATACCTTTACATTCTATTAACACTTTTCACTTATTAATTTTCTAACACTATTTCTCTTTTTTAATTACATTTCATGTTTGTATCACCCCCTCTATAGCTTCGGCTTCCTAAATACTAATTTATTAACACTATAGTTTTTTACACTGGTATGTCACGCTGTGCTTTCTGGCTCATTCTGGTGTTTTGGGGTGCCACACCCTGCACCTAGATATAGCACTAGGGACCCCAAATATACAGAGAGGCCTTGATGCGGCTTTGGGGCTTAACCACACATTTGCGCAAATATGTGTAACGAAGATCTCTGAATTCTATTATCATGTGGGATTTATATCTGGTTACTGTTATCCATTCAGTGTGCTGGGGAAACAAATGCTTTTTTTCTTGCTCAGTATCTAGCTTAAACAGGTATATATGTGAAAATACAGCTAATTAAGGGTCTATTCACTAAGCTTTGGGTGGAGAAAAAGTTGCTGGAGATAAAGTACCAGCCAATCAGCTCCTAACTGCCATGTCACAGGCTGGGTTTGAAAATTGACAGTTATGAGCTGATTGGCTGGTACCTATCGATCCACTTTATCTCCATTCAAGGCTTAGTAAATAGACACCTAAGTACTGTAGCTAAAGGTCATGGGGTAAGGGCATACTTGCCTACTCTCCCAGATCCTGCAGGAGACACCCGATTTTTCGGGTAGACCCCAGAAGACCCAGAAGAGTGGGCAACCTTCTTGTATTCTGCCCACTTCCTAGCTGCAGTCACATTTTACACATGTGCAGGTGATAATTTTATATTTACTGCAATACTCAACCCTATGATAAAAAGAACAACAAAATTGCAGTAAAATATTATTTAAAAAACAAAATCCCGCAATTCATAATGTATGAAAATAATACATGATAAAAATGTGTACCTGATTGTCAATTTGACATAAATAAAAATGTAAAAAGCAGATGCAGTATTACACTGAGCAGGAGATAATAAATAGATGATGAATGCAACAGCTCAAGGCAATAGCAGGATTGAATATGAACAGTTCAACAAAGTTCACAGATTGATCTGTGGGTAATAGGCTTTCCAATAATAAAAGTCTGTGATGGAACCACAAGAGGGAAAGTATAAGCCCAATGAAGTTAGTCATCCATCTATAGAATAAACAAAAGATAGTCGTGCTGTTGATTTTTTTCATAAGCTTCCCAATATACAAATAATAAATACCAGACCGTGAGATTGCAGGGAACATCACTCCCACTTTAATTCAATCCAACACCTCTCTTTCCCTGCAGCCAAAATACTTTGCAATCTCATTCAAATGTAACTCCTGTAAAATTGCTAGAAGTCTTGGCCAAACCATTGAAATGTTATACAGTATGTCCAGCCTATATAGAGGTTTGAGTGTAGAAAACCACTTGACTTGTTTATCTGCTATCTCAATTGTTTCTCTGCAAGTGCAGATGATACAAAGATGCCATGGAGTTATATTTATTATTGATATATTACTCCAATATGTAAATGAGAACACCTATTTTCTCCCGTCTTTAACACAACTTGTTTCTGAAAGCCATACCTACATTATTTGTCACTGTAAAGGTATATGACATGTTATGGTTTTCTTCTAAAGCTTTTAAGTCATGAACGAATATAATTTTACAATCCTAATTTCCTATTATATTGATACCATTTGTAATTATAATGGTTTTACTCCCAACCCGTTGCTTCATGGGGATCCATCCAGCTGCCAGCATCACAGTAGCACAGCAAAGATAAGTGCTAAATAGTTAAATGTGTGATGCCTGTATGTGTTATGTGTTATGTGTATGTGTTTCATATCCTACTGTATGTCTGCCTGTCCTGTCTGTGTTCCATATATTGTGTGTGCCTGTCCTCTCTGTGGTTTATGGGGGTCATTCCGACCCGATCGCTCGCTGCAGTTTCTCGCAGCGTTGCAATCGGGTCACAAGTGTGCATGCGCTGGTGCCACAGTGCGCCAGCGCATGGCAGCCGTCGTTGCCTAGCGATCGTCTCTGATACAGAGGCGGTCACTGGGCGGGAGGGGGCTGGACGGCAGCGTTACGCTGCTGTTTAGAGAGAGCAGTCCGGCCAACGCAGGTGTGGCCGGGCCGTTGGGGGGGTCTGCGGCGGCTGTGTGACATCGCACGCAGCCGCTGTAGGCTGGGGTGCGACGAGTAGCTCCCAGCCAGCATGCTAAAGCTGCACTGGTCGGGAGCTACTCTGGAATTGCCTTTGCACTTTTGCAGGGGGGGGGGGGGGGGGGGCGGACTGACATGCGGGGCGTACTAGCTTTGTGCTGGGCGTCCCCCCGCATGTCGGTGTGAAGGAACGTAGCTGTGCTAAATTTAGCACAGCTACGATCAACTCGGAATGACCCCCAATATCCTATGTCTAAATAGTAAAACAAAGAAATGAAGGGAAGTAGATAGGTGCGCTCACTAGCAGCAAATCAATCTATACTATGTCTAGGAGGGTACTCTCAACCTTCACCACATTAGATTTTCCACACACAATGACATAAATAGATAACCAGCGCTGAGAGGGTGTAAATAAATAATAAAACTGAAAAGTTCACCGTTTCTTTCTTTACCGCTTCTATAAATGCAGATAAGTTCCTCGTGTGCATGTAAGGAAATTTTTAGAAAGAAACATCCATATAGTGAAGTACAGTTTAATCATAAAAAACAATTAATAGCAATGAATGGGGAACACCCGGGTATAGCAGACCACATGCAGGGCCGGTTCTTGCCCTTGTGGCGCCCCGGGCGAAAATAGGGGCATGGCTTCATACAGGGGTGTGGTCAGTTACGCCCCCTGTAGAGTTGTGCCCCCATTTGTGCCCCCTGTAGAGTTGTGCCCCCATTTGTGCCCCCTGTAGAGTAACGCCGCTTACATAAATAATCCTATATCTGCCTGTCCTGTCTGTGTTCCATATTTTAAATAGCAGAAAAGGAAAAGGGGGGACATGATAGAAAAGTTCACATAGATCAAGGCTATGAAAAGAAGTAATAGAACATGATCACATGCACTGAGACTGGAGGGAGGTAGATTCAGGGGGAAATTTGAGGAAAAAATACTTCACAGAAAGGGTAGTAGACAAGTGAAAGAGCCTCCTATCAGAGGCTAAGACAGTACCGCAATTTAAACATGCATAGGATAGACATAAGGATATCCTTACAAAGAACTAAGGATCAAATAGGATTTGAGGTAACAATATGGTTAAAAAAGGGGCAGGCTAAATGGGCCAAGTGTTTCTTATATGCCGTCAAATTCTATGTATCTATGTTAAATGTTCTATGTCTGCCTGTCCTGACTGTGTTCCATACCCTGTCGGCCTGTCCTGTCTGTGTTCCATATCTTAGGTGTGTGCCAATCTTATCTGTGTTCCATATACTATGACTGCCTGTCCTGTTTGTGTTCCATATCCTATGCGTCTGCCTGTCCTGTCTATGCTCCATATCCTAAGTGTCTGCCTGCCTGATGCTTTAAGTAACATGTTGATTTCTCCATGCAGGTATGTAAGGGTTGGCCTTGGTGATTATGAATGTCAACAAGACCATAACATGCCTTTCAAACAGGGGCGTTTAAACAAAGGAGGATGCCCCTCCTCTTTACAACACAGTAGTCTCACTCCGGCATTGTGCCGGAGTCTACTGCGCATACGCCATGTTAGGGAGACCAATTTCACTACTGCGCATGTGCGGCAGCCATTTTGGGTGAGATTTTCACCGCGCATGCAGCATGCGACGCTGAACTCCAAAAGGTAAGTATTCAAATATTGGTGCAATGGGTGCGGTGTGGGTCCCCCTTGGACATTGCTCCCATTGCAGCGTGCCACTTCTATACACTGGCTATGCACACAGCTCAGACAATTTACAGCAGAGTACAGCACAGCACACAGCAGCGTGCCCCTTTTAAATACTGACTATGCACACAGCTCAGCCAATTTACAGCAGAGTACAGCGCAGCACACAGCAGTGTGCCCCTTGTATACACTGACTACACACACAGCTCAGCCAATTTACAGCAGAGTGCAGCACAGCACACAGCAGCGTGCCCCTTGTATACACTGACTACACACACAGCTCAGCCAATTTACAGCAGAGTGCAGCACAGCACACAGCAGCGTGCCCCTTGTATACACTGACTACACACACAGCTCAGCCAATTTACAGCAGAGTACAGAGCAGCACATAGTAGGCACAGGGATACCCTGACAAAGGTTATTATAAAGCAAAACTTTGGAGTAGCCTGCAAGTGCCTGTAAGTCTTCATTTCTGGGTAACGAAGAGTTCCGTGAGTGCCGCCATTTTTATGCTGCATATTACATTAATGTTGAAAGGCACTGCGGCAGTGTAATGAGTACATACTACCTGTGTCTCCGCCCCCTTATGCTTGGCTCTACCTCCTCTGTGTAATGCCCCCTTCACAAATCATGCGTTTGCTCCCGATTACATGCCATATTCATATAAGTTTGCTTGACATGGGAAAAAAAAGGTTTCTTTTACTGTCAAATATACCAGATGCAGATGTGAGAAACCAGATCACACTCACCTGATATCATCCTGGAGACTGTGCATGGTGACCTTGAGCCTATGATAAGTATACCACAGCTGACTACATTGTTGTCTGTATTACATTACTGTACTACTCTCTGGGTCATTCCAAATAGCTGTGATGCCAGTAATGTGACAGCTGCCTTTAGTCAGGTACAGAAGCAGTCATATGTGCATTCCTGCCACGCTTCAGCCAATTTATTAGATTGCTAAAGGATAAGTTCTCTCTTTTGCAGATAAAAGAACAGTTTTATTTTATTGTTCATTTTCTGCATGCCATAGGGCCAGGAGATGCTACACAAGACACAGAGACATTGTACCTCTGGATGAAATTAATCAATATTTCCTACCTGGTAACATTATCAGTCCACAACTGTGCAGACTATGGGGGGTAATTCCAAGTTGATCGCAGCAGGAAATTTTTTAGCAGTTGGGCAAAACCATGTGCACTGCAGGGGAGGCAGATATAACATGTGCAGAGAGAGTTAGATTTGGGTGTGGTGAGTTCAATCTGCAATCTAAATTGCAGTATAAAAATAAAGCAGCCAGTATTTACCCTGCACAGAAACAATATAACCCACCCAAATCTAACTCTCTCTGCAAATGTTATATCTGCCCCCCTGCAGTGCACATGGTTTTGCCCAACTGCTAAAAAATTTCCTGCTGCGATCAACTTGGAATTACCCCCTATGGGTGATGCAATCTGTTATATGGGAAGCATTATCAGAGGTGCATTATCAGAGACGCAAAGTGAACACGCGTGATAGTAGATAATATTGACTGTATAGGGGGCTATAATTAGCCCAAGCATGTATAAAAAAAATATACATTGGCTGCAACAGAGCTCAATGTATGGAATCAAATATTTCCCTTAAGATAACTTTGTTACAATAGGAGTAGTGGTGATGTTGACAAAGAAAACACAATAAATAAATGTCATTAGTAGTCCCAGCACGTGGAAGCAGATATAGCAGTACTGTATATGATATTTAGTCCTGCCATTAATAGAAACTTCTGTATACAGTATATACGGAGTAACTAGTGTATGCTTTTACTTACTGCATGTATGTACTAGGGATGAGCGGGTTCGGTTCCTCGGAATCCGAACCCGCCCGAACTTCATGTTTTTTTACACGGGGCCGAGCGACTCGGATCTTCCCGCCTTGCTCGGTTAACCCGAGCGCGCCCGAACGTCATCATCCCGCTGTCGGATTCTCGCGAGGCTCGGATTATATCGAGAGACTCGGATTCTATATAAGGAGCCGCGCGTCGCCGCCATTTTCACACGTGCATTGAGATTCATAGGGAGAGGACGTGGCTGGCGTCCTCTCCGTTTATAGAGAAGAGAGTGAGACAGTAGAGAGAGACACAGTAGTAATTTTGGGGAGCATTAGGAGGAGTACTAGTTACTTGCTGAAGTGATAGATAGTGTGACTGTATATTATCTGACTTGTGGGGGAGACACTGACAGTGGGGAGCAGTTAGAGTCTGAGAGCAGGACTCAGGAGTACATATAACGTACAGTGCACACTTTTGCTGCCAGAGTGCCACACTGCCATTGTGACCACACTGACCACCAGTATAATATATATTGTGATTGTCTGCTTAGGAGTACTACTTGCAAGTTGCTGATAGTGTGACCAGTGACCTGACCACCAGTCACCACCAGTTTAATATATATATATATATATATATATATATATAATTGTATATAATATATATATAATATTGTATACCACCTACCCGTGGTTTTTTTTTTTCTTTCTTCTTTATACATACTACTATAGTAGCTTACTGTAGCAGTCTGCGGTGCTGCTGAGCTGACTGTGTCCAGCAGGTCCGTCATCAGTCATTACATAATAAATATATATACCTGTCCGGCTGCAGTACTAGTGATATTATATATATATATATATTGATTTCATCTCATTATCATCCAGTCTATATTAGCAGCAGACACAGTACGGTAGTCCACGGCTGTAGCTACCTCTGTGTCGGCAGTCGCTCGTCCATCCATAATTGTATACCACCTACCCGTGGTTTTTTTTTTCTTTCTTCTTTATACATACTACTATAGTAGCTTACTGTAGCAGTCTGTGGTGCTGCTGAGCTGACAGTGTCCAGCAGGTCCGTCATCAGTCATTACATAATAAATATATCTACCTGTCCGGCTGCAGTACTAGTGTGATATAATATATATTGATTTCATCTCATTATCATCCAGTCTATATTAGCAGCAGACACAGTACGGTAGTCCACGGCTGTAGCTACCTCTGTGTCGGCAGTCGCTCGTCCATCCATAATTGTATACCACCTACCCGTGGTTTTTTTTTTCTTTCTTCTTTATACATACTACTATAGTAGCTTACTGTAGCAGTCTGCGGTGCTGCTGAGCTGACAGTGTCCAGCAGGTCCGTCATCAGTCATTACATAATAAATATATATACCTGTCCGGCTGCAGTACTAGTGATATTATATATATATATATATATATATATATATTGATTTCATCTCATTATCATCCAGTCTATATTAGCAGCAGACACAGTACGGTAGTCCACGGCTGTAGCTACCTCTGTGTCGGCAGTCGCTCGTCCATCCATAATTGTATACCACCTACCCGTGGTTTTTTTTTTCTTTCTTCTTTATACATACTACTATAGTAGCTTACTGTAGCAGTCTGCGGTGCTGCTGAGCTGACAGTGTCCAGCAGGTCCGTCATCAGTCATTACATAATAAATATATCTACCTGTCCGGCTGCAGTACTAGTGTGATATAATATATATTGATTTCATCTCATTATCATCCAGTCTATATTAGCAGCAGACACAGTACGGTAGTCCACGGCTGTAGCTACCTCTGTGTCGGCAGTCGCTCGTCCATCCATAATTGTATACCACCTACCCGTGGTTTTTTTTTTTTTCTTTCTTCTTTATACATACTACTATAGTAGCTTACTGTAGCAGTCTGCGGTGCTGCTGAGCTGACAGTGTCCAGCAGGTCCGTCATCAGTCATTACATAATAAATATATATACCTGTCCGGCTGCAGTACTAGTGATATTATATATATATATATATATATATTAATTTCATCTCCTTATCATCCAGTCTATATTAGCAGCAGACACAGTACGGTAGTCCACGGCTGTAGCTACCTCTGTGTCGGCAGTCGCTCGTCCATTCATAATTGTATACCACCTACCCGTGTTTTTTTTTTTTTTCTCTATCGTCCTAAGTGGATGCTGGGGTTCCTGAAAGGACCATGGGGAATAGCGGCTCCGCAGGAGACAGGGCACAAAAAAGTAAAGCTTTTACCAGATCAGGTGGTGTGCACTGGCTCCTCCCCCTATGACCCTCCTCCAGACTCCAGTTAGATTTTGTGCCCGAACGAGAAGGGTGCAATCTAGGTGGCTCTCCTAAAGAGCTGCTTAGAGAAAGTTTAGCTTAGGTTTTTTACTTTACAGTGAGTCCTGCTGGCAACAGGATCACTGCAACGAGGGACTTAGGGGAGAAGTAGTGAACTCACCTGCGTGCAGAGTGGATTTGCTGCTTGGCTACTGGACACTAGCTCCAGAGGGACGATCACAAGTACAGCCTGGATGGTCACCGGAGCCGCGCCGCCGGCCCCCTTGCAGACGCTGAAGAGAGAAGAGGTCCAAAATCGGCGGCTGAAGACTCCTGAGTCTTCATAAAGGTAGCGCACAGCACTGCAGCTGTGCGCCATTTTCCTCTCAGCACACTTCACACAACAGTCACTGAGGGTGCAGAGCGCTGGGGGGGGCGCTCTGAGAGGCAAATAAAAACCTTATTAGAGGCAAAAAATACCTCACATATAGCCCACAGAGGTTATATGGAGATATTTAACCCCTGCCTAACTTCAAAAATAGCGGGAGACGAGCCCGCCGAAAAAGGGGCGGGGCCTATCTCCTCAGCACACAGCGCCATTTTCTCTCACAGAAAAGCTGGAGAGAAGGCTCCCAGGCTCTCCCCTGCACTGCACTACAGAAACAGGGTTAAAACAGAGAGGGGGGGCACTGATTTTGGCGATATTGTATATATATAAAAGATGCTATAAGGGAGAAACACTTATATAAGGTTGTCCCTATATAATTATAGCGTTTTTGGTGTGTGCTGGCAGACTCTCCCTCTGTCTCCCCAAAGGGCTAGTGGGTCCTGTCCTCTGTCAGAGCATTCCCGGTGTGTGTGCTGTGTGTCGGTACGTGTGTGTCGACATGTATGAGGACGATGTTGGTGAGGAGGCGGAGAAATTGCCTGTAATGGTGATGTCACTCTCTAGGGAGTCGACACCGGAATGGATGGCTTATTTAGAGAATTACGTGAGAATGTCAACACGCTGCAAGGTCGGTTGACGACATGAGACGGCCGACAATCTATTAGGACCGGTCCAGGCGTCTCAGAAACACCGTCAGGGGTTTTTAAAAAAAACGCCCATTTACCTCAGTCGGTCGACACAGACACAGACACGGACACTGAATACAGTGTCGACGGTGAATAAACAAACGTATTTCTCATTAGGGCCACACGTTAAGGGCAATGAAGGAGGTGTTACGTGTTTCTGATACTACAAGTACCACAAGAAAGGGTATTATGTGGGAGTGAAAAAACTACCTGTAGTTTTTCCTGAATCAGATAAAATAAAATGAAGTGTGTGATGATGCGTAGGGTTACCCCGATAGCAAATATTGGCGTTATACCCTTTCCCGCCAGAAATTAGGGTACGTTGGGAAACACCCCTTAGGGTGATAAGGCGCTCACACGCTTATCAAGTGGCGTTACCGTCTCCAGATACGGCCGCCCTCAAGGAGCCAGCTGATAGGAAGCTGGAAAAATATCCTAAAAAGTATATACACACATACGGTGGTTATACTGCGACCAGCGATCGCCATCAGCCTGGAGATGCAGTGCTGGGTTGGCTTGGTCGGATTCCCTGACTAAAAATATTTTATTCATGTACAGCATTTAATAGGATGCATTCTATATATATGTATGTGAGATGCACAGAGGGATATTTGCTCTCTGGCATCAAGATAAGTGCGTTGTCCATATCTCCCAGAAGATGTCAGGGACACGACAGTGGTCAGGTGATACAGATCCCATACGGCAGATGGAAGTATTGCTGTATAAAGGGAAGGAGTTATTTGGGGGTCGGTCCATCGGACCTGGGGACCACAGCAACAGCTGGGAAATCCAACCTTTTTTACCCCAAGTTACATCTCAGCTAAAAAAGACACCGTCTTTTCAGCCTCAATCTTTCCTTTCCCATGAGGGCATGCAGGCAAAAGGCCAGTCATATCTGCCCAGACATAGAGGTAAGGGAAGTAGACTGCAGCAGGCAGCCCTTTCCCAGGAAAAGAAGCCCTCCACCGCGTCTGCCAAGTCCTCAGCATGACGCTGGGGCCGTGCAAGCGGACTCAAGGTGGGGGGGTAGTCTCAAGAGTCTCAGGGCGCAGTGGGATCACTCGCAAGTTGACCCCTAGATCGTACGAGTATTATCCCAGGGGTAAAGATTGGAGAGTCGAGACATCTTCTCCTCGCAGGTTCCTGAAGTCTGCTTTACCAACGGCTCCCTCCGACAGGGAGGCAGCATTGGAAACAATTCACAAGCTGTATATCCAGCAGGTGATAATCAAAGTACCCATCCTACGACAAGGAAAAGGGTATTATTTTTCCACACTATATTGTGGTACTGAAGCCAGACGGCTTGGTGACACATAGTCTAAATCTAAAATGTTTTGAACACTTACATAAAAGGTTCAAATCGAGATAAAGTCACTCAGAGCAGTGATAGCGAACCGGAAAAAAGGGGACTATATGGTGTCCCTGGACATCAAGGATTACCTCCATGTCCAAATTTTGTCCTTCTCATCAAGGGTACCTCTGGTTCGTGGTACAGAACTGTCAATATCAGTTTCAGACGATGCCGTTTGAATTATCCACGGCACCCCGGGCCTTTTTACCAAGGTAATGGCCGAAAAGATGTTTCTTCAAAGAAAAAAGGCATCTAAATTATCCCTTACTTGCACGACCTAAAAAGGGCAAGTTCCAGAGAACAGTTGGAGGTCGGAAGAGCACTATCTAAAGTAGTTCTTCGACGGCACGACTGGATTCTAAATATTCCAAGAATCGCAGCTGTTTTCCGACGATACGTCTGCTGTTCCTAGGGATGATTCTGGACACGGTTCAGAAAAAGGTTTTTCTTCCCGAGGAAAAAGCCAAGGAGTTATCCGACCTGTCAGGAACCTCCTAAAACCAGGAAAGGTGTCTGTACATCAATGCACAAGAGTCCTGGGAAAAATGGTGGCTTTTTACGAAGCAATTCCATTCGGCAGATTCCATGCAAGAATTTTCCAAAGGGATCTGTTGGACAAATGGTCAGGGTCGCATCCTCAGATGCACCTGCGAATAACCCTGTCGCCAAGGACAAGGGTATATCTTCTGTGGTGGTTGCAAAAGGCTCATCTATTGGAGGGCCGCAGATTCGGCATACAGGATTTGATCCTGGTGACCACGGACGCCAGCCTGAGAGGTTGGGGAGCAGTCACACAAGGAAGAAACTTCCAGGGGGTATGGACGAACCTGGAAAAGTCTCTTCACATAAACATTCTGGTACTAAGAGCAATCTAAAATGCTCTAAGCCAGGCGGAACCACTCCTGCAAGGAAAACCGGTGTTGATTCAGTCGGACAACATCACGGCGGTCGCCCATGTAAACAGACAGGGCGGCACAAGAAGCAGGAGTGCAATGGCAGAAGCTACCAAGATTCTTCGCTGGGCGGAGAATCACGTAATAGCACTGTCAGCAGTGTTCTTCCCGGGCGTGGACAACTGGGAAGCAGACTTCCTCAGCAGACACGATATTCACCCGGGAGAGGGGGGTCTTCATCCAGAAGTCTTCCACATGCTAGTAAACTGTTGGGAAAGACCAATGGTAGACATGATGGCGTCTCGCCTCAACAAGAAACTGGACAAGTATTGCGCCAGGTCAAGAGATCCACAGGCAATAGCTGTGGACGCACTGGTAACACCTTGGGTGTACAAATCAGTATATGTGTTTCCTCCTCTGCCTCTCATACCAAAGGTATTGAAGATTATACGGTGAGGAGGAGTAAGAACAATACTAGTGGCTCCGGATTGGCCAAGAAGGACTTGGTACCCGGAACTTCAAGAGTTGGTCACGGACGACCCGTGCCCTCTGCTTCTGAGAAGGGACCTGCTACAACAGGGTCCCTGTCTCTTTCAAGACTTACCGCGGCTGCGTTTGACGGCATGGCGGTTGAACGCCAGATCCTAAAAGGGAAAGGCATTCCAGAAGAAGTCATTCCTACCTTGATTAAGGCAAGGAAGGAAGTCACCGCGAAACATTATCACCGCATTTGGCGAAAATATGTCGCGTGGTGCGAGGATCGGAGTGTTCCGACGGAGGAATTTCAACTGGGTCGTTTCCTACATTTCCTACAATCAGGATTGTCTATGGGTCTCAAATTGAGATCTATTAAGGTTCAAATTTCGGCCCTGTCAATATTCTTCCAAAAAGAATTGGCCTCAGTTCCTGAGGTACAGACTTTTGTTAAAGGAGTACTGCATATACAGCCTCCTGTGGTGCCTCCGGTGGCACCGTGGGATCTAAATGTAGTTTTAGATTTCCTCAAATCCCATTGGTTTGAACCATTGAAAAAGGTGGATTTTAAATATCTCACATGGAAAGTGACTATGTTACTGGCCCTGGCTTCCGCCAGGAGAGTATCTGAATTGGCGGCTTTATCTTATAAAAGCCCTTATCTAATCTTCCATTCGGATAGGGCAGAACTGAGGACTCGTCCGCATTTTCTCCCTAAGGTGGTATCAGCGTTTCACCTGAACCAACCTATTGTGGTGCCTGCGGCCACTGGCGACTTGGAGGACTCCAAGTTGTTGGACGTTGTCAGAGCCTTAAAAAATATACATTTCAAGGACGGCTGAAGTCAGAAAATCTGACTCGCTGTTGATACTATATGCACCCAACAAGTTGGGTGCCCCTGCTTCTAAGCAGACGATTGCTCGTTGGATTTGTAACACAATTCAACTTGCTCATTCTGTGGCAGGCCTGCCACAGCCTAAATCTGTTAAGGCCCATTCCACAAGGAAGGTGGGCTCATCTTGGGCGGCTGCCCGAGGGGTCTCGGCATTACAATTCTGCCGAGCAGCTACGTGGTCGGGGGAAAACACGTTTGTAAAATTCTACAAATTTGATACCCTGGCAAAAGAGGACTTGGAATTCTCTCATTCGGTGCTGCAGAGTCATCCGCACTCTCCCGCCCGTTTGGGAGCTTTGGTATAATCCCCATGGTCCTTTCAGGAACCCCAGCATCCACTTAGGACGATAGAGAAAATAAGAATTTACTTACCGATAATTCTATTTCTCGGAGTCCGTAGTGGATGCTGGGCGCCCATCCCAAGTGCGGATTATCTGCAATACTGTACATAGTTATTGTTAACAAATTCGGGTTATATTGTTAAGGAGCCATCTTTAAGAGGCTCTTTCTGTTATCATACTGTTAACTGGGTTTAGATCACAAGTTGTACGGTGTGATTGGTGTGGCTGGTATGAGTCTTACCCGGGATTCAAATTGCCTCCCTTATTGTGTACGCTCGTCCGGGCACAGTACCTAACTGGAGTCTGGAGGAGGGTCATAGGGGGAGGAGCCAGTGCACACCACCTGATCTGGTAAAAGCTTTACTTTTTTGTGCCCTGTCTCCTGCGGAGCCGCTATTCCCCATGGTCCTTTCAGGAACCCCAGCATCCACTACGGACTCCGAGAAATAGAATTATCGGTAAGTAAATTCTTATTTTTCTTCTTTATACATACTACTATAGTAGCTTACTGTAGCAGTCTGCGGTGCTGCTGAGCTGACAGTGTCCAGCAGGTCCGTCATCAGTCATTACATAATAAATATATATACCTGTCCGGCTGCAGTACTAGTGATATTTTATATATATATATATATATATATATATATATATGAAAGTTTGAAAAAAGCATATACAGGTGCGCTGGTGACTCTATGATTAGCAATCCACAGACCAACAATCCGGGCTTCGGGCACAGGTAAGTTTAATTACCGCAGCACTTTACTCCTATATTCACTCCGAACTCCAGGAGATAAGTTTTCTAAAAATAAAAGTAAGGAGAATGTGCGCTCATAGTGCAAATCAATATTTTAATGGATAAAACAGCAATGTGTACAATCCAGGACAGGTAATTCAAAGACTCGTACCCTGATTACCCACACTGTGGGCTGATTACCACATGATATAAAGGTTTCCACAAGGCTGTCTCTATGATCGCCTACCGCCGTCGGGACAAAACACCGTATCCGGCCGTGGACAATCAGGGTACGAGTCTTTGAATTACCTGTCCTGGATTGTACATATTGCTGTTTTATCCATTAAAATATTGATTTGCACTATGAGCGCACCTTCTCCTTACTTTTATTTTTATATATATATATATATTAATTTCATCTCCTTATCATCCAGTCTATATTAGCAGCAGACACAGTACGGTAGTCCACGGCTGTAGCTACCTCTCTGTCGGCAGTCGCTCGTCCATCCATAAGTATACTAGTATCCATCCATCTCAATTGTTTACCTGAGGTGCCTTTTAGTTGTGCCTATTAAAATATGGAGAACAAAAATGTTGAGGTTCCAAAATTAGGGAAAGATCAAGATCCACTTCCACCTCGTGCTGAAGCTGCTGCCACTAGTCATGGCCGAGACGATGAAATGCCAGCAACGTCGTCTGCCAAGGCCGATGCCCAATGTCATAGTACAGAGCATGTAAAATCCAAAACACCAAATATCAGTAAAAAAAGGACTCCAAAATCTAAAATAAAATTGTCGGAGGAGAAGCGTAAACTTGCCAATATGCCACACGGAGTGGCAAGGAACGGCTGAGGCCCTGGCCTATGTTCATGGCTAGTGGTTCAGCTTCACATGAGGATGGAAGCACTCAGCCTCTCGCTAGAAAACTGAAAAGACTCAAGCTGGCAAAAGCACAGCAAAGAACTGTGCGTTCTTCGAAATCCCAAATCCACAAGGAGAGTCCAATTGTGTCGGTTGCGATGCCTGACCTTCCCAACACTGGACGTGAAGAGCATGCGCCTTCCACCATTTGCACGCCCCCTGCAAGTTCTGGAAGGAGCACCCGCAGTCCAGTTCCTGATAGTCAGATTGAAGATGTCAGTGTTGAAGTACAACAGGATGAGGAGGATATGGGTGTTGCTGGCGCTGGGGAGGAAATTGACAAGGAGGATTCTGATGGTGAGGTGGTTTGTTTAAGTCAGGCACCCGGGGAGACACCTGTTGTCCGTGGGAGGAATAGGGCCGTTGACATGCCTGGTGAAAATACCAAAAAAATCAGCTCTTCGGTGTGGAAGTATTTCACCAGAAATGCGGACAACATTTGTCAAGCCGTGTGTTGCCTTTGTCAAGCTGTAATAAGTAGGGGTAAGGACGTTAACCACCTCGGAACATCCTCCCTTATACGTCACCTGCAGCGCATTCATAATAAGTCAGTGACAAGTTCAAAATCTTTGGGCGACAGCGGAAGCAGTCCACTGACCAGTAAATCCCTTCCTCTTGTAACCAAGCTCACGCAAACCACCCCACCAACTCCCTCAGTGTCAATTTCCTCCTTCCCCAGGAATGCCAATAGTCCTGCATGCCATGTCACTGGCAATTCTGACGAGTCCTCTCCTGCCTGGGATTCCTCCGATGCATCCTTGCGTGTAACGCCTACTGCTGCTGGCGCTGCTGTTGTTGCTGCTGGGAGTCGATGGTCATCCCAGAGGGGAAGTCGTAAGCCCACTTTTACTACTTCCACCAAGCAATTGACTGTCCAACAGTCCTTTGCGAGGAAGATGAAATATCACAGCAGTCATCCTGTTGCAAAGCGGATAACTGAGGCCTTGACAACTATGTTGGTGTTAGACGTGCGTCCGGTATCCGCCGTTAGTTCACAGGGAACTAGACAATTTCTTGAGGCAGTGTGCCCCCGTTACCAAATACCATCTAGGTTCCACTTCTCTAGGCAGGCGATACCGAGAATGTACACGGACGTCAGAAAAAGACTCACCAGTGTCCTAAAAAATGCAGTTGTACCCAATGTCCACTTAACCACGGACATGTGGACAAGTGGAGCAGGGCAGGGTCAGGACTATATGACTGTGACAGCCCACTGGGTAGATGTATGGACTCCCGCCGCAAGAACAGCAGCGGCGGCACCAGTAGCAGCATCTCGCAAACGCCAACTCTTTCCTAGGCAGGCTACGCTTTGTATCACCGGTTTCCAGAATACGCACACAGCTGAAAACCTCTTACGGCAACTGAGGAAGATCATCGCGGAATGGCTTACCCCAATTGGACTCTCCTGTGGATTTGTGGCATCGGACAACGCCAGCAATATTGTGTGTGCATTAAATATGGGCAAATTCCAGCACGTCCCATGTTTTGCACCATCCTTGAATTTGGTGGTGCAGAATTTTTTTAAAAACGACAGGGGCGTGCAAGAGATGCTGTCGGTGGCCAGAAGAATTGCGGGACACTTTCGGCATACAGGCACCACGTACAGAAGACTGGAGCACCACCAAAAACGCCTGAACCTGCCCTGCCATCATCTGAAGCAAGAAGTGGTAACGAGGTGGAATTCAACCCTCTATATGCTTCAGAGGTTGTAGGAGCAGCAAAAGGCCATTCAAGCCTATACAATTGAGCACGATATAGGAGGTGGAATGTACCTGTCTCAAGCGCAGTGGAGAATGATTTCAACGTTGTGCAAGGTTCTGCAACCTTTTGAACTTGCCACACGTGAAGTCAGTTCAGACACTGCCAGCCTGAGTTAGGTCATTCCCCTCATCAGGCTTTTGCAGAAGAAGCTGGAGGCATTGAAGGAGGAGCTAAAAGGGAGCGATTCCGCTAGGCATGTGGGACTTGTGGATGGAGCCCTTAATTCGCTTAACAAGGATTCACGGGTGGTCAATCTGTTGAAATCAGAGCACTACATTTTGGCCACCGTGCTCGATCCTAGATTTAAAACCTACCTTGGATCTCTCTTTCCGGCAGACACAAGTCTGCTGGGGTTCAAAGACCTGCTGGTGACAAAATTGTCAAGTCAAGCGGAACGCGACCTGTCAACATCTCCTCCTTCACATTCTCCCGCAACTAGGGGTGCGAGGAAAAGGCTCAGAATTCCGAGCCCACCCGCTGGCGGTGATGCAGGGCAGTCTGGAGCGACTGCTGATGCTGACATCTGGTCCGGACTGAAGGACCTGACAACGATTACGGACATGTCGTCTACTGTCACTGCATATGATTCTCTCACCATTGAAAGAATGGTGGAGGATTATATGAGTGACCGCATCCAAGTAGGCACGTCAGACAGTCCGTACTTATACTGGCAGGAAAAAGAGGCAATTTGGAGGCCCTTGCACAAACTGGCTTTATTCTACCTAAGTTGCCCTCCCACAAGTGTGTACTCCGAAAGAGTGTTTAGTGCCGCCGCTCACCTTGTCAGCAATCTGCGTACGAGGTTACTTCCAGAAAATGTGGAGAAGATGATGTTCATTAAAATGAATTATAATCAATTCCTCCGTGGAGACATTGACCAGCAGCAATTGCCTCCACAAAGTACACAGGGAGCTGAGATGGTGGATTCCAGTGGGGACGAATTGATAATCTGTGAGGAGCGGGATGTACACGGTGATATATCGGAGGATGATGATGAGGTGGACATCTTGCCTCTGTAGAGCCAGTTTGTGCAAGGAGAGATTAATTGCTTCTTTTTCGGTGGGGGTCCAAACCAACCCGTCATTTCAGTCACAGTCGTGTGGCAGACCCTGTCACTGAAATGATGGGTTGGTTAAAGTGTGCATGTCCTGTTTATACAACATAAGGGTGGGTGGGAGGGCCCAAGGACAATTCCATCTTGCACCTCTTTTTTCTTTCATTTTTATTTGCGTCATGTGCTGTTTGGGGAGTGTTTTTTGGAAGGGCCATCCTGCGTGACACTGCAGTGCCTCTCCTAGATGGGCCAGGTGTTTGTGTCGGCCACTAGGGTCGCTTATCTTACTCACACAGCTACCTCATTGCGCCTCTTTTTTTCTTCTTTGCGTCATGTGCTGTTTGGGGAGTGTTTTTTGGAAGGGCCATCCTGCATGACACTGCAGTGCCACTCCTAGATGGGCCAGGTGTTTGTGTTGGCCACTAGGGTCGCTTATCTTACTCACACAGCTACCTCATTGCGCCTCTTTTTTTCTTCTTTGCGTCATGTGCTGTTTGGGGAGTGTTTTTTGGAAGGGCCATCCTGCGTGACACTGCAGTGCCACTCCTAGATGGGCCAGGTGTTTGTGTCGGCCACTAGGGTCGCTTAGCTTAGTCATCCAGCGACCTCGGTGCAAATTTTAGGACTAAAAATAATATTGTGAGGTGTGAGGTATTCAGAATAGACTGAAAATGAGTGGAAATTATGGTTTTTGAGGTTAATAATACTTTGGGATCAAAATGACCCCCAAATTCTATGATTTAAGCTGTTTTTTAGGGTTTTTTGAAAAAAACACCCGAATCCAAAACACACCCGAATCCGACAAAAAAAATTCGGTGAGGTTTTGCCAAAACGCGGTCGAACCCAAAACACGGCCGCGGAACCGAACCCAAAACCAAAACACAAAACCCGAAAAATTTCAAGTGCACATCCCTAGTATGTACAGTGATGTGAAAAGTTGGGTTAAAAAATACTAAGGGGACTGACCGTTTGCACACTTAGGGAGCATGCAGCGGCATATGGATTATGGGAGCAGAATTTGTTGGTTCAGGGTGACCCACACTGGACACCTTGCACCCATTTCTCCAATACTCACCTGTTCAGAGTTCCGCATTGGCAGCTCCAGTGCTGCGCAAAGCACTGGGAATATGGTGCTGTACAAAAATCACCAGGACAATGACTGCCACGCCATTTTCCCGGAGATCACAGTATGCGCACAGTGCCAGAGTCTACTGGTGCTCAGGCACTAATGCACTTCCAGTGCCAGCTAGAGAGGAGGGGTCTTGACAGAGACTGCTCACAGGCCCCATTCTCTCTTAATACGCCCCTGATGGGATGTCTTGACCAATCTGGAGATCTCACATGTACAGTATGTGCCGAAAATAGTGTGCAAGTTACAGACGTAGCCACGCTCATCGTGGCAACATCTGCGCTAAACGAGCACTCTCGGGACGTCTAGGCATACCCATTCCTAGACGTGCCGAGCTGCATCATTTGCCACTCCCATTCATGCGAATGACGCATATGCGTATTTAAGACGCACGCGGACCCCAGATGTGGACGTGCCTAAGAAGGACGCGATCACGGCAAGATGTAGCCACAATAGGCGTTGCTACATTTGTAATTGCTCTCTGTTTTATATTTGATTACATTGCCAATCTGAACTGCATATAGATGAAATGAATGTTTTGCTAGAGGAACCCTTTGAGAATGATCCTGATCATGCAATCATAGAAGATGACCAGACAAGGTAGACAGCAATACTTCATTTGTAATAAAACTATATGAACCTTATAGGATTTATAATGTTACACTTGATTGCAACAGAAATGACCTTGCATAGAGAGTCTAGTGATGTGCACCGGAAATTTTTCGGGTTTTGTGTTTTGGTTTTGGATTCGGTTCCGCGGCCGTGTTTTGGATTCGGACGCGTTTTGGCAAAACCTCCCTGAAAATGTTTTGTCGGTTTCGGGTGTGTTTTGGATTCGGGTGTTTTTTTACAAAAAACCCTCAAAAACAGCTTAAATCATAGAATTTGGGGGTCATTTTGATCCCACAGTATTATTAACCTCAATAACCATAATTTACACTCATTTTCAGTCTATTCTGAACACCTCACAATATTATTTTAGTCCTTAAATTTGCACCGAGGTCGCTGGATGGCTAAGCTAAGCGACACAAGTGGCCGACACAAACACCTGGCCCATCTAGGAGTGGCACTGCAGTGTCAGGCAGGATGGCACTTCAAAAAAATAGTCCCCAAACAGCACATGATGCAAAGAAAAAAAGAGGTGCACCAAGGTCGCTGTGTGACTAAGCTAAGCGACACAAGTGGCCGACACAAACACCTGGCCCATCTAGGAGTGGCACTGCAGTGTCAGACAGGATGGCACTTCAAAAAATAGTCCCCAAACAGCACATGATGCAAAGAAAAAAAACAGGTGCACCAAGGTCGCTTTGTGACTAAGCTAAGCGACCCAAGTGGCCGACACAAACACCTGGCCCATCTAGGAGTGGCACTGCAGTGTCAGACAGGATGGCACTTCAAAAAAATAATCCCCAAACAGCACATGATGCAAAGAAAAAAAGAGGTGCACCAAGGTCGCTGTGTGACTAAGTTAAGCGACCCAAGTGGCCGACACAAACACCTGGCCCATCTAGGAGTGGCACTGCAGTGTCAGACAGGATGGCACTTCAAAAAATAGTCCCCAAACAGCACATGATGCAAAGAAAAAAAGAGGTGCACCAAGGTCGCTGTGTGACTAAGCTAAGCGACCCAAGTGGCCGACACAAACACCTGGCCCATCTAGGAGTGGCACTGCAGTGTCAGACAGGATGGCACTTCAAAAAAATAGTCCCCAAACAGCACATGATGCAAAGAAAAAAAGAGGTGCAATGAGGTATCTGTGTGACTAAGCTAAGCGACCCAAGTGGCCGACACAAACACCTGGCCCATCTAGGAGTGGCACTGCAGTGTCAGGCAGGATGGCACTTCAAAAAAATTGTCCCCAAACAGCACATGATGCAAACAAAAATTAAAGAAAAAAGAGGTGCAAGATGGAATTGTCCTTGGGCCCTCCCACCCACCCTTATGTTGTATAAACAGGACATGCACACTTTAACGAACCCATCATTTCAGCGACAGGGTCTGCCACACGACTGTGACTGAAATGACTGGTTGGTTTGGGCCCCCACCAAAAAAGAAGCAATCAATCTCTCCTTGCACAAACTGGCTCTACAGAGGCAAGATGTCCACCTCCTCATCATCCTCCGATTCCTCACCCCTTTCACTGTGTACATCCCCCTCCTCACAGAATATTAATTCGTCCCCACTGGAATCCACCATCTCAGATCTCTGTGTACTTTCTGGAGGCAATTGCTGGTGAATGTCTCCACGGAGGAATTGATTATAATTCATTTTAATGAACATCATCTTCTCCACATTTTCTGGAAGTAACCTCGTACGCCGATTGCTGACAAGGTGAGCGGCTGCACTAAACACTCTTTCGGAGTACACACTGGAGGGAGGGCAACTTAGGTAGAATAAAGCCAGTTTGTGCAAGGGCCTCCAAATTGCCTCTTTTTCCTGCCAGTATACGTACAGACTGTCCGACGTGCCTACTTGGATGCGGTCACTCATATAATCCTCCACCATTCTTTCAATGGTGACAGAATCATATGCAGTGACAGTAGACGACATGTCAGTAATCGTTGCCAGGTCCTTCAGTCCGGACCAGATGTCAGCACTCGCTCCAGACTGCCCTGCATCACCGCCAGCGGGTGGGCTTGGAATTCTTAGCCTTTTCCTCGCACCCCCAGTTGCAGGAGAATGTGAAGGAGGAGCTGTTGACGGGTCACTTTCCGCTTGACTTGACAATTTTCTCACCAGCAGGTCTTTGAACCTCTGCAGACTTGTGTCTTCCGGAAAGAGAGATACAATGTAGGTTTTAAATCTAGGATCGAGCACGGTGGCCAAAATGTAGTGCTCTGATTTCAACAGATTGACCTCCCGTGAATCCTTGTTAAGCGAATTAAGGGCTCCATCCACAAGTCCCACATGCCTAGCGGAATCGCTCTGTTTTAGCTCCTCCTTCAATGTCTCCAGCTTCTTCTGCAAAAGCCTGATGAGGGGAATGACCTGACTCAGGCTAGCAGTGTATGAACTGACTTCACGTGTGGCAAGTTCAAAGGGTTGCAGAACCTTGCACAACATTGAAATCATTCTCCACTGCGCTTGAGTCAGGTGCATTCCCCCTCCTTTGCCTATATCCTTTTGCAGATGTATAGGCTTGAATGGCCTTTTGCTGCTCCTACATCCTCTGAAGCATATAGAGGGTTGAATTCCACCTCGTTACCACCTCTTGCTTCAGATGATGGCAGGGCAGGTTCAGGAATGTTTGGTGGTGCTCCAGTCTTCGGCACGCGGTGGCTGAATGCTAAAAGTGGCCCGCAATTCTTCGGGCCACCGACAGCATCTCTTGCACGCCCCTGTCGTTTTTCAAATAATTCTGCACCACCAAATTCAATGTATGTGCAAAACTTGGGATGTGCTGGAATTTGCCCAGATGTAATGCACGCACAATATTGCTGGTGTTGTCCGATGTCACAAATCCCCAGGAGAGTCCAATTAGGGTAAGCCATTCTGCGATGATGTTCCACAGTTTCCGTAAGAGGTTGTCAGCTGTTTGCCTCTTATGGAAAGCGGTGATACAAAGCGTAGCCTGCCTAGGAACGAGTTGGCGTTTGCGAGATGCTGCTACTGGTGCCGCCGCTGCTGTTCTTGCAGCGGGAGGCAATACATCTACCCAGTGGGCTGTCACAGTCATATAGTCCTGAGTCTGCCCTGCTCCACTTGTCCACATGTCCGTGGTTAAGTGGACATTGGGTACAACTGCATTTTTTAGGACACTGGTGACTCTTTTTCTGATGTCTGTGTACATTTTCGGTATCGCCTGCCTAGAGAAATGGAACCTAGATGGTATTTGGTACCGGGGACACAGTACCTCAATCAAGCCTCTAGTTGCCTCTGAATTAACGATGGATACCGGAACCACGTTTCTCACCACCCAGGCTGACAAGACCTGAGTTATCCGCTTTGCAGCAGGATGACTGCTGTGATATTTCATCTTCCTCGCAAAGGACTGTTGGACAGTCAATTGCTTACTGGAAGTAGTACAAGTGGTCTTCCGACTTCCCCTCTGGGATGACGATCGACTCCCAGCAGCAACAACAGCAGCGCCAGCAGCAGTAGGCGTTACACTCAAGGATGCATCGGAGGAATCCCAGGCAGGAGAGGACTCGTCAGACTTGCCAGTGACATGGCCTGCAGGACTATTGGCTTTCCTGTGTAAGGTGGAAATTGACACTGACGGAGTTGGTGGTGTGGTTTGCAGGAGCTTGGTTACAAGAGGAAGGGATTTAGTAGTCAGTGGACTGCTTCCGCTGTCATCCAAAGTTTTCGAACTTGTCACTGACTTATGATGAATGCGCTGCAGGTGACGTATAAGGGAGGATGTTCCGAGGTGGTTAACGTCCTTACCCCTACTTATTACAGCTTGACAAAGGCAACACACGGCTTGACACCTGTTGTCCGCATTTGTGTTGAAATAATTCCACACCGAAGAGCTGATTTTTTTTGTATTTTGACCAGGCATGTCAATGGCCATATTCGTCCCACGGACAACAGGTGTCTCCCCGGGTGCCTGACTTAAACAGACCACCTCACCATCAGAATCCTCCTTGTCAATTTCCTCCCCAACGCCAGCAACACCCATATCCTCATCCTGGTGTACTTCAACAGTGACATCTTCAATTTGACTATCAGGAACTGGACTGCGGGTGCTCCTTCCAGCACTTGCAGGGGGCGTGCAAATGGTGGAAGGCGCAAGCTCTTCCCGTCCAGTGTTGGGAAGGTCAGGCATCGCAACCGACACAATTGGACTCTCCTTGGGGATTTGTGATTTAGAAGAACACACAGTTCTTTGCTGTGCTTTTGCCAGCTTAAGTCTTTTCATTTTTCTAGCGAGAGGATGAGTGCTTCCATCCTCATGTGAAGCTGAACCACTAGCCATGAACATAGGCCAGGGCCTCAGTCGTTCCTTGCCACTCCGTGTCGTAAATGGCATATTGGCAAGTTTACGCTTCTCATCAGATGCTTTCAATTTTTATTTTTGGGTCATTTTACTGAACTTTTGTTTTTGGATTTTACATGCTCTCTACTATGACATTGGGCATCGGCCTTGGCAGACGACGTTGATGGCATTTCATCGTCTCGGCCATGACTAGTGGCAGCAGCTTCAGCACGAGGTGGAAGTGGATCTTGATATTTCCCTATTTTAACCTCCACATTTTTGTTCTCCATTTTTTAAGGTGTGGAATTATATGCCAGTATCAATAGCAATGGCCTACTACTATATATACTGCGCACAACTGAAATGCACCACAGGTATGGATGGAAAGTATACTTGACGACACAGAGGTAGGTACAGCAGTGGCCTACTGTACCGTAATGCTATATATTATATACTGGTGGTCAGCAAACTGTGCAAAACTGAAATGCACCACAGGTATGGATGGATAGTATACTTGACGACACAGAGGTAGGTACAGCAGTGGCCTACTGTACCGTAATGCTATATATTATATACTGGTGGTCAGCAAACTGTGCAAAACTGAAATGCACCACAGGTATGGATGGATAGTATACTTGACGACACAGAGGTAGGTACAGCAGTGGCCTACTGTACCGTAATGCTATATATTATATACTGGTGGTCAGCAAACTGTGCAAAACTGAAATGCACCACAGGTATGGATGGATAGTATACTTGACGACACAGAGGTAGGTACAGCAGTGGACTACTGTACCGTAATGCAATATATTATATACTGGTGGTCAGCAAACTGTGCAAAACTGAAATGCACCACAGGTATGGATGGATAGTATACTTGACGACACAGAGGTAGGTACAGCAGTGGCCTACTGTACCGTAATGCTATATATTATATACTGGTGGTCAGCAAACTGTGCAAAACTGAAATGCACCACAGGTATGGATGGATAGTATACTTGACGACACAGAGGTAGGTACAGCAGTGGCCTACTGTACCGTAATGCTATATATTATATACTGGTGGTCAGCAAACTGTGCAAAACTGAAATGCACCACAGGTATGGATGGATAGTATACTTGATGATACAGAGGTAGGTACAGCAGTGGCCTTCTGTACCGTACTCCTATATATTATATACTGGTGGTCAGCAAAATGATGCACTGTATTCCTACTATATACTACAATGCAGCACAGATATGGAGTGTTTTTCAGGCAGACAATTTAACGTATACTGGTGGTCACTGGTCAGCAAAACTCTGCACTGTACTCCTCCTATATAATATTATACTGGTGGTCCCCAGTCCCCACAATAAAGCAGTGTGAGCACAGATATATGCAGCACACTGAGCACAGATATGGAGCGTTTTTCAGGCAGACAACGTATACTGGTGGTCACTGGTCAGCAAAACTCTGCACTGTACTCCTCCTATATAATATACTGGTGGTCCCCAGTACCCACAATAAAGCAGTGTGAGCACAGATATATGCAGCACACTGAGCACAGATATGGAGCTTTTTTCAGGCAGACAACGTATACTGGTGGTCACTGTCAGCAAAACTCTGCACTGTACTCCTATATAATACAGCTGCTCCCCAGTCCCCACAATTAAGCAGTGTGAGCACAGATATATGCAGCACACTGAGCACAGATAAGGAGCGTTTTTTTCAGGCAGAGAACGGATAAAACTGGTGGTCACTGATCAGCAAAACTCTGCACTGTACTCCTATATTAATATACAGCTGCTCCCCAGTCCCCACAATTAAGATATAAACAAGCACAAATATTTGCATCAACAATGAATAAACGGAGAGGACGCCAGCCACGTCCTCTCCATAACATTTCCAATGCACGAGTGAAAATGGCGGCGACGCGCGGCTTCTTATATAGAATCCGAATCTCGCGAGAATCCGACAGCGGGATGATGACGTTCGGCCGCGCTCGGGTTAACCGAGCCATACGGAAGAATCCGAGTATGCCTCGGACCCGTGTAAAATGGGTGAAGTTCGGGGGGGTTCGCATGCTGCAATTCATCGCAGCGGTGCGAACAGACTGGAGCTGCGCATGTGCGGTGGCCGCATTGCAAAGGTGCGTTGTTGCCCAACACTGCCCGTTGCCGGGCAGCGACAACGCGTACAAAGAAAGCGGTCGCAGCGGCGACTGCAAGAAGATAGACAGGAGTGTCAACTGACCGTTTTCCGGGCGTGGCGATCTGAACGCAGGCGTGTCTAGGCATTTGGAGGGCGGATGTCTGACGTCAATTCCGAGACCTTCATCGCTGGATCCATCACACAGGGTAAGTAACTGCAGGGCTGGTCTTGTTTTACACAAAACTTTTTTAGCATAGTAGGGCTGCACTAGCTATCGCAACTCTGCTATGCTAAAATACACTCCCCCATAGGCGGTGTCTAGTTGATTGCACGAGCAACAAAAAGTTGCTACATGCAATCAACTCTGAATGACCTCCTCTAGTCCGAACACAGTTTAGGGCTTAGTGCACTTACAGGCAACTGACAATAGAGTCATAGGGAGTAACCAGTGAGCAATGTCACAGAGCAAGGACAGTACTCATGTATCAAAGTCTAGGTAGTGCAACATAATGCACAGGAGCTAGTGTTGAACAATAACCCAGAAAATGAGAACCAAAAAGGTAAATTACATGACTTGGGTATGAGTGTATAGTAGCTGCCTAATAGTACACTGGTCTTTCAACCTGTGAAGACACCCAAGACCTAAATAAAAGGGGGCAGATGACTCCCTGAGTGCTTAACATTTGTTGGTGACTAAAGGTGGGTACACACTAACAGATATATCTGCAGATCAATTGATCTGCAGATATATCTATGGACGGATCGAGCAGTGTGTTCAGCATACACACTGCTCGATCCGTCGGGGACTGACGTCATGAACTGGGCGGGCGTGTACAGACTTGCCAGTGACATGGCCTGCAGGACTATTGGCTTTCCTGTGTAAGGTGGAAATTGACACTGACGGAGTTGGTGGTGTGGTTTGCAGGAGCTTGGTTACAAGAGGAAGGGATTTAGTGGTCAGTGGACTGCTTCCGCTGTCATCCAAAGTTTACACACGCCCGCCCAGTTCACCTGTCAATCACCACCGGACGCCGCAGCATGTGTACTGGTGGTCGGCCGACCGCCCAGTACACACACAGCGACGCGCCAATATATCGGTAGATATATTGGCCGTCGGCTGTGCTGCGCGGCCGGCGCGATACGTCGGTGAACGACGGAGTTCACAGACGTATCGGCCGTACACACTGGCCGACGGTCCCGCGATATATCGGCCGTTCAGGAGAACGGCCGATATATCGACCAGTGTGTACGGGCCTTAAAAAATAAAAATTGGAATACTGTACATAACAATCTCTTATAGAAGGAATCTGGATGAGGATACTCTTTAGTGCATCTTTATAGCTCATGCTAAAAAAATATAGAAGCATGCATACTGTAATATAGTAAATACTCAAAATCTTATATCTTATACTGTGTGATAGAAAACTCTTGTGGTGAGTATAAAAACAGCAGCAAGTTAAAGTATGGAAAAAAAAATGGATTTTAGAAGACCATGGAATGTATTAGAAATCTTAAGGATTAGTCAGTCTCATTCTCAGCCTTTGGACAATGTCATTGTATTGTCATCTGGGTGGATAGTCAGTCATAGTAAGGATGGACAGGAAATGAGCAGTATCGTGATACAGACAGGACCAGAGCCTATGTACATTCTGCATACAAGAACAGGAGGTCTGCTATTCTTTGCTACTTCATTATTAGGTAAGCAGATGCCAACATTCAAACTGTTAAAATATGCAGCACATTTAGCTCCCTGCAGAGTATTATGCTCTTCTATCATCATACGGCTTATATGTGCTATATGCACAGCATACCTCTATGGTTAAATGTATATAGCCTTTGAAATAATGTTATCACACATTTGTGGAAGAAAATCTCTATTACTAATATTGAAAACTTTTGATAATTATTAGATTTCAAAATTGGCTTTTCAAAAAAGTCCTAACACTAAATATAATGCCAAAAACTGGTTATTCCAGCTACAAAATTGCTCCCAGACTTCATTCATCAGACTAAGGGGGTCGCTGCAGTTTATCGCAGCACAGCGATCGGGTCGGAACTGCGCATGCCGGACGGCTGAAGGCCGTCATTCAGTAGCGATCGCCTCTGCCTGATTGACAGGCAGAGGCGGTCACAGGGTGGGAGGGGGCTGGACGGTGGCATTAAGCCGCCGTTTAGGGGGCGCGGTCCAGCCAATGCAGACGTGGCCGGACCGTTGGGGGGGCGGGCCTAGGAGGCTGCATGATGTCTCACGCAGCCTCTGCGGCCAGTGGCAGTGACGACCAACTCCCAGCCAGCCTCAGAAGCTGCGCTGGCCGGGAGTTACTCCACAAATACAAAAGCATTGGCACTGTGCGATGCTTTTGTATTTGTGCGGGAAGGGGAGGTGGACTGACATGCGGGGCGGAGAAGCCCTGTGCTGGGCGTCCTCCCGCATGTCAGGGAAGATGATCGTAGCTGTGCTACATTTAGCACAGCTACGATCAACTCGGAATGACCCCCAATATGTATATATTCCCCTGAATACGGAGTTGTATGAATCTCTTTGGTCTAACTACCCCATGCATGCACTTGGTTTCATGGCCATCATCATTCTCAGGTGGGCAGTGGCAACAGCCTTGTCCTTGGTGAAAACAACAATCTGATAACAAATGTTATTACGTATTCCCAGAAGTCTAATTAGCCCCAAAAATGCGACTCGAGCAGCACATGACTATGAATGACGCCAGGCACACACTGTGCCAGACTCGCACTATAAGGGGTGTATTCAATACCTGTCGGAATCTGCTGTCTTGTCGAAAAGATGGCAGTTTCTGACAGGTTTAGGTCGTAAGGGGTTCCGGCCTATCCAATGTGGCCCCATTTTTTCCGACAAGTCTGGAAATCCAACTTGACGGAAAGCTGTCGGAATGCACGTGGATCGGCGGAATAGCCGCCGATCCGCGTGCTTCTGTCGGAAAGGGGACCAAATAGGACAGGTTTTGGTCCCATTTCCGACAATGTCAATCCAACTTTGTAAAAAGTCAGATTGACATTGCCGCCGCCTCCTCCATCCACCCTGCCCAGCTGATGATCTCTCTCTCCAGGGTGAGCAGCAGTGCCCGGGTGAGAGAGGAGCAGTGCTGGGGAGCAGCAGCACTGGGGTGAGAGAGGGTTGCAGCGCCAGGGAGAGCAGCAATGCCCGGGGGAGGAGCAACGCCGGGGAGAAGCAGCGCCGGGGTGAGAGAGGAGCAGCGCCCGGGTGAGCAGCAGCGGCCTAATCCGACAGTTGGATTTGGCCACTCTTTGAATAGGGGTTGTTGGATCCATTCCGACAAATGCATGTCGGAATGGATCCAACTCTTATTGAATATACCCCTAAGCCTGCAAACCCACATTGCATTCAACTTTGATAAAGCTCTTTGGGGGTTATTCATAGTTGGTTGCAGATTTTGCTATGTTAGCAAAATCTGCGACCACTAACATCACATGATGGGGGTTGCCCAGCACAGGGCAAGGCCACCCAGCATGTGTGGCGCTGTTCCGCGACATGTTTGCAATTCAGTTGCGATTGCATGGCAAAAGCCACAAATAGAGGTTGACTCCTACCTATGTAGCATGGCTGCATGTGCTGGGGCACCGCTGCCATGTTTCCAATACCAGGAAATGTAAGCAACATCATCGGCCAGCCCTGAAAATGCCCATGACATGCCATTGTTTCTTGGTGTACCCCCCCCCCCCATTGCAGTGTCGCCGCCCCCGGACACTCATCGCCTGTCAATCATCAATCATGATGCAAATGCATCCTTCCAGGATGCGATTGCATCATGATGGCCCATGCACTGCAGCCACGACGCATGTGCGGAAGGCCAAAAATCGGCTGTTTGCAATTTTTGCCCGTCTGCGACAGGGTCCGAATAAGCCCTTTATTCCTAATGCTACATTTTGGCCCATCCTCTTCATATTCTTAACATTATGTCATATCATTTGTTCACATTTGCTGGGAAAGCCTCCAGATAGAAAAGTTAACAGACTGCATTTTCTCTTATTTGATCATATGAAAATTCATTAAAGTATTCTACAATGAATAATTATTAACTTGTCTTTCCTCTCACCGTACTTACAGTGCAAAACATATTAAAATGTATAACTCATTTAGTTTAATATACATTTAGTTACAACACAATTCCTTTGAGCCAATAAGTCATTTGTATCAAGTTCTTCACAATTAACAATGGTCTAAGATACATTTTTCAAGTCAGCTAATGACTAGTAGAGACCTTTCCAAGGAAGGTGACCTTTAAATTAGTTTTCTGGTTTAATGTTGAAGTGGTGTGCCAGTCTCCATTATCTGTAATTACTATACAAATGGATGTGTGCTTCTATGGAGAGCTTTCATGTGCTTTCAAGCAGCAACCTACCAGTCCAACCCCCTTTACAGACAGTTAATTAAGAAGCCTTAATGTATGAAGAGATAAATGAAAAACAATGTTTCATAGAAGGAAACAGCCTCTCTCTCATCCACTGAGATATGTTTAGACCAGATTTTAGATATTATAGCACGTTAAACATTCACAGTACTATGTGTGCGATGCTATACTAAAGTACACCTGAACTATCATTGCAGAAATGTTTATTTTCAACGAATCTTCACAAGTTTTGAAAGTTATATCTACACTATGAGCCCAATTCAAGGTTGATTGCAAATCAACATTTTCCTCTAATGGGCAAAACCATGTGCACTGCAGTGGGGGGGGGGGGGGGGGGCATATTTAACATGTGCAGAGAGAGTTAGATTTGGGTGGGTTATCTCGTTTCTGTGCAGGGTAAATACTATGTGCTTTATTTTTACACTGCTATTTAGATTTCAGTTTAAACACACCCCAACCAAATCTAACTTTCTCTACACATGTTATATATGCCCCACCTGCACTGCACATGGTTTTGCTCATTAGAGGAAAATTTTGTTTTGCAAAGCACCTTGAGTTAGGACCAATAACCATAACAATTAGGGGTCTATTTACTAAGCCTTGGATCGAGATAAAGTTGCTGAAGATAAAGTACCAGCCAATAAGCTCCTAACTGCTATGCTACAGGCAGTAGCAGATCTTGCCACGGGCAAGCAGGCTTTTTGCCCGGGGTGCCGCTGTCCCGAGGGCGCCACCACCGTGGCAAGATCTGCTACTGGTGCCGTTTGCTGCGCGTTGACGTTGTGGGAACGGCCATAAACGCTATAGGTCATAATTGACCTCTAGTGTCAGTGCAGTGCTATGGGAGAGACGTCATGACGTCTCTCCCTTAGATCCAAGGAGCGGCGCCGGCAGCTGTAGATGGAGGACAGCAGCGGTCGGGAAGCAGGAACGGGGCTGGTGAGTATTTATTTATTTTGGTAAGCAGCGCAACTAGGCGTATAAATACAGGGGGCACAGTACTGGGGGAAAAACTATTGGGGCACAGCTACAGGGGGCAAAAAGAATGGGGGCACAACTACTGAGGGCACAGTACTGGGGGCAAAACTACTAGAGGCACAACTACTGAGGGCACAGCTACAGGGGGCACAACTACTGGAGGCACAACTACTGGGGGCACAGCTACTGGGGGCACAACTCTACAGGGGGCAAAAATACAGGGGACTCAGCTACAGGGGGGCATAACTGTGACCATGCCCCTTCCCCATCAAGCATGCTAATCCTGTTTTACCTGTCGGGGGGGGGGGGGGAGAAACTTTTGCCTTGGGTGCCACAAGGCCTAGAACCTGCCCTGGTCACAGGCTGTGTTTGAAAAATGAGAGTTAGGAGCTGGTTGGCTGGTACTTTATCTCCAGCGACTTTATCTCTATCCAATGCTTAGTAAATAGAACCTTTAGTTTGCTAATTATTGTAGTTACATTTTTAGATATGTGATTGTTGGAAAACACACACACACACACACAAAATAAATACACACACACAAACAAACAAACAGAATACTGTTTGGAGTATAATTAGTTGAGTACAGAATATGTACATTATGACTTTTGATTTGAATGGCGTGGTCACATACCTCATGCACCACCAGGGACATTGCAAAGCTGTCAGCTGGGGTATGCATTGCAGAAAGGCACAGACTGGAGAGGTGCCTTCCTCGCTCCACTGGCCTCATGCTTGCTGACAGGGATGCCATCAACGGGGGACTGCCGGGACTGAAGTCCTGGGCACTGACAGAACAAGGGGCCTACACCTGGCTCACAGCAGCAGCATATTCTCTGAGTCAGATGGGATGGTATCCTATGGTCCCCCACATTGCAGCAAACATTGCCCAGTCTGCCAACTCCCTATCCCAATACAGACAAAGGGCCTGATTCAGCATGTAGCAAAAAAGACAAGTGGTGTGACATGTGTAGGCATGGAGATGATGTACTGTACAGTTCTCCATGTAGTGGGGGTGTTGTCTGGTGGATTTGCCTTGATGGATGGACTAGAAGTGGTTAAGAACTAGTTCTAGCCACGCTCGAAGGGAAGCTGGGAAAACATCCAGAGTGTCACCATGGCAACTAAGACCCCACGCGCTGAGAGTGGGTAGAGGGGATTGCGAGCCGGTGGGGTAAGGTTATATAGGTCTGCCTGGCCGGCGGTTGGAAGAGCAGAGAACACCTTTATACGTTGAGGCTTGAGCAGTCTATGCTATTCACCTGACGGTGAATACAGCGGTAGCAACAGAGTGTGGAGGAGGAGAAATAGCAGTGGCGAACCCAGGAGTTACTTACCAGTTGAGTAAGCAGATATCCCCACAGGCAGTGTCAGCTGTGTGCAATGGAGGTCAAACCACAGTGCATATGGCTTAACCTTGTTTATTGGTCTATTATAACCATCAGATAACAGGATACAGGTTAACAGGGGGTTAATGCAAATATGCACATCCAGCCAGGAGCTTCAGGGTTAATGCAGGTATATGGAGTAGCACACACCCATATAAGGTGGCAGTGGCCATTTAATTGTGTGTGACACAGTCTCCATTATATGTGACACAGTTTATGGTATATGTGGCATAGTCTCTGAAATAGCAAGACATACAGGAGCATGTCCTCTTCCTAAGGAGGATGGGCAGAGAAGATGTGCAGAGACATTTTAGCACCCTTGGGATGCAGGTTGAATGTCACCGCAGATGCAACTCCAGCAGTATCTGGTATATAAATAGAAGGGAGACTTTGTGGAGCTCTCCCTTTCCAACAATTAATGTGATGGCATACAGCACAATTACAGACAAGTTTATATAAGTATAATTACAGACCACAGAGGCGGAGAGTACTCTGCATACATTCAAGAAGAACTGTGGATAGACACACAAAGGGAGAAGGGGCAAGAGATGGGGATTGCTTAAGCTGGAGAGTTAGGATGAGGGGTGGCATGCATGGTTTAATAGATTAGTTTGGAAGGCATAATTGAAAGCGCAAGCATTATACCATACTTTACAGGGATGTAGTTATGAGACAGGCAGTCTGGATCCCGGTATCAGCATACCGACCGTGGATCCCGACCACCAGAATGCCGACAGGGGGCTGATGGGTATTTTCCACTCTTGGCTGTCCACTACACCCATGGAGTGGGAATAGAACCTGTGGCGAGCGCAGCGTGGTGAGCACCGTGAGCCTGCAAGGGGCCTAGTTGCGCTCGCCCCCCTGTCGGCATTCTGGTGGTCAGGATCCCGGTGTCGGTATGGTGACCATCGGGATCCCGACCTCTGGTTTTGCATACCCAACGCACTTTACATACAGTAACCCTATTTCAGTTGAAAACAAAACTACTGTATATTCCTTTATTATATACAGATTTATTTGTACTGAGTTTTTAAAGAAATCTCTGGCTTGGTATCAGGGCCGGTTCTTTGCCTTGTGGCGCCCCGGGCAAAATATAGGGGCGTGGCTTCAAATGGGGGCATGGCCACGGCGCTGAAAGAAAAAATAAAATAAAAAAAAGTATACTTACCATCCCCGTTCCTGATCCAGACCGCCTCCGCCGGCGCCGCCGCTCTTCTCCTCTCTTCGATCTATGGGAGAGACGTTATTACGTCTCTCCCATAGAACAGCATAGACACTAGAGGTCAATTATGACCCCTAGTGTCTGTGCCAGTATGTTGTGCGGTGCGCGATGACGTCATCGCGCATCGCACAGCATACGTCCTCTCCATGAAGGGAAACTAGACTGTAGCGTCTAGTTTCCCTTCATGGAGAGGACCTTTGCTGTGCGGTGCGCGATGACGTCATCGCGCACCGCACAACTAAGGTCCTCTCAATGAAGGGAAACTAGACGCTACGCGTCTGGTTCCCTTCAAAGCGGGGGGGCACAGCAGGGCACTGCGGGGGGCACAGTGGCGGATCTTGCCCTGGTGCGGCGCCCTCCAGATGGCGCCGGCGCCCTCCGGAAGGCGGTGCCCCGGGCAAAAGTACCGCTTGCCCGTGGCAAGAACCGCCACTGCTTGGTATTAAAGTCATGTTCTGAATTTAGAGATGTGCTGCGGGCACTCTTCGTGTTTTATGTTTTAGATTTGGTTCTAATTCCACGTTTGTGTTTTGGTTTGGCTTGGTTTTGCCAAAACCACCCTTTTCGTGTTTTGGTTTTGGTTTTGGATCTGGAAGATTTTTGAAAAAAACATAAAAATGGCTAAAATCACAGAATTTGGGGGTAATTTTGTTCCTGCGGTATTATTAACCTCAATAACATTCATTTCCACTCATTTTCAGTCTATTCTGAACACCTCACAATATTGTTTTTAGGCCAAAAGGTTGCACCATGGTTGCTGGATGACTAAGCTAAGCGATGATGGCTGATGCACAGGACACTACCACTGGTCTGATGCAGGACAACACAGCAACACTGTAAGGGACTTGTTGTTATTATTATACAGCAGCACTGGACATATGGCAGCAGAGGATACCACTGTGACTGGTCACTGGAATGACTGATGGCTGATGCACAGGACACTACCACTGGTCTGATGCAGGACAATACACCACCACTGAACTGATGCAACACAACGCAGCACCCTATACAGTAGCACTGGACATATGGCAGCAAGAGGACACAACCACTGTGACTGGACAGATGCAGCACAAGACACGGACACTGAGGACATTGAGAGAACGGAGACACGTCCTCTCTGTACACTCTCCAATGCCGGAGTGAAAATGGTGGGGACGCGTGGCTCCTTATATGGAATCCAAATCCCGCGAGAATCCGACAGTGGGATGATGACGTTTTGCCTCGTTCTGGTTTCCGAGTCAGACGGGAAAACCCAAGCCTGACTCGGATCCGGACTCGGATAGGGAGGTTCGGTAGGGTTTGGATCTCAGGGATCTGAACCCGCTCATCTCTATCTGAATCTCTTATCATAATGTATTTAGTAATCTAGTATTTCTATAAAATGATAGCTAATCTTATTCAATGTTATAGGCAACACTTCTACTTCTCCTTTTCAGAAGGTTTGATAAATCTTCCCAAAAGAGTATAGGGTTATGAATCTAGACAGCACCTTTGATAGAGCACAGAAATCTTTCAAAAGTTGATAGAAGGAGTTACAGATATGTCCTCCTACATCCAATACCATGGTGTGACTCGGTAGCTCAGAATGTCTTTATGTGCAACTGTTTCTGTTTAAATGCATTTAAGTCGCATTGCTATGCGAAAAGGACGTGCAAGCAGCTTAAGCTGATTCCAATTATATGTGTGTGTGTGACTGAGTGTGACAAAATTCTATGTTACAGTGATTTCTTGAAATCACTGTAACGTAGCATTTCGTATGCAGATACTGCCACGGTTGCACAGACTATAGGCATGCCGCATATCATTTTAATCAGCATAAGTGGCTTATACATCCCAGTCACATAGCGATGTGAGAAAGACGCATTTCCAGCAAAAAAAGATGCGCAACATTAGCAGAGCTGCCCGGGGGCTGCAGGCTGACTCACCAGGCATTTCCATCTCCATGGCGATTTGAGGCAAGATGCATGACAACACATCTTGTAAGTGGACATAGAGAGCCTGATTCCGAGTAGCACGCAATGCCGATATTCATGCAAATTGTTGATGTTTTTCAACTGCGCATGCATTTCAGTTCCTAAAAGTTGCACAGCGCATGCGTCCAACTGTGTGCATTCACAGTCTCATTTGTGACTGAGATACACAGAGGTATATTTACTAAAATGTGGGTTTTAAAAAATGGAGATGTTGCCCATATTAACCAATCAGATCTGGCTTTTATCTTTTAGAAGGTGCTAGAGAAATGATAAGTAGAATCTGGTTGCTATGGGCAACATCTTCATTTCTAAAAAACCTGCAATTTATTAAATATACCCCACAGTCTCATCTGAGAAATGTATTGAAAATGTATTGGGCTTTCCTATGTGGTAACTGGGAGGTGGCTGTTCTGCCGCACAAAGATGCACCATCTTACCAAATTGTACCAACTTGACTAATGGATAGATGGATCAATCTATACGCACTAGTGAACACCATCTATGTGTGCAGAGGTGTAGCTAGGTGCCATGATGCCTGGAGCAAGGGTATGTTTCGGCGCCCCCTCTCCTGTACTGAATTAGGTGCATGTTTCATTTGAATAGAAAAAAATAGTTAAAAATCCTAAATTGGTGACAGGGCCGATTCTAGACCTTGTGGAGCACAGGGCGAGAGTTTCCTTTGGGCACCCCTCCATTTATTAAATAGGGATAGTGTGCATCAAAAAGTGCGCAATAAAAGTATAGGGGTGTGGCTTTATGGTGAAGGGGCATGGCCACAGAATAGTACCGATTCAGATTACACCGCACAGTATTGTCCATTATTCACATTACACCGCACAGTGGGGGTAATTCCAAGTTGATCGCAGCAGGAATTTAGTTAGCAAATGGGCAAAACCATGTGCACTGCAGGGCAGGCAGATTTAACATGTGCAGAGAGAGTTAGATTTGGGAGGGTTATTTTATTTCTGTGCAGGGTAAATCCTGGCTGCTTTATTTTTACACTGCAAATTAGATTGCAGATTGAACACACCACACCCAAATCTAACTCTGTCTGCTCATGTTAAATCTGCCTCCCCTGCAGTGCACATGGTTTTGCCCAGTTGCTAACTAAATTCCTGCTGCGATCAACTTGGAATTACCCCTAGTATTGTCTGTAATTCACATTACACGACACAGTAGTAATCCTTATACACGTTACGCCACACAGTAGAGCCCCTTATATACATTACACAACACAGAAGCGTCGCTTATACATGTTATGCCACAGTAGAGCTGGTTATATACGTTACACAACAGTAGAGCCTCTTATACATGTTACACCACAGTAGAGCCATTTATACATGTTGTGCCAAAGTAGAGCTGCTTATACATGTTACTCTACAGCTTCTAAGACAGTAATGCAGTGAGAGGTGCTGTAGCGGCAGCAGGGGCAGAGAGAGCCGCTGCAGCATCAATGTAGAGAGAGTGCTATAGCAGCCGTGGCAGCAGGGGTATAGCCAGAACTTTGTGGGCCCCATAGCAACATTTTGAAGGGGCCCCCCATCCCAATGCCTGTAGAGCAGTGGTTCTCAAACTCAGTCTTCAGGACCCCACACGGTTCACGTTTTCCATGTCACCCAGCAGGTGCACTGTGTATCACCAACTGTCACATTTTAAAAATCTACAGGTGACCTGCAAAACATGAACCGTGTGGGGTCCTGAGGACCGAGTTTGAGAACCTGTGCTCTAGAGAGACACTTCTCTGCAGCAGTTAATTTTATGCCCTATAATAGTGCCCTAGTTCATTTTCTAAACCATAGCAGAGCCTTATTTAATGTTATGCCCCATAGTAGTGCCCTAGTTTCTTTTATGAATCGCAGTAGTGCTTAAGTTCACCCTATGTCATGTTTCAGAGCTGCCAATACACATTATGCTGCACAGTACCCCCAATTCACATTATAATATATAGTACTCCCCATTCATATTGTGCCTCATTACAGTGCCCCGGTTCATATTATATAACATTAAAATACTCTCCAGTTCATTTTATACCGCACTACAATGAGCAGCTCCAATGGCATACCCAAATATATTTACGTACCACCCAATGGCAAAAAATTTATATAACACTTGTAACTTTAACAGGGAAGGAAGGTGGGCCCCTCTCAGCTCTGGGCCCCATAGCAGCTGCACTGCCTGCACCTATGGTACCTACGCACTTGCATGGCAGAGAGAGGTGCTGCTGTAGCAGCAGCCAGGGTAGAGAGAGGTGCTGCAGCATCAATGTAGAGAGGAGTGCTGTAGCAGCTGGGGCAGTGTGTGTAATAAAGTTGTACTTTCACGGTGTGCGTGTCCTGTTTTTATTTGGGTATTTTTTTTGTAGAAGAACTACAGGTACCAGCGGGCCCGTTTTACCCCCGCATGCTGGTACTTGTGGTTCTCCAAGTACCAGCTTGCGGGGGAGGCTTGCTGGGACTTGTAGTTCTTCTGCAAAAACCAATATTCTTTCATTTTACACAAGGCTATCAGCCCCCCATCCGCAGCCCATGGATGGGGGGGACAGCCTCTGGCTTCACCCCTTGCCCGTGGGTGGCTGGAGGGTGGGGACCCCTTGGCCACGCCGCTGAAACAGCGGCCAAATGCTGCAGTTCTGCCCCCTCCCCGCCCAGATACCGCCTCTGCCTGTCAATCAGGCTGAGGCGATCGTAGTGGCCCGATGGCCTTTGGCCGTCTGGTATGCTCCGAAGCATGCACAGTTCTGACCTGATCGAACCGCGGCGATAAACTGCAGCATGCGATCGGGTCAGAATGACCCCCATGGTCCAAAGGTTCTGCATGGCATTACAAAGTAGAAAGTTGTGGCAATTAGTTGATTTAAACATTTTTACATGTCAGACTGGATGGCACTTCAAAAAATAGTCCCCAAACAGCACATGATGCAAAGAAAAAAAAGAGGTGCACCAAGGTCGCTGGATGGCTAAGCTATGCCATCCCCAAACAGCACATGATGCAAAGATAAATTAAAGAAAAAAGAGGTGCAAGATGGAATTGTCCTTGGGCCCTCCCACCCTCCCTTATGTTGTATAAACAGGACATGCACACTTTAACAAACCCATCATTTCAGCGACAGGGTCTGCCACACGACTGTGACTAAAATGACTGGTTGGTTTGGGCCCCCACCAAAAAAGAAACAATCAATCTCTCCTTGCACAAACTGGCTCTACAGAGGCAAGATGTCCACCTCCTCCTCATCGTCCGATTCCTCACCCCTTTCACTGTGTACATCACCCTCCTCACAGAGTATTAATTTGTCCCCACTGGAATCCACTATCTCAGGTCCCTGTGTACTTTCTGGAGGCAATTGCTGGTGAATGTCTCCACGGAGGAATTATAATTCATTTTGATGAACATCATCTTCTCCATATTTTCTGGAAGTAACCTCGTACGCCGATTGCTGACAAGGTGAGCGGCTGCACTAAACACTCTTTCGGACCATACACTGGAGGGGGGGCAACTTAGGTAAAATAATGCCAGTTTGTGCAAGGGCCTCCAAATTGCCTCTTTTTCCTGCCAGTATACGTACGGACTGTCTGACGTGCCTACTTGGATGCGGTCACTCATATAATCCTCCACCATTCTTTTAATGGTGACAGAATCATATGCAGTGACAGTAGACGACATGTCAGTAATCGTTGGCAGGTCCTTCAGTCTGGACCAGATGTCAGCACTCGCTCCAGACGGCCCTGCATCACCGCCAGCGGGTGGGCTCGGAATTCGGAGCCTTTTCCTCGCATCCCCAGTTGCGGGAGAATGTGAAGGAGGAGCTGTTGACGGGTCACGTTCCGCTTGACTTGACAAGTGTCTCACCAGCAGGTCTTTGCACCTCTGCAGACTTGTGTCTGCCGGAAAGAGAGATACAATGTAGGCTTTAAACCTAGGATCGAGCATGGTGGCCAAAATGTAGTGCTCTGACTTCAACAGATTGACCACCCATGAATTCTGGTTAAGCGAATGAAGGGCTCCATTCACAAGTCCCAGATGCCTAGAGGAATCGCTCTGTTTTAGCTCCTCCTTATTCTGCAAAAGCCTGATGAGGGGAATGACCTGACTCAGGCTGGCAGTGTCTGAACTGACTTCACGTGTGGCAAGTTCAAAGGGTTGCAGAACCTTGCACAACGTTGAAATCATTCTCCACTGTGCTTGAGTCAGATGCATTCCCCCTCCTTTGCCTATATCGTAGGCAGCTGTATAGGCTTGAATGGCCTTTTGCTGCTCCTCCATCCTCTGAAGCATATAGAGGGTTGAAGTCCACCTCGTTACCACCTCTTGCTTCAGATGATGGCGGGGCAGGTTCAGGAGTGTTTGCTGGTGCTCCAGTCTTCGGCACGCGGTGGCTGAATGCCGAAAGTGGCCCGCAATTCTTCGGGCACCCGACAGCATCTCTTGCATGCCCCTGTCATTTTCTAAATAATTCTGCACCACCAAATTCAATGTATGTGCAAAACATGGGACGTGCTGGAATTTGTCCAGATGTAATGCACGCACAATATTGGTGGCGTCCGATGTCACAAATAGCCAGGAGAGTCCAATTGGGGTAAGCCATTCTGCGATGATGTTCCTCAGTTTCCGTAAGAGGTTGTCAGCTGTGTGCCTCTTATGGAAAGCGGTGATACAAAGCGTATCCTGCCTAGGAATGGGTTGGCATTTGCGAGATGCTGCTACTGGTGCCACCGCTGCTGTTCTTGCTGCGGGAAGCAATACATCTACCCAGTGGGCTGTCACAGTCATATAGTCCTGAGTCTGCCCTGCTCCACTTGTCCACATGTCCGTGGTTAAGTGGACATTGGGTACAACTGCATTTTTTAGGACACTGGTGACTCTTTTTCTGAGGTCTGTGTACATTCTCGGTATCGCCTGCCTAGAGAAATGGAACCTAGATGGTATTTGGTACCGGGGACACACTAACTCAATAAATTGTTTAATTCCCTGTGAATTAACGGTGGATACCGGAACCACGTTTAACACCACCCAGGCTACCAAGGCCTGAGTTATCTGCTTTGCAGCAGGATGACTGCTGTGATATTTCATTTTCCTCGCAAAGGACTGTTGGACAGTCAATTGCTTACTGGAAGTAGTACAAGTGGTCTTCCGATTTCCCCTCTGGGATGACGATCGACTCCCAGCAGCAACAACAGCAGCGCCAGCAGCAGTAGGCGTTACACTCAAGGATGCATCTGAGGAATCCCAGGCAGGAGAGGACTCGTCAGACTTCCCAGTGACATGGCCTGCAGGACTATTGGCTTTCCTGTCTAAGGAGGAAATTGACACTGAGGGAGTTGGTGGTGTGGTTTGCAGGAGCTTGGTTACAAGAGGAAGGTATTTAGTTGTCAGCGGACTGCTTCCGCTGTCACCCAAAGTTTTTGAACTTGTCAATGACTTCTGATGAATGCACTCCAGGTAACGTATAGGGGAGGATGTTCCTAGGGGGTTAACGACCTTACCCCTACTTATTACAGCTTGACAAAGGCAACACACAGCTTGACACCTGTTGTCCGCATTTCTGTTGAAATAATTCCACACCGAAGAGCTGATTTTTTTTTGTCATTTGACCAGGCATGTCAATGGCCATATTCGTCCCACAGACAACAGGTGTCTCCCCGGGTGCCTGACTTAAACAAACCACCTCACCATCAGAATCCTCCTTGTCAATTTCCTCCTCAGCGCCAGCAACACCCATATCCTCATCCTGGTGTACTTCAACAGTGACATCTTCAATTTGACTATCAGGAACTGGACTGCGGGTGCTCCTTCCAGCACTTGCAGGGGGCATGCAAATGGTGGAAGCCGCCACCACTTCCCGTCCAGTGTTGGGAAGGTCAGGCATCGCAACCGACACAATTGGACTCTCCTTGGGGATTTGTGATTTAGAAGAACATACAGTTCTTTGCTGTGCTTTAGCCAGCTTAAGTCTTTTCATTTTTTTAGCGGGAGGATGAGTGCTTCCATCCTCATTTGAAGCTGAACCACTAGCCATGAACATAGGCCAGGGCCTCAGCCATTCCTTGCCACTCCGTGTCATAAATGGCATATTGGCAAGTTTACCCTTCTCATCAGATGCTTTTAATTTGGATTTTAGGGTCATTTTACTTGTTTTTTTAATTTTACATGCTCTCTACTATGACATTGGGCATCGGACTTGGCAGACGACGTTGATGGCATTTCATCGTCTTGGCCATGACTAGTGGCAGCAGCTTCAGCACGAGGTGGAAGTGGATCTTGATATTTACCTATTTTACCCTCCACATTTTTGTTCTCTGTTTTTTAATGTGTGGAATTATATGCCAGTAATATATATCAATAGCAATGGCCTACTGTACCGTACTGCTATATATATACTGGTGGTCATCAAAATTCTGCACTGTCCTCCTACTATATACTGCGCACAACTAAAATACAGCACAGGTATGGATGGATAGTATATTTGACGACACAGAGGTAGAGCAGTGGACTACTGTACCGTACTGCTATATATATACTGGTGGTCAGCAAAATTCTGCACTGTCCTCCTACTATATACTGCGCACAACTAAAATGCAGCACAGGTATGGATGGATAGTATACTTGACGACACAGAGGTAGAGCAGTGGACTACTGTACCGTACTGCTATATATATACTGGTGGTCAGCAAAATTCTGCACTGTCCTCCTACTATATACTGCGCACAACTAAAATGCAGCACAGGTATGGATGGATAGTATACTTGATGACACAGAGGTAGAGCAGTTGACTACTGTACCGTACTGCTATATAAATACTGGTGGTCAGCAAAATTCTGCACTGTCCTCCTACTATATACTGCGCACAACTAAAATGCAGCACAGGTATGGATGGATAGTATACTTGATGACACAGAGGTAGAGCACTGGACTACTGTACCGTACTGCTATATATATACTGGTGGTCAGCAAAATTCAGCACTGTCCTCTTACTATATACTGCGCACAACTAAAATGCAGCACAGGTATGAATGAATAGTATACTTGACGACACAGAGGTAGAGCAGTGGACTACTGTACCGTACTGCTATATATATATACTGGTGGTCAGCAAAATTCTGCAATGTCCTCCTACTATATACTAGGGATGTGCACTTGAAATTTTTCGGGTTTTGTGTTTTGGTTTTGGGTTCGGTTCCGCGGCCGTGTTTTGGGTTCGACCGCGTTTTGGCAAAACCTCACCGAATTTTTTTTGTCGGATTCAGGTGTGTTTTGGATTCGGGTGTTTTTTTCAAAAAACCCTAAAAAACAGCTTAAATCATAGAATTTGGGGGTCATTTTGATCCCAAAGTATTATTAACCTCAAAAACCATAATTTCCACTCATTTTCAGTCTATTCTGAATACCTCACACCTCACAATATTATTTTTAGTCCTAAAATTTGCACAGAGGTCGCTGGATGACTAAGCTAAGCGACCCTAGTGGCCGACACAAACACCTGGCCCATCTAGGAGTGGCACTGCAGTGTCACGCAGGATGGCCCTTCCAAAAAACACTCCCCAAACAGCACATGACGCAAAGAAAAAAAGAGGCGCAATGAGGTAGCTGTGTGAGTAAGCTAAGCGACCCTAGTGGCCGACACAAACACCTGGCCCATCTAGGAGTGGCACTGCAGTGTCACGCAGGATGGCCCTTCCAAAAAACACTCCCCAAACAGCACATGACGCAAAGAAGAAAAAAAGAGGCGCAATGAGGTAGCTGTGTGAGTAAGCTAAGCGACCCTAGTGGCCGACACAAACACCTGGCCCATCTAGGAGTGGCACTGCAGTGTCACGCAGGATGGCCCTTCCAAAAAACACTCCACAAACAGCACATGACGCAAAGAAGAAAAAAAGAGGCGCAATGAGGTAGCTGTGTGAGTAAGATAAGCGACCCTAGTGGCCGACACAAACACCTGGCCCATCTAGGAGTGGCACTGCAGTGTCACGCAGGATGGCCCTTCCAAAAAACACTCCCCAAACAGCACATGACGCAAAGAAAAATGAAAGAAAAAAGAGGTGCAAGATGGAATTGTCCTTGGGCCCTCCCACCCACCCTTATGTTGTATAAACAGGACATGCACACTTTAACCAACCCATCATTTCAGTGACAGGGTCTGCCACACGACTGTGACTGAAATGACGGGTTGTTTTGGACCCCCACCGAAAAAGAAGCAATTAATCTCTCCTTGCACAAACTGGCTCTACAGAGGCAAGATGTCCACCTCATCATCATCCTCCGATATATCACCGTGTACATCCCGCTCCTCACAGATTATCAATTCGTCCCCACTGGAATCCACCATCTCAGCTCCCTGTGTACTTTGTGGAGGCAATTGCTGCTGGTCAATGTCTCCACGGAGGAATTGATTATAATTCATTTTAATGAACATCATCTTCTCCACATTTTCTGGAAGTAACCTCGTACGCAGATTGCTGACAAGGTGAGCGGCGGCACTAAACACTCTTTCGGAGTACACACTTGTGGGAGGGCAACTTAGGTAGAATAAAGCCAGTTTGTGCAAGGGCCTCCAAATTGCCTCTTTTTCCTGCCAGTATCAGTACGGACTGTCTGACGTGCCTACTTGGATGCGGTCACTCATATAATCCTCCACCATTCTTTCAATGGTGAGAGAATCATATGCAGTGACAGTAGACGACATGTCCGTAATCGTTGTCAGGTCCTTCAGTCCGGACCAGATGTCAGCATCAGCAGTCGCTCCAGACTGCCCTGCATCACCGCCAGCGGGTGGGCTCGGAATTCTGAGCCTTTGTCTCGCACCCCCAGTTGCAGGAGAATGTGAAGGAGGAGATGTTGACAGGTCGCGTTCCGCTTGACTTGACTATTTTGTCACCAGCAGGTCTTTGAACCCCAGCAGACTTGTGTCTGCCGGAAAGAGAGATCCAAGGTAGGTTTTAAATCTAGGATCGAGCACGGTGGCCAAAATGTAGTGCTCTGATTTCAACAGATTGACCACCCGTGAATCCTTGTTAAGCGAATTAAGGGCTCCATCCACAAGTCCCACATGCCTAGCGGAATCGCTCCCTTTTAGCTCCTCCTTCAATGCCTCCAGCTTCTTCTGCAAAAGCCTGATGAGGGGAATGACCTGACTCAGGCTGGCAGTGTCTGAACTGACTTCACGTGTGGCAAGTTCAAAAGGTTGCAGAACCTTGCACAACGTTGAAATCATTCTCCACTGCGCTTGAGACAGGTACATTCCACCTCCTATATTGTGCTCAATTGTATAGGCTTGAATGGCCTTTTGCTGCTCCTCCAACCTCTGAAGCATATAGATGGTTGAATTCCACCTCGTTACCACTTCTTGCTTCAGATGATGGCAGGGCAGGTTCAGGCGTTTTTGGTGGTGCTCCAGTCTTCTGTACGTGGTGCCTGTACACCGAAAGTGTCCCGCAATTCTTCTGGCCACCGACAGCATCTCTTGCACGCCCCTGTCGTTTTTTTAAAAATTCTGCACCACCAAATTCAAGGTATGTGCAAAACATGGGACGTGCTGGAATTTGCCCATATTTAATGCACACACAATATTGCTGGCGTTGTCCGATGCCACAAATCCACAGGAGAGTCCAATTGGGGTAAGCCATTCCGCGATGATCTTCCTCAGTTGCCGTAAGAGGTTTTCAGCTGTGTGCGTATTCTGGAAACCGGCGATACAAAGCGTAGCCTGCCTAGGAAAGAGTTGGCGTTTGCGAGATGCTGCTACTGGTGCCGCCGCCGCTGTTCTTGCAGCGGGAGTCCATACATCTACCCAGTGGGCTGTCACAGTCATATAGTCCTGACCCTGCCCTGCTCCACTTGTCCACATGTCCGTGGTTAAGTGGACATTGAGTACAACTGCATTTTTTAGGACACTGGTGAGTCTTTTTCTGACGTCCGTGTACATTCTCGGTATCGCCTGCCTAGAGAAGTGGAACCTAGATGGTATTTGGTAACGGGGGCACACTACCTCAAGAAATTGTCTAGTTCCCTGTGAACTAACGACGGATACCGGACGCACGTCTAACACCAACATAGTTGTCAAGGCCTCAGTTATCCGCTTTGCAACAGGATGACTGCTGTGATATTTCATCTTCCTCGCAAAGGACTGTTGGAAAGTCAATTGCTTGGTGGAAGTAGTAAAAGTGGGCTTACGACTTCCCCTCTGGGATGACCATCGACTCCCAACAGCAACAACAGCAGCGCCAGCAGCAGTAGGCGTTACACGCAAGGATGCATCGGAGGAATCCCAGGCAGGAGAGGACTCGTCAGAATTGCCAGTGACATGGCCTGCAGGACTATTGGCATTCCTGGGGAAGGAGGAAATTGACACTGATGGAGTTGGTGGGGTGGTTTGCGTGAGCTTGGTTACAAGAGGAAGGGATTTACTGGTCAGTGGACTGCTTCCGCTGTCGCCCAAAGTTTTTGAACTTGTCACTGACTTATTATGAATGCGCTGCAGGTGACGTATAAGGGAGGTTGTTCCGAGGTGGTTAACGTCCTTACCCCTACTTATTACAGCTTGACAAAGGCAACACACGGCTTGACAAATGTTGTCCGCATTTCTGGTGAAATACTTCCACACCGAAGAGCTGATTTTTTTGGTATTTTCACCAGGCATGTCAACGGCCCTATTCCTCCCACGGACAACAGGTGTCTCCCCGGGTGCCTGACTTAAACAAACCACCTCACCATCAGAATCCTCCTTGTCAATTTCCTCCCCAGCGCCAGCAACACCCATATCCTCCTCATCCTGGTGTACTTCAACACTGACATCTTCAATCTGACTATCAGGAACTGGACTGCGGGTGCTCCTTCCAGCACTTGCAGGGGGCCTGCAAATGGTGGAAGGCGCATGCTCTTCACGTCCAGTGTTGGGAAGGTCAGGCATCGCAACCGACACAATTGGACTCTCCTTGTGGATTTGGGATTTCGAAGAACGCACAGTTCTTTGCGGTGCTTTTGCCAGCTTGAGTCTTTTCATTTTTCTAGCGAGAGGCTGAGTGCTTCCATCCTCATGTGAAGCTGAACCACTAGCCATGAACATAGGCCAGGGCCTCAGCCGTTCCTTGCCACTCCGTGTGGTAAATGGCATATTGGCAAGTTTACGCTTCTCCTCCGACAATTTTATTTTAGATTTTGGAGTCCTTTTTTTACTGATATTTGGTGTTTTGGATTTTACATGCTCTGTACTATGACACTGGGCATCGGCCTTGGCAGACGACGTTGCTGGCATTTCATCGTCTCGGCCATGACTAGTGGCAGCAGCTTCAGCACGAGGTGGAAGTGGATCTTGATCTTTCCCTAATTTTGGAACCTCAACATTTTTGTTCTCCATATTTTAATAGGCACAACTAAAAGACACAGAGGTAGCTACAGCCGTGGACTACCGTACTGTGTCTGCTGCTAATATAGACTGGATGATAATGAGATGAAATCAATATATATTATATCACACTAGTACTGCAGCCGGACAGGTAGATATATTTATTATGTAATGACTGATGACGGACCTGCTGGACACTGTCAGCTCAGCAGCACCGCAGACTGCTACAGTAAGCTACTATAGTAGTATGTATAAAGAAGAAAGAAAAAAAAAAACCACGGGTAGGTGGTATACAATTATGGATGGACGAGCGACTGCCGACACAGAGGTAGCTACAGCCGTGGACTACCGTACTGTGTCTGCTGCTAATATAGACTGGATGATAATGAGATGAAATCAATATATATATATATAATATCACTAGTACTGCAGCCGGACAGGTATATATATTTATTATGTAATGACTGATGACGGACCTGCTGGACACTGTCAGCTCAGCAGCACCGCAGACTGCTACAGTAAGCTACTATAGTAGTATGTATAAAGAAGAAAGAAAAAAAAAAAAAACACGGGTAGGTGGTATACAATATTATATATATATATTATATACAATTATATATATATATATATATATATATATATATTAAACTCACTGGTGGTGATTATTAAACTGGTGGTCAGGTCACTGGTCACACTATCAGCAACTTGCAAGTAGTACCCCTAAGCAGACAATCACAATATATATTATACTGGTGGTCAGTGTGGTCACAATGGCAGTGTGGCACTCTGGCAGCAAAAGTGTGCACTGTACGTTATATGTACTCCTGAGTCCTGCTCTCAGACTCTAACTGCTCCCCACTGTCAGTGTCTCCCCCACAAGTCAGATAATACAGTCACACTATCTGTCACTTCAGCAAGTAACTACTAGTACTCCTCCTAATGCTCCCCAAAATTACTACTGTGTCTCTCTCTACTGTCTCACTCTCTTCTCTATAAACGGAGAGGACGCCAGCCACGTCCTCTCCCTATGAATCTCAATGCACGTGTGAAAATGGCGGCGACGCGCGGCTCCTTATATAGAATCCGAGTCTCGCGATAGAATCCGAGCCTCACGAGAATCCGACAGCGGGATGATGACGTTCGGGCGCGCTCGGGTTAACCGAGCAAGGCGGGAAGATCCGAGTCGCTCGGCCCCGTGTAAAAAAAACTGAAGTTCGGGCGGGTTCGGATTCCGAGGAACCGAACCCGCTCATCCCTACTATATACTGCGCACAACTAAAATGCAGCACAGGTATGGATGGATAGTATACTTGATGACACAGAGGTAGAGCAGTGGACTACAGTACCGTACTGCTATATATATACTGGTTGTCAGCAACATTCTGCACTGTCCTCCTACTATAAACTGCGCACAACTAAAGTGCAGCACAGGTATGGATGGATAGTATACTTGACAACACAGAGGTAGAGCAGTGGACTACTGTACCATACTGCTATATATATACTGGTGGTCAGCCAATTTCTGCACTGTCCTCCTACTATATACTGCGCACAACTAAAATGCAGCACAGGTATGGATGGATAGTATACTTGACGACACAGAGGTAGAGCAGTGGACTTCTGTACCGTACTGCTATATATATACTGGTGGTCAGCAAAATTCTGCACTGTCCTCCTACTATATACAGCGCACAACTAAAATGCAGCACAGGTATGGATGATAGTATACTTGACGACATAGAGGTAGAGCAGTGGACTACTGTACCATACTGCTATATATATACTGGTGGTCAGCAAAATTCTGCACTGTCCTCCTACTATATACTGCGCACAACTAAAATGCAGCACAGGTATGGATGGATAGTATACTTGACGACACAGAGGTAGAGCAGTGGACTACTGTACCGTACTGCTATATATATACTGGTGGTCAGCAAAATTCTGCACTGTCCTCCTACTATATACTGCGCACAACTAAAATGCAGCACAGGTATGGATGGATAGTATACTTGACGACACAGAGGTAGAGCAGTGGACTACTGTACCGTAATGCTATATATATACTGGTGGTCAGCAAAATTCTGCACTATCCTCCTACTATATACTACAATGCAGCACAGATATGGAGCGTTTTTCAGGCAGAGATCGTAGATATTTTCAGCACACTGAGCACAGATATTTGCAGCACACTGAGCACAGATATTCGCAGCACACTGAACACAGAAATTGAGAGAATGCAGCCACGTCCTCTCGCTATCATCTCCAAAGCACGAGTGAAAATGGCGGCGACGCGCGGCTCTTTATATAGAATGCGAATCTCGCGAGAATCCGACAGTGGGATGATGACGTTCGGGCGCGCTCTGGTTAACCGAGCAAGGCGGGAAGATCCGAATCTGCCTTGGAACCGTGTAAAATAGGTGAAGTTCGGGGGGGTTCGGATCCCGAGGAACCGAACCCGCTCATCACTAATAATAATAATAATAATAATAATAATAATAATTTTCTCTGTAAAAACAAGAGGTGTAAAAAGTATATTATATAGTGTGTAAAATAAATAGAAAGATTTGAAGATGATGTTAAAGCTACAATATAATGCAACTACAGTATGTACAGTATATGAAATATGCAAGTTGGCTTCACAGTATGTTATGCGTTTGGAATCTAACAGAGAAACATAAATTTAGCATCCACTGTATATTTGTGAAACACATATTCCATAATGTAGATGCCACTCTTGTATCTGTATATTACCTTTAATCTGTCCCATCCCTTTAATGTCATACCTTTCAGCAATACTCATGTTTGCAGCTCTGTGCCTAAGAACCCTGCCACACTGCTGCATTACCTTATCCATCTCATTGAAATGCTGATCCACACACAGGATGATAAAACTGACAGAAGTCCTGATAGAATCTTAGCGCTGATATTATTTTCTGTCCGTTAATCCACTGATTCTTTTAGAACACAAAAGAATGTGCTTTAGCAAAAGAGACCTGACTAAGGATGATCGATTCTTACCCTTGAAATACATTTTAACAAACCGCACTTAAATCAGTGCATTAAATAACACGTAGCAAATTCTATAACTGCTACATCTCTAAGTAGCTTGGAATTAGCGCTTGCTTCAGTGAGATATACAGTGACAGCCATCCGTGATTGACTTTTCCAAGAGGAACTGAATACATATTTCACCCTAATTCAAAATGTCAATCAATGTAAAGACTTTGGTGTAAATATCCAAAACTTGTTGTACATTACTATCAAAGAACTCATCTCCAGACAGTTTCAGTGAATTGTGGAGCAATATACATGGTTTAAGAACAGCGGGTATGCATTTTACTAAATACGTTATAATAAGAGATTCAGTACATGACTTTAATACCAAGCCAGAGATTTCTTTGAAAACTGAGTATAAATAGTACAAATAAATCTGTATATATTAAAAGAATATTCAGTAGTTCTGTTTTCAATTGAAATAGGGTTACTGTATGTAAAATATGGTCAAATCATACTTGTCTACCCTCTCAGATTAGGCGGGAGGCTTTTGAAAATCGGGTGGCGCTCCCCGTCCCCCGGAAAGGCAGGCAATCCTCCCAGAACCGGCCATAGTCCCCCGCACCACTCATGAAATTGAATGGTCTAGGGACGCCGATGACGCGATTCGTGGTGAATCGTGTCATTGTAGCCCCCCCCCCCCCCCCGCCTTTCCAAAGCATGTAATGTGGGCATTGCATAGCAGAGGTCACCGGCTGCGAAGATGGAATCATGTCTCCACGCCCCCAGACTGCCCCTTTATTTCAGAGCCTCGTCCCCTTTTTATAGCCCCACCCCCTGTTCAGCCTCCCGGAAGGAGCAGCCTGAAAGTCGGCAAGTCTGGATAAAATGCTAGTGCTTTCAGTCATGCCTTCAGAACTAATCTATTAATCCATGCATTTTATCCCTCATCCTTCCTCCTAATCCTAATGATAGTTATAAGCTATTTGGTTTCTACAGTATGACTACTTCAATACTTGTACTTGTTTGAAAGTTTGATAAATTTCCCCCTTTGCCACAAGCTGCACTTGCCCTGATGTGTCAGCAATATTAGCCAATATGTTCCTCCCTCTGAAAACTCTCCATGATGGTGCTGCTCATACACACTGTGTGTGATTTGCTTCCAGCAGAATGCCTACTGAGATACTGTACTGTAAATAAAAGCAGTTCACCACCAATCCCATTAGTGCACCCAGATGCTAAACCGAGGCATATGTATATACTTACAATGAAATAAAGATCACATATGGTTGAGGTCATCAATGTTGGCTGAGTATTGCGGTGAATGGTGCAGTGATGTTAGTCCACACACTTAATGCAGGTTTATTCAGTCAACACACAGGTGACTTGGATGTATTATTGTAATAGGCAATTGACCCCTTATATCAGACAAGGTAACACAGCAATGGTAGCGGTACTTATCAGTCTGTTCATGTGGCTGTGGTATATGAGCAGGGGATGTCTCCGGTGGTAAAGGGATGGAGGACTGCACGGCCATGCAGTCTGACTCCAGCTGTAAAGAAGGTGCGCCGCCCGGCTCTGTGATAGCTCTGGAAGCGCAGTATATGCAGGAACACTGTTAGTCTCCCACTCTGTTCACACACTGAGCTCCACAACCGGTCTCAGCTCTACACGCACTGTCACTAAGATGGAGGATCAGAGCATACATCAAGCTCCACCTCCAAGAGACACTGGCACTAGGGGATAAACAATAGGGGATACACCCATAGGATCCTATTGTAGAAGGAAACAGGCACAGAGCGTACCATCTACTAACAATCAAAAGGTTAAAAAAATGGGTAGACTAGATGGGCTCAGTGGTTCTTATCTGCTATCAAATTCTATGTTTCTATGATCTATCTATCTATATCCGTGGATTATGCCCCTCTGGCCTTTTATCTCTTGGCCTGATTGATGTCACTGGCATTCAGCCTATTTAAGGAAACCTGTCCTGTACTACAACGCATGATTTTTGCAAGACCTGTTTGTTGTGTTGTATCTGGCTTTATTCTGTCTGGACTGCATTCTCCTAGATCATTGATCCTTGATCCTGAACATCATTGAACATTGACCCTGCTGTGACCAGGTTCCCTGGATTTCTCCTTGACTACTGCACTGCCTAGTATATTGCTTTACGTGAACCAACATTTGCACTTGCTCCTGGATCTCCTTGCCTGCCATTCTGCCCTGGTGACCCAATTACCATGTACTGACCTCTGCTCATGTCCAATGACTATGCTTTCCGGATTCCTCTTTTGCTGTTCTGCTTTGGCACTATAGTCTACTGTAAAATTACCTGACCATGTTTTATTATCTTTCAGCATTGCACTTGTCACCAGCAATTGGAATTCCATTTAAAGTACAGTACATCATGTGCTAACACGTATACCTTATGACATATTTGGCTTAAATTTAGGCTAAATTTCATGATGCCTCTGAAGGGGAAGGGGAACACAGCAATTTTGCCCTTTGTAATATATATATATATTGTTTGTTTGAGCGACGAACGATATATCAGTAGCGGGTCAGTGGGTGTGTACACCTGATAAGTCTGAATGATGTCACTGACAACACAACTGAGCATGTTGTGATGTTTGGCCCAACATATCGAGTGGCCAATTTATTAATGTGTATGCTTACCAAATCAGTCACTCTGTCAATGGATCTGGAGGATGGCGGACAAGTCAGACAAGTGTGTACCCAACATAACTTCCTCTCATAGTAATTTAAACTTTAAGAACCTTTTTTTGACTGTTCTGCTCTAATTGGATGACTTATGCTGGGTACAAACGGTGCAATTAAGGCTATGGCCAATATTGACTATACGATCTGCATGAACCTCTGATGTAGTCAATCTTGGCCTGCCTGCACAGTCTATTTTTCCTTGCAATGCCGATTCCATGGGATTCCAAGGTGTTTCCGCATGGTGCGATATGTACTATGTTAGTCCATATCAGTAGTTAATATTGCACTGCGTGTAGGCCCCTTAAGTAATAGACTGTTTCAAATATTTATAAGTTAGTAATTTAAATGTTGTTTATATTGATGGCTCCATAGGTGGGACCACAGCACAGTCCAAAATTCAAATAGGGGAGCCACACCAACTGCCACCCCAAATGCTGCCAAACATCGCTGACCGGGACTCACTGGTAGTTGGTGTGACTCCTCTATTTGAATTTTGGACTGTGCTGTAGCCCCATCTCTGGAGCTACCACTGGTTGTTTACATTAAGTAGGCACATCTGTCTGTCGCCTCACGCAAACTAACCTATCACGTACTTCTGTTGTATAAATATAAAAACATAAAAGCATTTTCTTGCTTAACTTGCAAATATCAGTCTCTTTAGTTTATCTTTATCTGTAGGTACTGAGTTAATAATTTGAGAACTAGTGCAGTCTTCAGAAGTATACCATGCGACTGCAAAGTGAGCAGATATAATTACATTTTACATAACTATTCCGCTATGTCATCGTATCAGAAGAGAATCTTATATAATTTTCTTTGCTTTCTCCTTACCTTATTTACAGATTGTTAAATTACTGTATCTCCTTTCTTACAGGAAGATTTAATGTAGTTAACATTGAAATAGTAAACAAATTCTATAATATATGAAAACCGGGACCAAAAAAGTATGATTACATTATCTTGTAAATGAACATAGGACAGGGCCTCAGCCGTTTCTTGCCACTCCGTGTCATAAATGGCATATTGGCAAGTTTACGCTTCTCATCAGACGCTTTTAATTTAGATTTTTGGGTCATTTTACTGAACTTTTGTTTTTTGGATTTTACATGCTCTCTACTATGACCTTGGGCTATAGAATAGTATATATATATATTAGTGATGTGCACCGGAAATTTTTTTGGGTTTTGTGTTTTGGTTTTGGATTCGGTTCCGCGGCCGTGTTTTGGATTCGGACGCGTTTTGGCAAAACCTCCCTGAAAATTTTTTGTCGGATTCGGGTGTGTTTTGGATTCATTTTTTTTAACAAAAAAACCCTCAAAAACAGCTTAAATCATAGAATTTGGGGTTCATTTTGATCCCATAGTATTATTAACCTCAATAACCATAATTTCCTCTCATTTCCAGTCTATTCTGAACACCTCACACCTCACAATATTATTTTTAGTCCTAAAATTTGCACCGAGGTCGCTGGATGACTAAGCTAAGCGACCCAAGTGGCCGACACAAACACCTGGCCCATCTAGGAGTGGCACTGCAGTGTCAGACAGGATGGCTGATTTAAAAAATAGTGCCCAAACAGCACATGATGCAAAGAAAAAAAGAGGTGCACCAAGGTCGCTGGATGGCTAAGCTAAGCGACCCAAGTGGCCGACACAAACACCTGGCCCATCTAGGAGTGGCACTGCAGTTTTCTAGCGAGAGGATGAGTGCTTCCATCCTCATGTGAATCTGAACCACTAGCCATGAACATAGGCCAGGGCCTCAGCCGTTCCTTGCCACTCCGTGTCGTAAATGGCATATTGGCAAGTTTACGCTTCTCATCAGATGCTTTTAATTTTGATTTTTGGGTAATTTTACTGAATTTTTGTAGTATACTTGACGACACAGAGGTAGAGCAATGGACTACTGTACCGTACTGCTATATATATACTGGTGGTCAGCAAAATTCTGCCCTCTATATGGAGTAGTGATGAGCGGGTTCGGTTCCTCGCAATCCGAACCCCCCCCCAAACAAATACGAATCTCGTGAGAATCCGACAGCGGGATGATGACGTTCGGGCACATTCGGGTTATCCGAGCAAGGCGGGAAGATCTGAGTCTGCCTTGGACCCGTGTAAAATGGGTGAAGTTCGGGGGGGTTTGGATTTCGATTAACCACCGAACCCGCTCATCACTAATATATATTACTGTATATATCAGTACAGAACGGTGTAACTGTGACACATGTGTCCTGACAAGCAGTATAGAAGCTATATAATAGTATATATATTACTGTATGTATATATATATATATATATATATCAGTACAGAACGGTGTAACTGTGACACATGTGTCCTGACAAGCAGTATAGAAGCTATAGAATAGTATATATATTACTGTATATATATATCAGTACAGAACGGTGTAACTGTGACACATGTGTCCTGACAAGCAGTATAGAAGCTATAGAATAGTTTATATATTACTGTATATATATATCAGTACAGAGCGGTGTAACTGTGAAACATGTGTCCTGATAAGCAGTATAGAAGCTATAGAATAGTATATATATTACTGTATATATATATATATATATCTATCAGTACAGAGCGGTGTAACTGTGACACATGTGTCCTGACAAGCAGTATAGAAGCTATAGAATAGTATATATATTACTGTATATATATATCAGTACAGAGCGGTGTAACTGTGAAACATGTGTCCTGATAAGCAGTATAGAAGCTATAGAATAGTATATATATTATTACTGTTTATATATATATCCGTACAGAGCGGTGTAACTGTGAAACATGTGTCCTGACAAGCAGTATAGAAGCTATAGAATAGTATATATATTATTACTGTTTATATATATATCCGTACAGAGCGGTGTAACTGTGACACATGTGTCCTGACAAGCAGTATAGAAGCTATAGAATAGTATATATATTACTGTATATATATATATCAGTACAGAGCGGTGTAACTGTGACACGTGTCCTGACAAGCAGTATAGAAGCTATAGAATAGTATATATTATTACTGTATGTATAAATATATATCAGTACAGAGCGGTGTAACTGTGACACGTGTCCTGACAAGCAGTATAGAAGCTATAGAATAGTATATATATTACTGTATGTATAAATATATATCAGTACAGAGCGGTGTAACTGTGACATGTGTCCTGACAAGCAGTATAGAAGCTATAGAATAGTATATATTATTACTGTATGTATAAATATATATCAGTACAGAGCGGTGTAACTGTGACACGTGTCCTGACAAGCAGTATAGAAGCTATAGAATAGTATATATATATTACTGTATATATATATATCAGTACAGAGCGGTGTAACTGTGACACATGTGTCCTGACAAGCAGTATAGAAGCTATAGAATAGTATATATATTACTGTATGTATAAATATATATATCAGTACAGAGCGGTGTAACTGTGACACATGTGTCCTGACAAGCAGTATAGAAGCTATAGAATAGTATATATTATTACTGTATGTATAAATATATATCAGTACAGAGCGGTGTAACTGTGACACGTGTCCTGACAAGCAGTATAGAAGCTATAGAATAGTATATATATTACTGTATATATATATCAGTACAGAGCGGTGTAACTGTGAAACATGTGTCCTGATAAGCAGTATAGAAGCTATAGAATAGTATATATATTATTACTGTTTATATATATATCCGTACAGAGCGGTGTAACTGTGACACATGTGTCCTGACAAGCAGTATAGAAGCTATAGAATAGTATATATATTATTACTGTTTATATATATATCCGTACAGAGCGGTGTAACTGTGACACATGTGTCCTGACAAGCAGTATAGAAGCTATAGAATAGTATATATATTACTGTATGTATAAATATATATATCAGTACAGAGCGGTGTAACTGTGACACATGTGTCCTGACAAGCAGTATAGAAGCTATAGAATAGTATATATTATTACTGTATGTATAAATATATATCAGTACAGAGCGGTGTAACTGTGACACGTGTCCTGACAAGCAGTATAGAAGCTATAGAATAGTATATATATTACTGTATATATATATCAGTACAGAGCGGTGTAACTGTGACACATGTGTCCTGACAAGCAGTATAGAAGCTATAGAGTAGTATATATATTACTGTATATATATATCAGTACAGAGCGGTGTAACTGTGAAACATGTGTCCTGATAAGCAGTATAGAAGCTATAGAATAGTATATATATTATTACTGTTTATATATATATCCGTACAGAGCGGTGTAACTGTGACACATGTGTCCTGACAAGCAGTATAGAAGCTATAGAATAGTATATATATTACTGTATGTATAAATATATATCAGTACAGAGCGGTGTAACTGTGACATGTGTCCTGACAAGCAGTATAGAAGCTATAGAATAGTATATATTATTACTGTATGTATAAATATATATCAGTACAGAGCGGTGTAACTGTGACACGTGTCCTGACAAGCAGTATAGAAGCTATAGAATAGTATATATATTACTGTATGTATAAATATATATCAGTACAGAGCGGTGTAACTGTGACATGTGTCCTGACAAGCAGTATAGAAGCTATAGAATAGTATATATATATTACTGTATATATATATATCAGTACAGAGCGGTGTAACTGTGACACATGTGTCCTGACAAGCAGTATAGAAGCTATAGAATAGTATATATATTACTGTATGTATAAATATATATCAGTACAGAGCGGTGTAACTGTGACACGTGTCCTGACAAGCAGTATAGAAGCTATAGAATAGTATATATATTACTGTATATATATATATATATATCAGTATAGAGCGGTGTAACTGTGACACATGTGTCCTGAAATGCAGTATAGAAGCTATAGAATAGTATATATATTACTGTATATATATATATATATATATATATATATATATCAGTACAGAGCGGTGTAACTGTGAAACATGTGTCCTAACAAGCAGTATAGAAGCTATAGAATAGTATATATATTACATTTACTGTATATATATATATATATATATATATATATATATATATTAGTACAGAGCGGTGTAACTGTGACACATGTGTCCTGACAAGCAGTATAGAAGCTATAGAATAGTATATATTATTATACTGGTGGTCCCTAGTCCCCACAAGGCAGCACACTGAGCACAGAGATTTGAAGCACACTGAGCACAGATATGGAGCGTTTTTAGGCAGAGAACATAGATATTTTCAGCACACTGAGCACATATATTTGCAGCACACTGAGCACAGATATTTTCAGCACACTGAGCACAGATTACGGAGCTTTTCAGGGGAGAAAACGCTGCCACGTCCTCTCCGTTCAATCTCCAATGCACGAGTGAAAATGGTGGTGACGCGCGGTTCCTTATATAGAATACACTTCACGCAAGAATCCGACAGAGGAATGATGACGTTCGGGCGCGTTCTGGTTAACCGAGCAAGGCGGGAAGATCCGAGGCTGCCTCGGAACCGTGTAAAATGGGTGAAGTTCGGGGGGGTTCGGATCTCAATGAACCGAACCCGCTCATCTCTACTTTAAATGAACAAAAAATTAAAGTTTTGGAAATAAATAGATCTGACCTACTCAATCCAGTTAAACATAAATCAGATAATGTTATCCTTTTGGTGAGTAAGTTTTCTATGTCTAGCCCCATTACACGTAAGACTTTCCGATTTTTGGTAAGGTCAGACCTATTGCAACATACAAATGCGGCAGTAATCTTTGTGATAGACTTGTGCATGCCGACATTTCTGGTCTAGGAACACCTAAATCATTTAATACATACAGTACACTAAGCCACCGGGGTGTTGTAGGTGCAATAACTGTAGTACTTGCAACTTCATGATAGCCTTAACAGTTTAATCATCCTCACTGTGAAAAGATATACGATATCATATTTGTTTTGAGTTGACAAATATATAATATATAAATTACCGGTGTGCGCAGACCTCCAGGGTTCTGGTTTTGCATCCGTATCTCCTTTATGTTTTAAATATGGTTTTGGTATTGCCAAAACCACTCTCACGTGTTTTGGTTTTGGATGTTTTTTCCCCAAAATATTGATAAATACTGCTAAAATCTTATAATTTGGCCTTTTTTTTTTTGTTCCTACAGTATTATTAAGCTCAATAACTTTTATTTCCAGTAATTTCTAGTCAATTTTGGCAACCTCGCAGCTCACAATATTGTTCACCAACATAGGCTAAAGGCTGTCTGGCTAAACTAAGCAGCTGGGCAGCGACACAAACACATGGCAGTTATTTTTGTTTACATTTTGTTTTTGCAAAATTCAGTAATGTACTAGCAATAACCTATCAAAACAACTTGCAAGTACTTTCAATAGAAAAGAAGACAACTGAGAAATTTACTAAGAAATGTGTGTGGAATTTCATTGCTCTAAAGTAGTAGTAGTTGACAAACAGCAAAGAAAAAAATCCTAAACCATGTGTAAAATGGCAACAGCAAACATGGATGCCCCCTGCACAAGGTCACATGCCCCCAGCACATGAATATCCTCAGTGTCCAGTCTGTACCACTGATGACTGGCACTCTGTGCCCATGTAAAGCGCAGATGAATCAGCCTTTTGTTGAGCAGTTCCCCAAAATCCATACAACCATAAAAACACTGCTCCATACCTACAGTTTGGATACAGTGCAGGTCAGATACAGTGCAAGTAACAGTGCAGGTCAGATACAATGCAAGTTGGATACAGTGCAGGTCAGATACAGTGCAAGTAACAGTGCAGGTCAGATACAATGCAAGTTACAGTGCATGTTGGATACAGCGTGGGTCAGATACAGTGCTGGTCGGATACAGTGCATGTTACAGTGTGGGTTGGATATAGTGTGGGTTGGATACAGTGTGGGTTGGATTCAGTGTGGGATGGATGCAGTGCAGGTCAGATACAGTGTGGGTCAGATACAGTGCAGGTCAGATACAGTGTGAGTTGGATACAGTGTGGGTTTGATGCAGTGCAGGTCAGATAAAGTGCAGGTTACACTGCAGGTCAGATTGAGAGTAGTTCAGATACAGTGCGCTTGCCATACAGTGTGCATCAGAAACAATGTGGGGCAGATACAGAGCAGGTTACTGACAGTGCAGGCTGAATACAATGTGGGTCAGATACAGTGTGGGCCAGATACAGTGTGAGTTGGATACAGTGCATTTTTAATACAGTGCAGGTCAGATACAGTGAGGGTTGGATACACCTATAGTTCACTTACTGTGAAAGTAGGCCAGAGGGAGTCCCCAGATGATAAATACCCCTAGTGGTGTCTGTGAGGAGCATGATGTCGGCAATATCAGTGGTGTCCTCTGTGCAGGGGTGCCAGTGGTGTCAGAAGTGTAGGGGTACCAGTAGTGCCCTCTGTGTTAGAGTGCCAGTGGTGTCCTTTGTGTGGGGGGGTGGCTGTGTCGGCAGTGTACCGGCGGTGTCTTCTGTGTGGGGTGTTGGTGGTATCGGCAGTGCGGGGTGCCAGCAGTGTCCTTCGTGTGGGGGTGCTGGCATGTTGGCAGTGTGGGGGTGTCAACAGTTTCCTCTGTGCAGGGGTATCTGTGGTGTTGGCAGTGGTGGGGCAGTGGTAGTCTCAGTGTGGGGGGTTTATGGTGGCTAGTATCTCTAATACTTTGCCCAATGAACTGTTTGGGCAAGATCTAATTGGCTGAGAGCCATGACAGATGATCAACGGTCAGCCCATTGAATTCAATGGGACTGGTGCCCGAATTGGGATCCGGGACAGGCAGTTAGATAAGAGCTGCAGCATGGATCACCTCAGATCCCCTATGTTGTGATCATCTCTAATATATATATATATATATATATATATAAAAAGCCAAGAAATTGGGTGCGAGCGACCAATGGTGTCTATATTAAAGGAACGTAAAAGGATTGTATATAAAAAAGACGTATTTATTTTTGCACGATAAAAAAGAGGGGGAGGGTAATACACTGTGGTTTATAAAAAATTCATAAAACACAACAATTAATATAAAAATGGAGTAAAAAGTAGAAGGCCCTTGATGAAGTCCTGAAGGACGAAACGCGTTGGGAACTCCATGATCTTTCTCAGACCTACCTCCTGTACCTAAGATAAGCATTTTTTTATATATATACTACCAATTGATATGCACCTTGTACCTCTTTTTATTCCTTCTACTTTTTACTCCATTTTTATATTAATTGTTGTGTTTTATGAATTTTTTATAAACCACAGTGTATTACCCTCCCCCTCTTTTTTATCGTGCAAAAATAAATACGTCTTTTTTATATACAATCCTTTTACGTTCCTTTAATATAGACACCATTGGTCGCTCGCACCCAATTTCTTGGCTTTTTACAACATTTTTTACAGCAATTTACCACTGCTGTTTTTATTTTTGGGGCCAGCTGACACCCTTTGTACCAAGGGAGTGTAAAATTTGGACATACATTTTACATTTGTAGTGAGGGCCAACTTACCACAAGTGGCGCTATTTTTTCTTGTTGTTTACATATATATATATATATATATATATATATATACTGCTCAAATAAATAAAGGGAACACTTAAACAACACAATGTAACTCCAAGTCAATCACACTTCTGTGAAATCAAACTGTCCACTTAGGAAGCAACACTGATTGACAATCAATTTCACATGCTGTTGTGCAAATGGAATAGACAGGTGGAAATTATAGGCAATTAGCAAGACACCCCCAATAAAGGAGTTGTTCTGCAGGTGGTGACCACAGACCAGTTCTCAGCTCCTATGCTTTCTGGCTGATGTTTTGGTCACTTTTGAAAGCTGGCGGTGCTTTCACTCTAGTGGTAGCATGAGACGGAGTCTACAACCCACACAAGTGGCTCAGGTAGTGCAGCTCATCCAGGATGGCACGTAGTGTCCAGAGCAAGGAGACACTACCAGGAAAAGGCCAGTACATCAGGAGACGTGGAGGAGGCCGTAGGAGGGCAACAACCCAGCAGCAGGACCGCTACCTCCACTTTTGTTCAAGGAGGAACAGGAGGAGCACTGCCAGAGCCCTGCAAAATGACCTCCAGCAAGCCACAAATGTGCATGTGTCTACTCAAATGATCAGAAACAGACTCCATGAGGGTGGTATGACGGCCCGACGTCCACAGGTGGGGGTTGTGCTTACAGCCTAACACCGTGCAGGACGTTTGGCATTTGCTAGAGAATACCAAGATTGGCAAATTCGCCACTGGCGCCCGGTGCTCTTCACAGATGAAAGCAGGTTCTCACTGAGCACATGTGACAGACGTGACAGAGTCTGGAGACGCCAAGGAGAATGTTCTGCTGCCTGCAACATCCTCCAGCATGACCGGTTTGGCAGTGGGTCAGTAATGGTGTGGGGTGGCATTTCTTTGGGGGGCCGCACAGCTCTCCATGTACTTGCCAGAGGTAGCCTGACTGCCATTAGGTACCGAGATGAGATCCTCAGACCCCTTGTGAGACCATCTGCTGGTGTGGTTGGCCCTGGGTTCCTCCTAATGCAAGACAATGCTACACCTCATGTGGCTGGAGTGTGTCAGCAGTTCCTGCAAGATGAAGGCATTGATGCTATGGACTGGCCCGACTGTTCCCTAGACCTGAATCCAATTGAGCACATCTGGGACATCATGTCTCGCTCCATCCACCAACGCCACATTGCACCACAAACTGTCCAGGAGTTGGCGGATGCTTTAGTCCAGGTCTGGGAGGAGATCCCTAAGGAGATCATCCGCCACCTCATCACGAGCATGCCCAGGCATTGTAGGGAGGTCATACAGGCACGTGGAGGCCACACACACTACTGAGCCTCATTTTGACTTGTGTTAAGGACATTACATCAAAGTTGGATCAGTCTGTAGTGTGTTTTTCCACTTTAATTTTGAGTGTGACTCCAAATCCAGATCTCCATGGGTTAATAAATTTGATTTCCATTGATAATTTTTGTGTGATTTTGTTGTCAGCACATTCAACTATGTAAAGAACAAAGTATTTAATAAGAATATTTCATTTATTCAGATCTAGGATGTGTTGTTTAAGTGTTCCCTTTATTTTTTTGAGCAGTGTATTTTATATATATGTGTGTGTGTGTGTGTGTGTGTGTGTGTGTGTGTGTGTGTGTGTGTGTGTGTGTGTGTGTGTGTGTGAAAAAAATTGAAAGGGTAGTTGGAGCGACCTATGGTGTCAGTATATACTCTAAGTGAAAGACCATAAGAGTATATATGAAAAGCATATGAACAATGATTTTTTTTTTTATAAAAGAGAAAACAGGCTAAAATGTTAAATAGAAATTGTACAATAAAAACAAGCCTCTGAGAGGTACACTTTGGGTTAGGAATAAGTTTATCTCTAAAAAACAAATGTTGGTGGTATATAAAAAATAAAGAAATAAAAAATAGAAAATCAGAGACAATAAACATCATAAAAGATGCTAATGTTTTAGCAGGCGTGAGGTAGGGACAGGGCCCCCAATGTGTTTCGTCCTATGGACTTTGTCAAGGGGTGGAGAGAAGCTGCCATCAGGCTCATATTTCTACCCACATTAATCAGGAGGAGGTGTTTGACCTCACTTCCTGTTGCAAATTGGTATTTGTATGGGAATATTGAATAATATATTAAAATCACTTCTATATTCTTTGTAAGTCATATATATATATATATATATATATATACACAGTATATATATATATATATATATATATATATATTACACAATACCTATAGTACACCAAGATGAAAATGAAATAGAAACATACATTTAATACAAGTCAGTGAAATACCTGCGCCCCAAGATAAGTCCTTTGCCAGTGAGGACCATGGAAATTTCTACGGAATGTGGGTCTTGGGTGCATCAAACCAATTCTTTGACAGGTTCAAATGTTCCATTAGGGATTTACACTTTATTTTCCTGTATAAATTGTAAATTTCATGTACTGTAGATCTTATTATGAAGATTAAGTAGTGGGACAAATTCCCGAAAACAAACAGCTTCATTCACATAAGGTTTATTAAACATTAAAAAAATCTGTAAAATATTACAACACACATGTAATGTGGCCTTCATAGGCTAGATGTTGCAAAAACTTGCTATAATTCCTCTTTAGGGGGCAAGCTCATTAACATCCAGTTAAGCCCACTTTAGGTCACATTAACATTCAATCACCCAACACGTTTAATTGAATCTGACTTCCTCAGGGGTTTCTTAAAATAAAATGGGTGTCTCATAGGTTCCAAAATCTCACAAAATACAATTTATATCCCCATACAATAAAAAGGTGCATATCTCATGAATGTCACGTTATTGATATCATCATGAAACAAGAACAGAATGAAATGAGGCAATGATAAGTTAATTAACCAACTGACCAACACTAATGATTTAATTTATTGTTAATTAAATATAATAACAAGTCAATGAATTCTTAAGGTTCAAGTTGGTATCTGTTGTGGTTTATGGGGGTAATTAAGACCTGATCGGATGCAAGGTTTTTTCGCTGCGCTGCGATCAGGGCTGAACTGCGCAAGCGTATGCACCACAATGCACAGGCACGTCGCACGGGTACAAAAGCGGATCATTGCTGTGTGATGGGTTTTACGAAGAATCCATTCGCACAGCCGACCGCAAGGAGATTGACAAGAAGAAGGAGTTCGTGGGTGTCAACTGACCGTTTTCTGGCAGTGTTTGGTAAAACGCAGTCGTGTCCAAGCATTTGCAGGGTGTCTGACGTCAATTCCGGGACCGGACAGAGGTACTCAGAAACTTTACAAATATTTTCTGTACCGCCCGGCTGCACATGCGTTCGGACACTTGAAAAGCAAAAATACACTCCCCTATGGGCGGCGACTGTCTGCTCGCAGCAGTGCAAAAAAAACCTAGCGAGCGATCCGATCTGAATAACCCCCAATGTACAGGTATCAGTTTGTGTAAACAACATAAACCAACACCTGTTCATAACTCACAGCAGATGCCCACTTCAAAATATTTTTGTATTTATTTTTTCATCTTTTTTGGGTGCAGAGGAAGTCCTAGAAAACTGATGTTAATACTGATGGAATTTGGAAGCTAAAGTTGAGTGGTCTCCTGTAACCCGAAATTACTAGGGTATCCATGTTACTTTTTCACCATATTTGAAACCAAAAAGTAAGTTTGAGGATTATATTACCTCCGCATACTGCAGATCAGAAGTGCCCTAGATTTGTATCTAATTTGAAAATATCGATAACAAGTAGATTTACTTGCACTATTTACAATTGTATTATTGACAACATCTGTCAACAACTAAGAAATGAATCAGAGTTCTGCAATTATACAAAATTGCCATCCCCTGCAGTCAAAGCTCTGTCATTCTGAGAAGACTATACACATTCTGAGAAGACTAGGCATTTCAAAAATAATGAATTGAAAAAACAAACATTATTCACATTAACATCAAAGTAATTTCGCTTAAGGACTGCAGACATAATTTTTCCCTTACAGGTGAGATCAGAAGAAATACATGTATAGTAATTAGATGCAAACATTAGGGAATGTATTCCTCCTTTCATCTATGGTCATTCTCTATATATTTATTCTCACACACAGAGGGCATAATGTAATGGGCTGCTAATTGCAATAAGCGCCAAGGTTTCCAGTGATTTAGCAGCAAGATCTAAAGCGGCAATTTTTTTCAATAGCAAAACCAAATCAGTTTCATCTTTCAAAAAAAATTGAGCTTTAAATCTTGCAGCTAAATTGCTGCAATCTTGGCACAACTTCTAGGCTATTACATACAGTATGGCCATGTATTCAGTTATAATTAATATAATTAAGGTTATTAACAATAATTGTACTTTTGCCTATATCTAATGGGTAGAACTACAATTCCTTCTGTGCCTCTTTCCTGAGGTTCTTGATGCTCTTTGCAGAATTTGAGCTACAGTACTTCACTATCAATCGTCAAAGGGGGGCAAAGAAGAAGATCTTGAACGGGGAGGTTGAATCACAGTTTCCAACTCACATTAAAATGTATTAATGAATATCGTCAACAATAAATGTAATAATGCTAGATGAATACAGCCTTTGTAAAATTGCATAATGTTTACCAGTATCAATAATACTTCAGAACTCCACAAAAAACAATAAAATACATTTTATTTCCCTGGGACACTCCGCCTCAGAGTCTTCTTAAGCAGGGGTCAAAAGAGAATTCCCTGAAACTGGGCTCACACAATTTCACAAAACAAATACCTAAATGATTACCATGCACATGCAATATTTTACTCAAACAATATCTTAGAACTCTGGTTAGATTTAACACTAATAATACTTTACAGTTTATTTAAACCAAAACAAAATTCACTTATCTCTAACCAATAATTATCACAGAACTAAGAAGGATTGAGCAAAGCCAATCACATCAACAGGACAGGTATATTATATACAAATAACTATTTTCTACTTTTCTTTCTTTCTTTCTTTCTTTCTTTCTTTCTTTCTTTCTTTCTTTCTTTCTTTCTTTCTTTCTTTCTTTCTTTCTTTCTTTCTCCTCACTCTCTCTCTCTCCTCATTGCTTGGATCTACTCTAGACAATGGGATGCTAGACATCTTGCATTTTTTCTTTAGCAGTTACTCAAAGGATTCAAACAGTGGTTTGTATTTCTGAAGTTCCCTCCTCAGCTAGTCATTATAGTCAAAGTCTCTGGACCTGATTCTTTACTTCATGAAAACTGCATGTAAAGCTGAGATTAAATTAGTTGAGCGATTTTTTTGCAACTTCACATGTGCAAAAATTATGTGCAAAAATACAAGGCGTTCCTGGGTTGTGAGTTGTGACTGAGAGGTGGCTGCTAGTGCCAGCAAAGACTGTCCATTCGGTGGCTGTTATAGGAGTGTCAGGGGCGTGTCAATGCAAGTGGATGCATTCCCAGACAAACAGCCACAAGCATAGGAGACCATGTTCCAACTGAGAAACTGCACCTGCCGTAGGGCTAGGGCAAGTTTCCGTAGTGCTACTGATGATGGCATAAAAGGATATACAAATCAGTATTACTGTTTATACATGCTGAAAGTGGGCATCTCAGTACTTGCATGTTCAGCTGCATGAATGTACACAAGGGAAGGAGTATGTATCAGCATTTGAATAACGTTGCAGCCAGTGACTGCCAATAGACCCTGCTGCATGCACTTCCTTCCTTGTCCACTTCTGAATCAGACATTCTAGGTTCCTCCCTTCCTGGTTATTTGCCTCAAAACTCCTGCCTCATGCAGAGCACACAGCAGCATCACACTTGAACATTCTAGTCACCTAATCACTAAGACATAGAGCTAGATGCATCATCGCTTGGAAAGTGATAAAATGGAGAGTGAAAAAGTACCAGCCAATCAGCTCCTAACTGCCATTTTTCAAACAAAGCCTGTGACATGAAAGTTAGGACCTGATTGGCTGGTACTTTTTCATTCTCCATTTTATCACTTTCCAAACGATGATGCATCTAGCCCATCATCTTACACCTTATAAATAATATACAGTATGTAAATCTCACTGAGCCCACTAGACAGCTGCCTTCAAGTTCTCATTAGTATCTTTCAAAGGGACAGATTTATCACAATAAGCATCTTATATGCAGATGGAATGTGATAAATTTGGCCAAATCTGAACTGTGATAATTGAATACATCACAGGGATTTTAAATACCTAATTTCTTAGCAGTCATATCCAGGACCTTCAGTCACATCCTCCTTTACTTAAAACACGTTTCAAAATACTGTGCTATCCTGGATTCAAACCCATGACCTTCCATATTGCAGTCAGTCACTTTACTCATGGAGCTATTTGTTCCTGTATGAGAACAGTATGAGATTACAGTATTTTGAAATGTGTGCCTTAAATAAAGCAGTGTGTGACTGAAGGTGTTTAGGAACGTGAGGGTGATCCCGAACCACTTAACTGGCATGGTCAGATCTCATGCAACTGCGCCGTCCCACCCTGATTCCCCGTTTTTGATGAGGAGATCCATTCTGCAGATGTGCATAATATAATGTTTCAGTATTTTAAAAAATACTTTTTAAACTTTATTAAATAAAATAAATTTTAAAAAACAATGTTATTAACACTTTTGAAGGGAAAAATCGTCAGTTAAGGGGTTATTAAAGAGGAGGAAGTTGCAAGTAAAACTGATTAAAACTGAAAATTGAACGGTGCTGCAAAACAGCGCCCCCTGCCTTCCGGTGCCCTCTGCAGTGACACAAGTCGTACCACCCTTGTTATGTCCCTTGCTAAAGAGAATTACAATAAAAACTAAAACACATTTCTCAATAGTAAACTTCACAAGAGTGCCAAGAGAAAATAAGAACGTGAATTACTGTCTGAGGGCAATCTATTAGGTAGCAATACACACCCGTGCGTGAATGAGTGCAAGCAAATGAAAAACCAGTACTGTAGCTCACCCGTCCAAATGTGAGGTAGAGTGGCACAAACATGCGATTGGCTGATAAGCTTGTGCGTAATGATGACAGCAGTGTTTGGGTTATGCCTGTGATTTGCACCTGCCCTTTAACGGGTGTGCATTGCACGTTAGGCCTCCTTTCCTGCATATATCAGCAAAACTGATAGTCAGTAAGTGCCACATTTGTGTGAATAGGCCCCAATGTCGGAATCATCCTTCACACAATAGTACAGTCGGTTGGTCACAAAGGGCGCTCTATCTCCCGTCTTACAATTTTCTCTCCAGCCGTTAGCTTTCAAGGCATCCATAGGCAATGAAGTGCAGTGAAAAAAATAATTTTTCAGACGTTAATACTGCAGCTTTGTCATGATATTAAAGGTTAACATTGGAATTAAGCATTTTGTGTTATATCATTACGCTTAACTGCAAACACATTAACTTCTTCATGCTTTTAATCTAAAATCTTTTCTGTGCTTTTATGCTGCATGATCCTGGGCCACATTTGATAGCACAACCATTCTGCAGACATTGAGAAGATTAATGGATAAAGAATCCCTACTTAGATTTGAATCACAAGCAAACAGTGGAGTCTCCTTAGGAAATAAGCGGTGAGGATGAGATAGAATAAGTACATTTCTCTCTTCAGTTATTCTGCTCTGCAAGTCATACTTGAATGGTGTCTTTCATTTTCCTTTTTATTTAATAAACATGCTTAATGAATGATGCCTTTCAGCAAAATATCCAGATATACTGTACAGTGAGCACATCACCTTCTGCCATGCTGGGGATAAATATGTTATACATTCATCAATCAAATTAATGTGTGGTTCTATTGTTTTTTTAAAAGGAGATTAGCTACAAAATATTATAATTTTTAATGTTACTCAAAGTTGAGAAATGTGGAATTTGTTTGGCTAAATAAGACTTATTACAATAGCAAAATGCTTGACTGCTAGATGTATACTTCTAGGTAATCTGTAGGGGTTGGGATTTAAATACCGGCGGTTGGGATTCCGGCAGTCAGAATACCGACCGTGGCATTCCCGGTGATCAGACTCACGACAAGTATACTTACTTTCCACACTGGCCGCAAAAAAAGGTAATAAATAATACCCAAAGGTATTCGGGCGCTATGAGGCGAGGTGCTCAGCTAAGCAGCAGCCAATGTTTAGAGGGAAGTCACTCCCAATATATTGCACTGAAAGAAGAAAAGAAGGCTGTGCTACCAGAGGAAAGACCAATATAGTTCACTAAATGTGTAAAATTGTAAGAAAATTTATTAAAAAACAATAACTCATTAAAAAGCAACAATATTCTGTGCAGTGATATTATGCCATGTGCATACATAAAAGGATAAAGTTTACCCAAAGTGATGGTTCAGGACATATATTATGTAAATTTTGTGGGATCCGTTCCAAGTTTTGCCCTTAAATAATGTAAATGTCCAGTTATAATCCACTGTGGAGAGTCCCTTTTAGATGGTATTTAGAGAGTCCAATACAAATTCAATATGCCGCTAGAGGATTGAATACAGTGTCCCATAAATGGTGAGTACCTCATGCAGTGCGTTAATTGGATGGTGCCTCTCTAGGACTCCTCTGGATAGCTGGAAGATGGTGAGGGCTGGTTCGGATCCAATTGAAAGTTGTCCTGCTCCAAGGGGTAAATGCCTGACGCATTTCGCTGCATGAACCTTGCAGCTTTTTCAAAGGTGTACTGTGGTGTCAGGGTTTAGGCTTTATATACCCTAGACAAAATGGTGGCTTAATTGGCACCTGGATGCACATTTCCTGTTTATCCCACACATGTATCTTTCTAGTGATTAAAACTACTGCAATGTATATAGGAGACAGACCTACTTATATATGGAAACCATTGGTAATATAGAACTTTTATTTCAAATCCTAGTAAGTGCTTTTTATTTATTAATTTCTTAATATGGAATGTATTGGTCCAATCAGGGGATTTGTTTACTACAATGTAGTCACGGAGACCATTCCCAAAGTTGTTTCATAGGTTGGATTAGAGATCATGTGGTCTGTCATGTGATTGATATCACATGATCAGTTAGGACATAATTTATTCTTCTTCCAAACTGTATATTTAAACTGGGTACTTTAATCTGGATTTTGGGGGCAGCAACTGCTAACAGCTTGCTGCATCTACCTTCCCACACTGGCCCCCTAATCCTAATCCTCCCATCTGGCAGCCTAAACCTAACCCCCACCCCACATCCTATCCTTAACTTTCCGCAGTGGTCCCTAAACCTAACCCCCCTTCCTGCAGCCTAAACTTAACCCTCCTTCTCCCACAGCCTAACCCTAACCCTCCCCCGGGGGATCCTAAACCTAACCCCCTCCCTCAGCTGCAGCCTAACCCTAACCCTCCACCCACAGCCTAAAGCTAACCTCCCCCCACCATGTGGCTTACCTCTCTAGGGGTCCATCAGGAGAGGATTACGGTGCTGGGCTGGTGATCCTACTTGGGATACTGGTATCGGCATCCCAAGTAGTGTCTGGTTTCCAGGGTCGGTATTCTCACTGCCGGGATCCCCGACTGCTGGGATCCTGACCGGATTCCATCTGTAGATCTATCAAGCATCTGAGGATCATCAATAAGAAGATTTGATCCACAACCAATCCTGCTAAATAATAATAGACACCAAAGCCTTTATGAACTTTTTTCTTAACTAATTTTGTTAAAACGCTCTTTGTTTATCCATTTGTTAAGGGCTTGTGGACAAATTTTATATGCAGATTGATTAATGAATCAAACGTTAGTTCAATGAAAACATGCAAATCTTTTTTGTCCTTTTAATATACACTTTTTCTTATATGCATCTTTTTTTCGGGTGTGACATAGAAGGTCGATAATGTTAATGTCGACTGTCAGTAGGTTGACCCCAAATGGTTGACATGCATTCAATCAACAGGTATTAAAGGTTGTCACATAAAAGGTCAACAGTGGTTAAGGTCCATGGGAACAAAAGGTTGACACAGTCAAAAGCTCAACATGACAATGATCAAACAAAAATAGTTGACACAAGTTTTTTGGGGGGATTTTTTTGGGCAAATATTGTAAATTTTATGTTCTCTGACCACCATCAGTACAAACGTATACCCTTGTGTGGTCACTTATCTTGCCATGCTTAGGACAGAGTGGCTTGGTCCACTACTGCTTCGCTGATCACAGGTTACTATTTCCAATCTCATGCCCATGTAGATAGTAAATTAAGCAAATGTTTGGAACAAATGTTAAAAACCAAAAATAAAATATGTCGGCCATATGTGTGTCGACCATTGTCATGTTGAACTTTTGAACCTGTCGACCTTTTGTGCCTGTCAACCCTAAGCACTTTTGACCTTTTATCTGCTGACCTTTTGTATCTGACAACCTAATGCATGTCAGCCTATTAACTGTCTACCTAGACATTGTAGGTCTATCACTAATTTTTTTCTGTATTATCCAAGAGCTGTAGAGTTTTGCGGTTTGTGACAATTAGTCAATACTACAGTATGGATTTAAAATACCACCCATTGGTATCCCAGCAGTCACAATACTGACACTGTAATCCCAACCGGGGTACAATCCCACTGCAAGAATACCGGTGATGTAGGTGATTCTCCCTCTGTGGGTATCCACGATGCACTTGCTCTGCTGCTGGCATTCTGGCAGTCAGGATTCCGCTGTCAGTATAGTGACAGCCGGCAACCTGTATGCCGCGATCCCATACTGATCCCAATACTACAACTATATTTGAGCAAAAAATATTTTTCATAATATATTGTGGGCCTGATTCAGAATTGTTTGCATACCCAATGTTTACAAAGCTGATCAATAATATGGCTAAGTTACGATCATACTTGCCTACTCTCTCCCCCATTGCATCATTTTAGCCCTTCCCATGGATCCGCAAATCATGCCATTTACCCAGGACGGTGGTGGGGCCTAATGATGTGGGATTCTCCCAGAGAGGAGACAAAAAAAGTCAGTAAGTATGGTTGCAAGGCAAATGTGCCACAACGGTCTTGTGACAGCAGTCCCAGAAAAGATGTATTTGCAAAGTAATTCCCATTCTCTTGCCATTAGGGGGAGGTAATGGGAAATGGTGCCAAAAATGCAGTCATGACATGGCCACTTTTAGCTCATGTCTCAGTCTGGCCTGCGATCTTGTATGCAGTAACAGTGGATCTGGTATTTCACTTCCTACGGACATGGTGCGTGACCATAGGGCTACTTGGATGTTAATCAACTGGTCTGCAATTAACGCTGCAACTTTGTAGGCATGGGATGGGATCAGGCTATTTGATACCAGCTGCTACACTGATTGCAGAGATGAATTGGAGTATGGAGACACAGTAGTATTAGAGCAGACTGGAACCTGTAGTACTAATATGCAAGAGTACAGTGTTTCTGTGGATACAGACTGAGACACAGGGGTCTGGAGCCAAGGATGCAGCATGCAAAGCAATGTTGTTCTGGGTGCCTTCTGCTTATTTGGACTGCCCTTTTCTCAACCCTTGCCCAGTTGTGAATGAAAGTTTGAATCAGCTCACTACTGTGGGGCTTGTGGTTGGAGGATTGCGAGTCAGCTGACCACAAATGTTATGGTGACGCCCAGCACCGGAGATGGTGGGAAAGCCATGGTATACATACAGGGGAGAGCGGGGTGTACCTAGGACAGCACCAGGCTCCATAGAACTTACTGCAAGTTCACCTATATATTCTCCACAGGCCAGTGCTCCAGTGGGCCAGTAATTGCCGATGTGCAATAGGCCAAGTCCTGACAACAGCCATATGACCTTTTAAATGGATTTTTTCCCTATTAAAATTGCCATATTGATCATTTCACTTACACATTTGATCAATAGACCATTTTTAAGGCTGTAGGTCTCATTTGCAAATTGGACTTTTATAGATACCACAAAACTGTTACTACTGTGGACTACAGTCTGCTATGGGGTACCTGGTGGTGGTTGGTGATGCTCATGCAATTACCCTTGCCCAGCAGTCTTTTAGTCTCATGCAATGCTAGTCTTCTCTTATAGCAGCCACCTTTCCAGGGTGAATTAGGTCCACCCCGTTCTCAGATGCCCCCAGGTTTTATGTATGGACAAGGCGACTATTGGAGGCTGGCCAATAGTAAATTGCAGTATGGTGAGACATTCACTGAACACTACCTAGACACCGCTGCACTACACACAGACAGATAAACAACCGAATGCACATGAGTGCAACAATGCCCAGGTTGGAATACAAATTTAACACAATTAGTATGTACATGCAACAATGCACAGGGTGTTATTAGCAACAAGACTCTATGTATATATGCAACAATACACAGGATGATATTAGCAACCAAAAACTATATAAATGCAACAATGCACAGGGTGGTAATAATAATGAAATAAATGCACTAAGCAAGAGTCTATGTGGAGGTTCCACACAAAACCTGAAATCTTTGGCAAGCTGTATCTGATCAGAACAATGTTCAGACAAGGTGTTAAATTCTCTGGAGTTCACAGGGCTCACAAATTCTCACAGGATACAGGAACTATCACCAGCAATTTGGGAGTCAACTGGGAGAAAATATAAATGGGCTATGCCAAATCACAGACCTGATTAACGACTAAGTGCAGTTGCCCTGCTGCACGTACTACAGAAACTAAGCAACAGAGAATGCCTTCTGCTACTAGCGTCCCTGTTGCCTAGGAGTGCGGCGGCTCCCAACGCCTGGCTTCAGCCTGTTGCTAGGTGACAGGTGGGACCAGGAGATCTTTAGGCCCGGCATCCAGCTGTTGCTAGGTGCCCATCAGGGGTCAGCAGGAGGCGCGGCATCCCAGCTGCTAGGCAGGGGCCAGGACACGCGCCTCCCGACGCTAACAAAAAAACATTTGCTTTGTATCTAGTGCATGGGAAAAAACATTATATTATTATTATTATTATTATTAATAATAATAAAATAATAATAATAATAATTGAATAACTTCCAATGTACCCCATGACATTACTCTGCGCAATGTGGTACGATGATGTCACTAATTTGACATAGCTACACACCCTTTTACCACTGTCATGAGTAACAAATGTAACATTTTGGAAGATATAATAGCCACCATCATCACTTTATGCCATGTGACAACGGGGCACTCTTGCTAGTTTTATCTAGATAGTACTGTGTGTCTGCTCACTTTAAAACGGTCTTAGCAAATACCGTAGTTTTCTAGAAAAGTTATAAAAGCAGATAAATGTCTATAATTCCTCATAATTCTCATAGAGTGAAATCACCAGCAGCAGATGTAAACAGAAAATTATTTAAAGGTCTGGATCACCAAGGTGTTATAGTTCCAAGCATCATGCAAGCACTACTCAGTTAATTGAAGTGAGTTCATTGCTATTAATCTCTTGGGCTGTTAAAAAAAAAGGTGTAAATCATATTCTTTCCCTACAAGAAGTTATAGTTATTTTGATTTAACAGAACATTACTATATTTTATTTGAGATATTTTTTAAAGATGATATATAAATAAACTTTCTACTGTACTTTTAGACATTCACTCATAAAGAAAAATAAAAGGAAAGTAACCGTGTACGCCATACTTATCTACTTCCCAAAGTATCATTATCACACCTTGGTCCAGACAGCAGACAAGTACAGTATGTACTGCTCTTGGCTTTTATGTAACACTTTATTTTTTGGCTGATACTGACAGTAAATGATGCACATATATCAGATATAGAAAAGGAGAAAAAAAAGCTAGAGATAATTCAATTTTCAGATGCCTCATCATATAAGTTATTTATCAGTAAGACTAGAGTAGGTCATATCAATAGGAGTCTTTCACAAGATGTGTTCATTGTTGCATAATTAGTAGGGTTACCACCTTTTTGGTTTCAGATTCCCAAAAGGTGAGCGTGGTCAAGGGGCTTGGCCAAAACTACAGTAGGGTTAGAACCATTTTATTTGACAAAACCCATCATGCATCTTATGCTGGGCATACATTATACCCAGTGTCGGACTGGGGCATGAAGGGCCCACTGGGGGAATGCAGTGATACTGGTGTGGCCAGCCTACAAAGGGGGTGTGGCCAGCCTACAAAGGGGGTGTGGCCAGCCTCCACAGAGGCTTGAAATACACAATAGTCTAGTGCAGTGTAATGCAACATATATACCATGTATAATACAAGTGCATAGTCATAAACCTGATCCTTAGAGGAAGGAGTGGGCCCTCAGGCAGTGGGGCCTACCGGTGGTTTCCCTGGTACCCCTGTGGGCCAGTCCGACCCTGATTATACAATTATATGGACAATCCACCTAATATCGGCTGATAGCCCAGATGATTGCACTGTGTATGCCTGAGACCGATTGTAAAATATTGATTAATCACACATTCTGAATCATCCAACATGTTTGCCCAATGCAATATTTTTAAAGTTGCAAGTTGGCCACATAAGGCAGTGTATGCACTGCCGCGGCCAAACAATGGACATTTCCACTGTTCCTTGACAATGGAGGAATGAGCAAATATCTCCTCCCCAGGGGAGGGACCCAGATATTGTGTGGCTATACACTGTGATATATCTCACAGTATATGCCCATGATATCTGGTGTGTGTGAGCTGTCAGATTAAACGTCTGTCCAGCTGACAGTCATTTTTTCTGACCATGTATGCCCAGCATTTTATGCTATCAGAACCCTCAACGTACCTCTTTATGTGACATAAACCATACCTCCCAACTGTCCCGATTTTCCCAGGTGGCAATGTCCAGAAGTGTGTGTGTATGTGGTGGGGGGAGGTTGGGAGACTCTTGTCACTAATTAAGTTGCTTCTCTGCAGCGGTGAATAGATGCTGTGCATCAATTAACAGGAGGTGGAAAGGCTGGGGGCATGGGTCACAGAGCACTGGGCATGCCCATATAGTAATGAAGATGGGGGCGTGACTCATGATAATAGCATATCCGCAAAGCCGTGCCCCCTTTTCAGGAGTCAACTCCCATTTTCACGGACGTTCCTGAAATCCACACACATTTCCATATACAAAGAGATATAGAAAAACATACAAAATAATGTATATATATATATATATATATATATATATATCTGTCAATAAAACATATATAGGGGGTGCTCCATAGTGCATAAACCTTTTTTATTTTAAAAACACACAAAGTGCTTAAAACAACTGTTTTACATTCGTACCAGACGGCAACCAGTGTGGGCTGGTTACCACGTGATTCCAAACAATGATCAATGAGTAAAAGCTGGAACAAGTGTCAGTCAGTCGCAACGGAAACCTCCACCCGCCGGCAGCTGATTTCCCTGGTACTCACGGGCAGGAATCACATACGTCCGCGACTCCTCGTTCGGCAATTACAATGATCCTCAATGTCACTAGACTCCGCCCCAACGCGTTTTGTCAATGGTTGCCGTCTGGTACGAGTGTAAAACAGTTGTTTTAAGCACTTTGTGTGTTTTTAAAATAAAAAAGGTTTATGCACTATGGAGCGCCCCCTATATATGTATATATATATGTTTTATTGACAGATATCTTTCTCCGGTGGAGTTCGGATTGCTTGAAGGGGAGCTGCGGTCCTGAAAACTAATAGGAGGATCTAGTGCTTATTTGAGCATCTATTGAAGCTGCTGTGATTCCATTTTAGAGACACACGTGTATAAGTATATATTTTATATGTGCTAATACTCCGGACTGCATTAACCAGCGCTATATCATACATGATTTTATATATATATATATATATATAGCCAAATTTCCACTGAGTGGAGAGTGCACTCACGTAAATGTATGAAACAGTTCGTGCATAAAAGAACAATATTTATTGGTCATCAAAAAAGCCTTGGGGTCGACGTTTCGGTTCAATGATGAACCTTTCTCAAGACCGGCATTAGTACTTAGTCAAACCAACATCGAATATGAAAATTTTGCTAGAATGTCTATAACAAACAAAAATACATGTTAAGAGACTCCGCCTCCCAGGCCTTATCACAATCAGAATGAAAATAGATCATCTCAAAAAATAAAGAACGACATTTTAGAATAGTGCCGACATCAACGTGAGTGCCCATCACCCTCTACGGCTATTTTCACAAGGTGATGATATATATAAAAAACTCAAACACCTCCGTCACCTGTGATGTCACCTTAACAAACCTCAAAAGAGTCTGACTGACCTGATACTATTTCCACCATAATATACATGGGTAATGAGTATATACTCCTCTCCAACATAATCACATGTATGAAATAGGTCAGATGAATCTAGGTCAACAATATAACATCGTCCCCAGTGGTTAAAATATCCACTAAGGGGAATACTAAGCAAATATATAACAGGTGAAGGTAACCTTTGGACATACCTGCTAAAACAGGCGCTGTTGCTTGGATGCAGCTGCAGGGACACGTGGATACATGGGATGCTACAAAAGCGAATATAAAGGCTAATGATTCACTGTTCAAAAAACAAACAAATAAGGTGCATGAACACCACAATATAACTTACACGTATCCTGAAATCCAGGTCATCCCTGCGCTGCATAACTCATACAAGCAGCATGACAGCTATTTAAATAGCCCGGACCGTAAGTACCCAAAAGTGGCAGGTGTGTCTATGAACACGTTCCCTCACTGTCCCTACTGCTTAACACGGACCCACAGCATCCAACCAAACTCACTCAGCGCCCATCACTACGTTGGGACACTGACTCCCCGTCTGACTAAATCCAAACCGGGATGCAGACAAGTGAAGCCGCCGAGAGGAGCGCCATGCGTTCCATCTCGCCAGAAGCGCTGCGTTCCACCCGGCCGTAAGTCACGGGTGTGCCGCAAATAGGGGAACGAACACAATAGGGAACGCGATCACTCCGTCCGCTAGACAGTGGCTACCATTGCCACCAATGCATATATATATGTAACCGAGACACACCAGAGGAGATGAGGGAGGCACAATGTAGGAAACGTAACTACAATATTTAAGGAATATAAATATAGAAAAAATGTGATAGTAGGTGCAGACACTAACACATAAATATATGCACGTGCACGCACATATACACCATCGCACTTAATGGAAAAAATGAATGCCACCACAAATTATATGAAATAAATTTCGAAGCCCATATTTCATACGGTCATTAGAATAGATTGCTTAGGCCTGGGAAGAGGATGAGATTAGGCTTCCCCTGTCAATATGAGTATATTCATATATTAGTTCTTTGAAGCTGATTGGCTAATTGCACATAAATATATACCTGTATATATATATATTATTATTGTATTGTAGATATTATTTATTGTTTATGTACTTTGTATGTATTTTCTTTTCTGGTGTAAGCTCTCATTTTGACATCTTGAGGAACCTGAGTAATAGCACTTGATGTATTTGCAACTGTTGTACCAAGTTCTCTGGGCTCAACCACTTCTGTCCTAATTTGTGATATGCAACTAGGAGATAGTTGCATATCACAAATTAGGACAGAAGTGGTTGAGCCCAGAGAACTTGGTACAACAGTTGCAAATACATCAAGTGCTATTACTCAGGTTCCTCAAGATGTCAAAATGAGAGCTTACACCAGAAAAGAAAATACATACAAAGTACATAAACAATAAATAATATCTACAATACAATAATAATATATATATACAGGTATATATTTATGTGCAATTAGCCAATCAGCTTCAAAGAACTAATATATGAATATACTCATATTGACAGGGGAAGCCTAATCTCATACCAATAGGGTACTACTCTGTATTAAAGAAAGACATTGAGTGGATTCGATTCATTTAGCCCTCTAGGGGCCACCGTGTCAAGCTGATGTATCCAATAGCTTTCTCGTCTTTTCAACAGGAGAGCCCGATCCCCCCCAGTTGGACAGGGCGGGATCCACTCAGTTAGCTTACATTTCAGGCTGGCTACTTGGTGTTTAGCTGCTATAAAATGCCTCGCTACCAGTTTATCGGTTTTACCTGTCATTAATGCTGTATGTATTGAGGACCTGTGATTGGCCATTCTATCTCTGAATGGCCTTGTAGTGAGGCCAACGTAACAGAGACCACAAGGACATTTAAGATATATATATCACATGGTCCAACCTGCAATGTAGATGGTATTTGATTTTAAGTGCTTTGCCGGTATGCGGATGATACAAGACAGGGCCGGTCATCATTGACCTACATGTGGTGCAGCTACCACACGAGTAGCTGCCAGGGTTCGATTGCATTACCTGGGTGGTGGTCATGCTTTTCTTAGGATACATCGTGGGGCGCATTAGAAGTTGTTTCAAGTTGGCACAACGACGGTATGCAACCATAGGGGTATTCATCCCTCTAAATGGAAGGTTGGTGTCAGTGGCTAGAATGGACCAATGTTTTCTCAATGATTTCTTAATAGTCGTACTATTGTCAAATTGGGTGGGAAAAACAATACGGTTCAAATTTTTCTTAGTCGTCTTACGCTTGCCTTGAAAAATCTGAGAGGCAGTCTCTAGGCAGCTTGACAAAAATTTAGGTGCATATCCCCGGTGTAAATAACGGGAAGTTACTTCAGAACATTGAATATGCCTACGACCAGAGTCGGAGTTAATACGCATAGCTCTCAAATATTGCGACACGGGGAGACTGTCCTTTAAGGCTGGCGGATGAAAACTACCAGCCTGTAACAACAAATTACGATCCGTGGGCTTACGGTACAGAGTGGAAAGAAATCCTGTATCAGTGCGAATGACAGTAACGTCAAGAAAATTAATCTCAGTAGATGTAATTGTGTGGGTGAAACGGATTGGACTGTCAAGAGCATTCAAATTAGCCATCATGTCGTTAAATTCATGTTCAGTGCCGTACCATAACAAAAAGATGTCATCAATAAACCTACGGTAAAAACCAATCTTCTGACCGTATGTAGGAAATATATGCGTTTGCTCGTACTCTGTCATAAACAAATTGGCATACGATGGGGCCAAATTTGACCCCATCGCTGTGCCATATGTTTGTAGAAAGAATTTGTCTTTATATAGAAAATGGTTATATTTCAATACCAGTTCTGTGATTTCTAGTATGAATTCAATGGGAAATTCTAAATCGCTGACACTCAAAAGACATTTCCTAATAGTATCAAGCCCTGCCTGATGCGGGATTACTGTATTTAAAGAACAAACGTCAAGGGTGGCCATAAAGGCCCCTCTGTCCTTAATGGGGATTTTGTGTAACTGAGTCAAAAAATCACCGGTATCTCGCAAATAACTATCTGTTTTGACCACCAGTGGCTGCAGAATACTATCAATCAGTATGGCCAAAGGTTGGAGCAGTGACCCCTCGGCAGCGATGATAGGTCTGCCCGGAGGATGTACTAAAGTTTTATGAATTTTTGTTAGTGTATAAAGGATAGGACACTTAGGATGTTCAACACTCCTGAATTTTATCAGATCTTTATTGATCCATCCCTGTTCTGAACCAAACTTAATACAGGAATCGATTTTATTTTTGATGGAAGGGATCGGATTTAGGTCCAATTGCTTGCACGTTCCGATGTCGGCTAGTTGACGCAGGACCTCCTGGTCATAGTCCGTCCAATCCTGGACTACGACTGCCCCTCCCTTATCAGCTGGTCGGATAACTAAATCGGTATTCTCTTTAAGTTTCTTAAGTGCTACTCGTTCAAGACGAGTTAAATTGTCATACACCTTAGATTCTTGTTCATTTTCTATATCATATTGTACAAGTCTCAAAAAGGTCTTAATACTAGAATTGGATGAGGGTGGATCAAAGGTGGATTTACCACGAAAAGTTGTGGTCATCTCACAGGTAGGTTTGTCAGAAAAGAATTCTCTGAGCCGCAGGGATCTCCCAAATTTATACTGATCAATTGATTTATGGAAAGGTTGTGCTTTACACGTGGGTACAAATGTCAGACCACGAGAAAGAAGTTTCATCTCTGCCTTGTTTAGTGGTGTACTGGACAGATTAAAGATGGTGTTCAATTGCGTCTGGGCCGTCCCCTTCGCCTTGTACCCGCCCCTCCACGGGTGCGGTCGATGCCGCTTCTTAGGAACTTGCCAGGTCCGATTTGTTTGTCGGGCCCAGGGTCTAAAAAATTCACAGAATCGGCTGATCCTTCAACATACTCAGTATCAGAAGTTGAAACTGATTAACCAAATTCCTTTGGGAATGGTGGGGCCCTACGTCTCCGGGGAGGATGACTATTTCTGTCACCAGAAATGTTGCCAAGTAGCCATCGGTACACCGTATGGTTTTGATAGTCATTGGTAACTGTCAATAGCTTTTTATGTTTGAAAGATAATAGTTCCCTTTTGTAATTTTCATTTTGGGTTTGCAAGCGGTCGGTCCAATTCTGGGACTTATCGTCCCGTAAGGTGGGGAGGGCAGTGATATTGGTAGTCTCAATCTCTATTTTGGTTTTCTTTAGCTCCTGCCCTACCTCCTCAATGACTAGGGCCATAAGGTCCAGGGAACATTTATTAAGCACCCCGCACCATCTACTACAGAAGGTGGGGTTATTCCTTCCCAACGTTGGGACATTTGCTATTCTAAAGCCCAGAGGAAGCTGCTTCCGTCTATGATATTCAGAAAGGAATTGGCCATGGAGTGTCAAATCGACCTCCCTCTGTCGTTGTTTTAAAACCCTGTAGAAAATGTCAACTGGGGTATCGGAAGGTAAAGTGTTGAAATCCAATTTATCGAATAATAGCTTTTCAACCTCTTCCTCTGTAAATGACACTGTGCCCCCTTCAGCTTGTGATAGTAGGCCATCGTCTAGTAAATAAACCCCATTCTGTGACAATTTCAAGAGGGTTCACTTTCAAATGGGTATACCAATATAATCAAAACACACAAAAGAAACACATAAGATTCTGCCCAATAACAGATACAAACAACTAGGTTGCCAAAGAGTGTCCTAAAATTGTATAAATGTCCTTGATAGAGGGATGGGTGTCAGGATATCCAATCCACGATATGTAGACTCGACTCAATATCCAAGCAGATCCTGCACTCACATCTTCAATAATTCAACGTGGCGGGTGCTCCCAATAGACCAAAGAAGGTCTACTTAAAATAGACAAATTTCCACTGAGTGGAGAGTGCACTCACGCAAATGTATGAAACAGTTCGTGCATAAAAGAACAATCTTTATTGGTCATCAAAAAAGCCTTGGGGTCGACGTTTCGGTTCAATGAGGAACCTTTCTCAAAACCGGCATTAGTACTTAGTCAAACCAACATCGAATATGAAAATTTTGCTAGAATGTCTATAACAAACAAAAATACAGGTTAAGAGACTCCGCCTCCCAGGCCTTATCACAATCAGAATGAAAATAGATCATCTCAAAAAATAAAGAACGACATTTTAGAATAGTGCCGACATCAACGTGAGTGCCCATCACCCTCTACGGCTATTTTCACATGGTGATGACGGTACGGTAAGACCGATTTTGAATCTGAAATCCCTAAACCTGTACATAAAAAGATTCAAATTCAAAATGGAATCTCTCAGAGCGATAATAGCCAACATGGAGGAGGGGAAGTTTATGGTGTCTCTGTACATAAATGATGCTTACCTTCATGTCCCCATATATGCCCCCCATCAGGAATACCTGAGATTCGCTGTACAGGATTGTCATTACCAATTTCAGACGTTGCCGTTTGGACTTTCCACGGTCCCGAGGATTTTCACCAAAATAATGGCGGAAATGATGGTGGTCCTGCGCAAGCATGGAGTCACAATTATCCCATACTTGGACGATCTCCTGATAAAAGCGAGATCAAGGGAGAAATTGCTGAGCAGTGTGGCGCTCTCACTGAGAGTGCTCCAGCAACACGGTTGGATTCTAAATCTACCAAAGTCACAGTTGATTCCGACAACTCGACTACCGTTCCTAGGTATGATACTGGATACGGAACAAATGAAGGTCTTTCTCCCAATAGAGAAAGCCCAAGACATCCAGAACATGGTCAGAGACCTGCTAAAACCGAAAAGGGTGTCAGTTCACCAATGCACTCGAGTTCTGGGGAAAATGGTGGCGGCCTACGAGGCCATTCCCTTCGCAAGGTTCCATGCAAGGACTTTTCAATGGGACCTTCTGGACAAGTGGTCAGGGTCCCATCTGCACTTACATCGGAAAATAACTCTGTCACCAGGAACCAGAGTGTCCCTCCTGTGGTGGTTGCAAAGTGCTCACCTGCTGGAGGGTCGCTGGTTCGGGATTCAGGACTGGATCATGGTTACCACGGACGCGAGCCTCCGAGGATGGGGAGCGGTCACACAGGGAAAGACTTTTCAGGGTCTTTGGTCAGACCAGGAGTCCTGTCTACACATCAATGTGTTGGAACTCAGGGCCATTTACAACGGCCTTCGACAAGCGGAGAGTTTTCTTCGAAACCTACCGGTTCTGATTCAATCAGACAATGTCACAGCAGTGGCTCATGTGAACCGCCAAGGCGGGACAAGAAGCAGAGTCGCGATGGCGGAAGCCACAAGGATACTTCGCTGGGGGGAAAATCATGTAAGCGCTCTGTCGGCTGTCTTCATTCCGGGAGTTGACAACTGGGAAGCAGACTTCCTCAGCAGACACGATCTCCATCCAGGAGAGTGGGGACTTCATCAAGAAGTCTTTGCAGACGTAACACGTCTTTGGGGAACTCCTCAAATAGACATGATGGCGTCACGCCTCAACAAAAAACTTCGGAGGTATTGCGCAAGGTCTCGGGACCCTCAGGCAGTAGCAGTAGATGCACTGGTAACACCGTGGGTGTTCGAATCGGTCTACTGTTTCCTCCTCTTCCTCTCATCACGAAAGTGTTGAGGATCATAAGACGAAGAAGAGTACAGACGATACTCATTGTCCCAGACTGGCCTCGAAGGGCCTGGTACTCGGATCTACAAGAGATGCTCACAGGAGACTCCTGGCCTCTTCCTCTGAGGGAAGACCTGTTGCAGCAGGGGCCCTGTGTATTTCAAGACTTACCGCGGTTACGTTTGACGGCATGGCGGTTGAACGCCGAATCCTAGCAAAAAAGGGGATTCCGGAAGAGGTCATCCCTACTTTAATAAAGGCTAGGAAGGAGGTGACGATAAAACATTATCACCGTATCTGGCGAAAGTATGTGTCTTGGTGTGAGACCAAGAATGCACCTACGGAAGATTTTCATCTGGGTCGTTTTCTCCACTTCCTACAGACAGGAGTGGATATGGGCCTGAAATTAGGCTCGGTTAAGGTACAGATTTCGGCCCTCTCGATTTTCTTTCAGAAGGAATTGGCTTCTCTTCCAGAAGTCCAGACGTTTGTAAAGGGAGTGCTGCACATCCAGCCCCCTTTTGTGCCTCCAGTGGCACCATGGGACCTGAACGTGGTGTTGAGGTTCCTAAAATCACACTGGTTTGAACCGCTTAACAAGGTTGAGTTGAAATTTCTTACCTGGAAGGTGGTCATGTTGTTGGCCTTAGCATCAGATTTTCGGCGTACCTAACTTACAATAAGCTCAGCTTAAAAAGATACCTTAATGAGTTTACATCATATTTTTTTATTGTAAGTTAGGTACGCCGAAAATCCTAGCATCAGTACATAAAAGAAACCTTTATATGCTTTAAACCTCACTCACTTTACGTAAGTGAGGTATGATCATTTGATTTGAAGAGATCTATCTACACATTTATTTGCAAAAATGCATAATTTTTATATATAAAATCCCATTGAGGATTTTTAACTCAAAACACCGTTATTGTTTTGTGTCTTTCATAACACCTTGTTGCACGATCCCATTTTTTTGGAGGAAAACATCTCCCTATTAGGGACCAGGAATCTACTGGAAAATTATTAAGATAAGTATTCATTCATTTCTATCACCTAAAAACAATAATTTCCCAGCTGAATCCCCATATATATATATGTATTTATATAAGCATGTATTTTACACAGAAATTAGGATCAAGAACTCGCTTTTATAAAACGAGGGTCTTGGGAGATGCGCTCTATGTACAGCCAATCACTGTGAGCCTGTGACTGCGGACAATCTCTATCACCCCATATCTAGCCACTGCCAGCGTATGGCTGCTGAGACCCTAGCACCCCACAGTACATGTAAGGGCTGGATAAAGAAAACATTTGTGTATAGTAAGCACTGATTGGGGAAGGGAGCAAACCAAGTGTGCTGCCTGTAGTGTTTTATATACTGTTTGTGGGCCCTTATTTGTGTATTGCCAGTCCATTTCAATAAAAACCAAAGCCCGCTCCCCTGTCCCCCAAAAAATAGTTTGTGTGTGTAGCACCAGCATATAATATACAGATAGTCCTCTCATTTTGCATTATACATTTTAGCACCATTAAAACGGGATCTGGTCAGGATCCCTGTGGTCGGAATTCCGGCATTCGAAATACAGACGCCAGAATCCCGACATTACTCAGAGTGCTGGAGCAGGGATCCCGACATTGATCACTACCCGGCGTTGGAATCCCGAACAATGATTACAGAGAACACCAGAGAAAAGCAGCGGTGGGGGGGGGGGGGGGTTCGGGAGGGGAGGTGGGTAGTTAGGTTTAGTCTGCGAGGGGGGGGGGGGATTTGAGGTTAGGGTCAGGCTGCGGGGAGGGTGGGCTAGGGTTAGGCACCCCCGGGGATGGTTAGGGTTAGGCTGCGGTGGTGGTGGGGTGTTTAGGTTTAGGGTACGGAAATGGTGGGTTAGGGTTAGGGGGGTTAGCTTAGTTAAATAGTTCATGTCGGTATTTTCAACATCGGGATGCCTATGTCGGTATTTTGACAGCCAGCATGCCAACCATCAGGATCCTGATACCAACCCCATTAAAACATATATAATAACCCAAAAATTGGTCCTGATTCTGAGTCAAACTCAGGCACATCTGTGTGTGCATCTTTTGCCGCTGTAGTGTGTGCGACTTTATGCTGATCTTAAAACACAAACGTCAAAACCTGCACCTGCCCCATGCTATGTGCAGATCTCTGACAGACTACTGCCTCCAATGTTAGCGATTAATCATCTGATTTCGCTACAACTGCAGTGACACTCCTATAACATGTCCATAAGATGGTGCGTCTCCGTGTGTTTTATGCCATTCCTCAGTCAGGAGCCCCTAATACATTATACTGTAGCTATGTATTGGATATTAGCAATTTGGGTTTGAATCTATCTATCTGTCTATCTATCTATCTATCTATCTATCTATCTATCTATCTATCTATCTATCTTTCTTTCTCTAACGTCCTAGTGGATGCTGGGGACTCCGTAAGGACCATGGGGATAGACGGGCTCCGCAGGAGACATGGGCACTTTAAGAAAGAATTTAGGTTCTGGTGTGCTCTGGCTCCTCCCTCTATGCCCCTCCTCCAGACCTCAGTTTGATACTGTGCCCAGAGCGAGCTGGGTGCTTTTCAGTGAGCTCTCCTGAGTTTGCTGAGAGAAAGTATTTTGTTAGGTTTTTTATTTTCAGGGAGCTCTGCTGGCAACAGACTCCCTGCATCGTGGGACTGAGGGGAGAGAAGCAGCCCTACTCTCTGAAGCTAGGTCCTGCTTCTTAGGCTACTGGACACCATTAGCTCCAGAGGGATCGTACGCAGGATCTCACCCTCGCCATCCGATCCCAGAGCTGCGCCGCCGTCCCCCTCGCAGAGCCGGAAGACAGAAGCCGGGTGAGTATGAGAAGCAAGAAGACTTCGAAATCGGCGGCAGAAGACTCCGTTCTTCACTGAGGTAACGCACAACATTGCAGCTGTGCGCCATTGCTCCCACACACCTCACAGACTCCGGTCACTGTAAGGGTGCAGGGAGCAGGGGGGGCGCCCTGGGCAGCATTTGGACCTCTTTTTGGCAAAAGTAAACATATATACAGTTGGGCACTGTATATATGTATGAGCTCCCGGCAAGAAAATGTATATTTAAGCGGGACAGAAGCCGCCGTCGAGGGGGCGGGGCTTCTTTCTCAGCACTCACCAGCGCCATGTTTTTACTCCACAGCACCGCTGAGAGGAAGCTCCCCGGTCTCTCCCCTGCTTATACCACGGTAGAAGAGAGGGTTTTAAAGAAGAGGGGAGGCACATAATTCGGCGCAGATAATTACAGCGCTACTGGGTAAACATTAAATTGCTGTGTTTTTTCCTGGGTCATATAGCGCTGGGGTGTGTGCTGGCATACTCTCTCTCTGTCTCTCCAAATGGCCTTGTGGAGGAATTATCTTCAGATGAGCATTCCCTGAGTGTGTGGTGTGTCGGTACGTGTGTTTCGACATGTCTGAGGTAAAAGGCTCTCCTAAGGAGGTGATGGAGCAAATGTGTGTGTGGTATCTCCGTCGACAACGCCGACACCTGATTGGATATGTGAAATTAAGTGCTGAGGTAAATTTATTGCACAAAAGATTAGAGAACAGACAGGAAATCTACCCATGTCTGTCCCTATGTCGCAGAGACCTTCAGAGTCTCACAATGCTCACTATCCAAAATAATAGACACTGATATCGACACAGAGCCTGACTCCAGTGTCGACTATGATAATGCAAAGTTACAGCCAAAATGGCAGGAAAGTATTCAATATATGATTATTGTAATAAAAGATGTTTTGCATATCACTGATGACTCATCTTCCCTGACACGAGGGTACACATGTTTAAGGGGAAGAAAGCTGAGGTAAATTTCCCTCCTCTCATGAAGAAAAAGAGCGGGAATCTGCTGTCTTATATATATATATATATATATATATAAAACATGCCCAAAGAGACATTAGTCTACTGGGTTCTAGAGTCAACGCTATGTCGATTTCTGCTAGACGTGTCCTGTGGAACATGCAATGGACAGGTGATGCCGACTAAAGAGGCATATGGAAGGTTTACCTTACAAGGCTGAGGAATTGTGTGAAGAAGGGCTCTCGGACCTGGTCTCCACAGCTATAGCTGGTAATTCTGATCTTTTGCCTTATATTCCCGCACAGCCTAAGAAAGCACGACATTATCAAATGCAGTCCTTTCGATCACAAACCAAGAAAGTCCGAGGTGCGTCCTTTCTTGCCAGAGGCAGGGGCAGAGGAAAGAAGCTGCACAACACAGCTAGTTCCCAGGAACAGAAGTCCTCCCCGGCCTCTACAAAATCCACCGTATGACACTGGGGCTCCACAGGAGGAGCCAGGCCTGGTGGGGGTACGTCTTCGAAATTTCAGCCACAAGTGGGTTCACTCCCAGGTGGATCCCTGGGCAATAAAAATTGTGTCTCAGGGATACAAGCTAGAAGTCGAAGAGATGCCCCCTCACCGATACCTCAAATCGGCCCGACCAGCTTCCCCCCACGAGAGGGAAATAGTGTTAACTGCAATTCACAAATTTTATCTTCAACAGGTGGAGGTCAAGGTTCCCCTCCTTCAACAGGGAAGGGGTTATTATTCGACCATGTTTGTACTCCCGAAACCGGACGGTTTGGTCAGACCCATATTGAATTTAAAATCCCTGAACATATACCTGAAAAGGTTCAAGTTCAAGATGGAATCGCTGAGAGCGGTCATCGCAAGCCTGGAAGGGGGGGATTTTATGGTGTCTCTGGACATAAAGGATGCATACCTTCATGTCCCCATTTATCCACCTCATCAGGCGTACCTCAGATTTGTGGTACAGGATTGTCATTACCAATTTCAGGCGTTGCCGTTTGGTCTCTCCACGGCACCGAGAATATTTACCAAGGTAATGGCGGAAATGATGGTACTCCTGAGGAAGCAAGGGGTCACAATTATCCCGTACTTGGACGATCTCCTCATAAAGGCGAGATCAAGAGAGCAGTTGCTGATCAGCGTAGCACTTTCTCGGGAAGTGTTACGGCAACACGGCTGGATTCTAAATATTCCAAAGTCTCAGTTGGTTCCTACGACTAGTCTGCCTTTCCTGGGCATGATTCTAGACACAGACCAGAAAAGGGTTTATCTCCCGATAGAGAAAGCTCAGGAACTCATGACACTGATCATGAACCTATTAAAACCAAAACAGGTGTCAGTGCATCACTGCACTCGAGTCCTGGGAAAGATGGTGGCATCATAGAGGCCATTCCCTTCGGCAGGTTCCATGCGAGGACCTTTCAATGGGACTTACTGGAGAAGTGGTCCGGATCACATCTTCAGATGCATCGGTTAATCACCCTATCCCCCAGAGCCAGGGTGTCTCTTCTGTGGTGGCTGCAGAGTGCTCACCTTCTCGAGGGCTGCAGATTCGGCATTCAGGACTGGGTCCTGGTGACCACTGATGCAAGCCTCTGAGGGTGGGGAGCAGTCACACAGGGAAGAGATTTCCAAGGTCTGTGGTCAAGTCAAGAGACTTGCCTTCACATCAACGTCCTGGAACTAAGGGCCGTATACAACGCCCTGCGTCAAGCGGAGTACTTGCTTCGCGACCAACCGGTTCTGATTCAGTCAGACAACATCACCGCAATGACTCATGTAAACCGACAAGGCGGCACAAGGAGAAGAGTGGCGATGGCGGAAGCCACCAGAATTCTTCGCTGGGCGGAGAATCACGTAAGCGCACATTGTCAGCAGTGTTCATCCCGGGAGTGGACAACTGGGAAGCAGACTTCCTCAGCAGACACGACCTCCACCCGGGAGAGTGGGGGCTTCATCAGGAAGTCTTCGCACAGATTGCAAGTCGGTGGGAACTGCCACAGGTGGACATGATGGCATCCCGCCTCAACAAAAAACTACAGAAGTATTGCGCCAGGTCAAGAGACCCTCAGGCAATAGCTGTAGACGCCCTGGTGACACCGTGGGTGTTCCAATCGGTCTATGTATTTCCTCCTCTTCCTCTCATACCCAAGGTGCTGAGAATAATAAGAAAAAGAGGAGTGAGAACAATACTCATTGTTCCAGATTGGCCACGAAGGACTTGGTATCCAGATCTGCAAGAAATGCTCACAGAGGACCCGTGGCCTCTTCCTCTAAGACAGGACTTGTTGCAAAAGGGGCCCTGTCTGTTCCGAGACTTACCGCGGCTGCGTTTGACGGCATGGCGGTTGAACGCCGGATCCTAGCAGAGAAGGGCATTCCGGATGAGGTCATTCCTATGCTGATAAAGGCTAGGAAGGACGTGACAGCTCAACATTATCACCGTATATGGCGAAAATATGTTGCTTGGTGTGAGGTCAGGAATGCCGCTACGGAGGAATTCCAGCCGGGCCGTTTCCTTCACTTCCTACAGTCAGGAGTGAATTTGGGCCTAAAATTGGGTTCCATTAAGGTCCAGATTTCGGCCCTATTTATTTTCTTTCAAAAGGAATTGACTTCTCTACCTGAAGTTCAGACGTTTGTAAAGGGAGTGCTGCATATTCAGCCCCCTTTTGTGCCTCCAGTGGCACCTTGGGATCTTAACGTGGTGTTGAGTTTCCTGAAATCCCACTGGTTTGAACTACTCAAAACGGTGGAGTTGAAATATCTCACGTGGAAGGTGATCATGCTATTCGCCTTGGCTTCGGCTAGGCGTGTGTCAGAGTTGGCGGCTTTGTCACATAAAAGCCCCTATCTGGTTTTCCATGCGGATAGAGCAGAATTGCGGACCCGTCCACAATTTCGGCCGAAAGTGGTTTCATCCTTTCATATAAACCAACCTATTGTGGTGCCTGTGGCTACTACTGACTTGGAGGATTCCGAGTTGCTTGATGTGGTCAGGGCTTTGAAGGTTTATGTAGCCAGAACGGCTAGGGTCAGGAAAACAGAGTCTTTGTTTATCCTGTATGCTTCCAATAAGCTTGGTGCTCCTGCTTCAAAGCAAACTATTGCTCGCTGGATCTGTAACACGATTCAGTACGCTCATTCTGCAGCTGGATTGCCGCTGCCAAAATCAGTTAAGGCCCATTCCACTAAGAAGGTGGGCTCTTCTTGGGCGGCTGCCCGAGGGGTCTCGGCATTACAGCTTTGCCGAGCGGCTACGTGGTCAGGTTCAAACACTTTTGCAAAGTTCTACAAGTTTGATACCCTGGCTGAGGAGGACCTTGTGTTTGCTTAATCGGTGCTGCAGAGTCATCCGCACTCTCCCGCCCGTTTGGGAGCTATGGTATAATCCCCATGGTCCTTACGGAGTCCCCAGCATCCACTAGGACGTTAGAGAAAATAAGATTTTACTTACCGGTAAATCTATTTCTCGTAGTCCGTAGTGGATGCTGGGCGCCAGTCCCAAGTGCGGACTTCTTCTGCAATGCTTGTATATAGTTATTGCTTCAATAAGGGTTATGTTATGGTTGCAACAGGGTTGGACCTGATGCTCTGTTGTTGTCATACTGTTGACTGGTTGTTATAAACTCATGTTATACAGTGTGATTGGTGTGGCTGGTATGAACATTGCCCTGGATTACCAAAATCCTATCCTTGTACTGTCAGTTCTTCTGGACACAGTTTCTCTAACTGAGGTCTGGAGGAGGGGCATAGAGGGAGGAGCCAGAGCACACCAGAACCTAAATTCTTTCTTAAAGTGCCCATGTCTCCTGCAGAGCCCATCTATCCCCATGGTCCTTACGGAGTCCCCAGCATCCACTACGGACTACGAGAAATAGATTTACCGGTAAGTAAAATCTTATCTATCTATCTATCTATCTATCTATCTATCTATCTATCTATCTATCTATCTATCTATCTCACTATATGCTGGGTCACCTCAGTTTTCCCTGTTCTGCCCTGTCCAGGCGACACCCTCCATCCAACCCCACCATTCCGTCTCAGTATAACTACTTATTACAAAAGTAAACTTTTTTTTTACATATAGAAAGATTTCACATTCATGCTGTGCGACCTGTAACCTCTTTCGTTGAGAGGTTTCATATTTATGTCATCACTAAGCGCACCATTTTCTATATTACAGTCACGTAAACAAGAGACGTTTTCCTTTGGTCATTTTTAGATTGTCACATTACACTGTTGATATAATTGAAGAAGTGAGGGAGACTGAGGTTTTTCAAGGTAGGTGCTAGTCACACCTCCTGTGCAGAACACACCCTCACAACATCAACCACACCCCTAACATTACTAGTCACATACCCATGATGTTTTCACATCCCCTGCCGTGGCATAAAATAGGCCCTTCATAAATTTCAGCTCCAGGCCCATATGGACCTTAATCTGGCACTGAGTACAGACAAGTGATGTGCGCTGACCCCACGCATTTTGGTTTAGGTTTTGGATCTATAATATCTTTGTGTATTGGTTTTGCCAAAACCGCTCTCATGTGTTACTGTTTTGGATCATTGTTTTTTTTTATTAACAAATACAGTTAAAATCACATAATTTACACCTTTGTTTGATCCTACAGTGTTATAAACCTCAATAGCATTATTTTACAATCATCTCCAGTCAATTTTCACCACCTCGCTGCTCACAATATTGTTCATCAAAAACATGGGCCAAAGGCCCGCTGGCCAAATTAAGCAACAGAGCAGTGGCACAAACACAGGGAAGTTATGTCTGCATAGAAATGTTTTACAAATTAGTATGAATTAGCAATAAGTAACCAATCCAAACAACTTGCAAGTACTGTACTTTCAATTAAAAACAATCCAACAAAGACATTTACTAAAAATTATGCGTTGAATATCATTGCACAAAAGCAGTAATAGTTAACAAACAGAAAAATAAACCCTAAAGCCATCTGTAAAACAGTAACAGTAGACATGGATGCCCCCTGCACAAGTGCACATGTCCCCAGCACATGCCTATTCTCAATGCCCAATCCGTTCTGAGGGCCCTGAGCCACTGATGACTGTCACTCTGTGCCCATGTAAAGCCCCAATCAATCATCCGCTTTGTTAAGCAACTCCCTAAACTTTTCTCAACCATAAAAATAGTGTTCTGTACTAGTGGGATACAGTATGTGGTACAGTGCAGAATACTTTGGGACACAGTTAAATATTGAGCGGGTTACAGTGTAGGACACACAGTGTGGGTCAGGTACGGTGCAGGACGGAAAACTGCAGGTTACAGTGTAGGTTGCCTACAGTGCTGGCTACATTACAGGTCATATACAGTGCGAGTTGGATACAGTGCGGATTGGATATAATGCAGGTTAGATACAGTGTGGGTATTATACAGTGTGGGTTACAGTGCAGGTCAAATGCAATGTGGGTTGGCAATACTGATAGTACACTTACTGTGACAGCAGGCAGGAGGGTCCACCGGTAAATGCTCCTGATGGTGTTTTGTGAGAATGATGATGGTCCGAACGCTGCAATGTACACAGCATGCCCTCAGTGCCTGTCAGCACAGCAGCAGCCACTGTGTGGATGAGAATGCCGGGAACCTATTGGCTGAGAGCCATGAGAAAGGCTCTCTCAGTAAATCAGCGGTCAGCTTATTGATTTCAATGGAACTTTGAAATTTGGTGCCCGAATAAAAAAAAAAACGTAAAATGTGGCAATAGGAAGATTATGTTTTGCCTCGTTTTGGGATCCGAGGCAGACGGGGAGATCTGAGTCCCGTCTTGGATTCCCTCACATCCCATAAGTTTGAGTGGGCTTGATTTTCTGAGAACTGAGTGCACTCATCTCTAGTATAGACACTGTACCCAAATTAAAATTAAAATATAAATGTAATCTGCCTGTTTGTTAGATAAAATTGCATAGTGGACAATAATCCATTAAGTAACAAGCCATAGACATGGTTATATACTAGTTAGTGCTCATGTTCATGAAGACAGAAGTGTTCAACCAAAATCCTGAGCCCCTAATACAAAATGCACCGGTATATGAAAGAGGATATTTGAAAGAAAGAATATCCTCATCCTAAATGCAGATGGAAACAATGCTTGTACTGTGTCATGTAGGCTTAGGTGGTGCATCCAAGATACTTGTAGCAACCACCTGGTTTGAATTGTATATTGGAGGGTGTAATTCCAGTGACGTCTGTGTGAACAACCCAATCATGTATGTTTCTTCCTCTTTTACACTGTAGCAAGACATTATTCTGGAATGTTTGAGGCACTTGAGATCTTTGTCTTATTGAATGATTGGGCAGAGTGTTTTGATAGTATTAGAGATTGTTCTATCAGCTGAATTGAAGTTATGGACCCAGTGGACACAATGATTTTCAGAGCGATTATTAGATGTGGGTAAAAGTACCAGAGATTATTAGATGTGGGTAAAAGTATCAGCACTGCAGTATTGAATAAATGAATCCAAGCAGTCCTCTAGCAACTGAATTGTAGCTATAGGTAGGGTGTAGGAATAATCCACAAGGTATCCAAACACTGCAGGAATCCTTTCCATTTAAGAATGTAAAATCTAGCAATAATTCAAATGAAAATGAATCATGAGTTCAGGTGGCTAGAATGTTTAATGCATTTAGCTGAGCTATGGTTCCCCAGCTGATTAGTAGATGTGATGAGACTGCTAGCTTTAGGTATGTGGTCTACCTTGACTTTAGCACTCTTCAGGATATTAGGAGAATGACCCCTTTGTTTGAAACAATCAAGCAAGAAATTTGCGTTCGGTCTAATTCAGATACGCAGTTAGTGATTCTCTTGACTCAATACAGTAGCTATGAGAAAGGCAATCCTCTCTTTAAAGCTGGAGAATAATGACTCTGAGTGGACAGTAGAGTGTTCCTATTAGTATATTTTGAAAAGATGGATATGTTGATTCTGTTCTCCCCCTTACTAATATCTACAGCAAAGAACATAATTTTGTCAAAGCTCATGTTGTAAGTGAACATGATGGGACAATCGTTGCTATTGATACTTTTCATATATCAAATCAAGGAGTATTCTGATCCAAAAAAAGTAAAATTTCTTCTATGCATCACACATAGCAAAATATGTATTGTGATATATCCGCGAAGCAGAAAATAATTGTTGCTTTGTGAGAAATACAGAGAGAGGATATGGAAAGTCCCCTTCTCATATACTTGATTGGCAAGGAGATAAAGCAGGGGACAGGGAGGGTCACCTCCTTCAATCCTGGGCTGGTGGTACTGTTAGATGACACATATGGACATGGAGCACCCCCCCCCCCCCCCCCCCCCACACACACACACACACACACACAATCCTAGGCCAGTGGACAAATGAGAATTGGATATAAAGTGTCCCTTCAGCCAATCCTGGGTCAGTAGTGAGATGAGGCAGGGTTTATGGAGTATTCAAGTAAATCCTGCAGCCACTTTTAGTGTTTGCACTATGAAGGGGAGAGGATTGGGGAGAACACCAGGTACATGATCACAGCAAAAGAGAGCAGTTTTACACCCAATAAGACATCAGAGAGATGTGTTGGTGGGGAAATATGGAAGATCGAGAGGAGAGATGGGACAGAGAGGAGACAGAATGTTAGAGACGGGACATAAATGAAAGAGAGAGATGGGGGAAACCGTTAGAGAGATGAATGAAACTGTGAACAGAGAGAGATGGGGGTATATGCAATTGCGGTCGAATTGCCGCGAAAGTAAAAAAAACGGGGCATTCTCGACAACAAAAAAAACATGTCGAATTGAATTCGACAATGCAATACAGTACTTTTCGTCAAAATACCTGCCGTTTCAGATTCGACTTTTTGCAAATCGACATTTTCAAAATTTGACATGTCTGCAATGGTCAAAATGCGGCTTTTCGACAAAAGTATATTCAATTGAAGAATGTCGGTTCGACAACAGTGCTTTTCGACAGTCATTTCGTCAATTTCATCCCGCCTCACTTTGCTGGCGAGAGCTGATAAAAAAAAATTTTTAAATGTATTTTTTTTTTTTTGCTTTTTGGATTGCTAATAGCATATCTATTTATATTTGAAGGGATTATCTACTTGGTTTGTCTTTTTTTGACTCACAAGTATTATTTAATTGATTTTTAAAAAGAATATTTTTTTCTTCACTCTGCTGAGGGAAATGTACCCATGATTCCACAGTTTTACCCAGGATACACTTCTGCAAAGCCACTCCTCTATCCTCACTACTGGGTTTGAGACTTCAGGGAGAAGGGAGCCATTACAGTCAGCTCTCTTGTGGAATCGTTTTTTTAGGACAATCCCTGCGTTTTAACACATTTATATCCTATTTTTGTACTGACTACAATAATTGAGCCTTTTTCTGACCAGATTGTGATGTTCATGCTGGCTGCAAGCATGGAGGAAGAAAGGGCTGCTGAACATCAGGATCAAAGTCAGCAAATGTCTGCATTGGGTGAGTCAGTATTGCGTGTTTCATTTCCACATCCACGCCAGTATCGCACTAGGCGTGAACAGGAGGATCTCAGCGAGTTCGAGGTGATTCAAATTATCGCTTATCGACTCGCGACATATATTCGCTGTATGCTCTGTTGGAGGCCGACCTGGAACCTCGGGAACGGACCAATCGCGCAGTCAGCGGTTTCCATAAACTGCTGGCTACGTTACATTTTTTGGCGTCAGGCACATTCCAGCCTACTTTGTCTCAAACATGCGGTTTTTCACAGTCGACACTGTCGCGCTGTATAACCCAGGTCATTAGGGCTTTCCGCAAATTGACGATCCAGTTCATCACATTTCCAGATACGGACAGCGGATGGCGTGAGATCAAATTAGGCTTTTTCACCAAACACAATTTTCCCAATGTTCTGGGCACGATTGACTGTACCCACGTGCAGATCAGACCACCATGGAATTCGGAAGAATGTTTTCGGAAGCGAAAAAATTTCCATTCCATGAATATACAGGCGGTCTGTGATGTCAACATGAAATTTTTGAATATTTCATCCTAAGCCAGTCATCGCTGTTTGACAATTTCAAAACAGGAAACATGCCGGGAGGCTGGCTGTTAGGTATTTATTTTAATTGTTTTATTTTATTTTATTTTTATTTTTATATTACCCACCATTTTTTTCATTTCCATAGGCGATGCGGGTTATCCCAACAAATCTTGGCTCTTGACCCCATTGTCTAATCCTGTTGGTAGAGCAGAAAAACGTTACCAAGCGACACACAAAGCATCGAGGGGAGTAATTGAGCGTGCCTTCGGTGTACTTAAAAGCTGGTTTAGATGTTTAGACACTTCCGGTGGTGCTCTTTTGTACTCACCGGCGAAGGTTTGTGGCATGGTAAATGCATGTTGTATTTTACACAACATATGTGTCGCAAACCGTTTGCCGGTGACTCTTCGTCGCAGTGCTTTCCGACGCGGGAACCGTTCTTCTGCTCCACTGGTGGGTATGGACGAAGGAGATGATTCTCGACGGACATTGATCCAAAGCTTTTTTTCCACTGCCTGTGAGTATACTTGTAATATTTGTATTATTGTGTAAACTGAGATTGTAATATTCTCAAAAAAATTGTTTATTTATGTATTTCAGAGTTTTACGTCCTGTTGACGCACCTTCCCAGCAATGTTTTCAATGTTTCGTCCTGTTGACGACCTGTTACCCCGTTTTTTCCTGTTGTTTGGTTGCCGCAAATATTGGACCCGTTTATCCCACTCTACCATTGGCGACCTATTTGTGATGTGGACCTGAACCTCCGCCATGTAGCAGACAACCCCCCTCAGGTGAGATGTATTGCCCAAAACTCCCTCTTGTCCAAGTAACCTCGGCATGTCTAAGGTGCAGCCCTCCAGCCTTTGCAAAACTGCACATCCAATCATGCCCTGATACACCAATGCTTACGCTGTGTCAGTGAATGTTTGGATGTGTAGTTTCTCAAGTGCCGGAGTGTTGCATTTGGGACAAAGGCCGCTGTAACTTGCTTGTGTCAAAGTGTTGCTTGTACCTTGTCTTTTCCATAGAAGGGTGACACTGTTACCAATACCTGGAACCTCATACTATTCTCTTCCACAGGTCTTGCTGAGTATCCTTCCCAAGTTGCGTGGATGTGAAGAGACACGATTGTTCCCCTGATGTACCATGGCATGAGCGACCTACTTGTGATGTGGACCTGAACCTCCGCCATGTAGCAGACAACCCCCCTCAGGTGAGATGTATTGCTCAAAACTCCCTCTTGTCCAAGTAACCCCAGCATGTCTAAGGTGCAGCCCTCCGGCCTTTGCAAAACTGCACATCCAATCATGCCCTGATACACCAATGCTTACGCTGTGTCAGTGAATGTTTGGATGTGTAGTTTCTCAAGTGCCGGAGGGTTGCATTTGGGACAAAGGCCGCTGTAACCTGCTTGTGTCAAAGTGTTGCTTGTACCTTGTCTTTTCCATAGAAGGGTGACACTATTACCAATACCTGGAACCTCATACTATTCTCTTCCACAGGTCTTGCGGAGTATCCTTCCCAAGTAGCATGAAACAGCATGGATGAAAGGGACACGACAGTTCCCCTGCTGTACCATGGGCGACCTAACACAATACCAATGCATCTCTGAAATACCATATTTTACATTTTATTTACTAATAATTTAAAGAAAAACACACAAAACTTCTCATTTTAAAAATGTATTGAAGAAATATAATTGTATTTAATTTTGGATTAAAAAATAAAATGTAATAAAACGAAAAAAGTAGTGTCTGTTCTTCTTTACATTCTTTTCTTGTGTAGATATCTGTGAAAAAAAAATTCCATATTAAGTAAAGACACTAATGATGTCATGTTCATTCCTTTCCCAAGAACATTTGTGGAACCACACAATCCAGCATGACCCATTGCTGGACTGTGTTGTTCCCCAAGGGCAGGCGGTCCAAAGTGGCAGAGTGGTGTCAGTGGTCAGCACTTTGACACGCCAGCACTTGTGGAACCACACAGCCAAGCATGACCCATTGCTGGACTGTGTTGTTCCCCAAGGGTAGGCGGTCCAAAGTGGCAGAGTGGTGTCAGTGGTCAGCACTTTGACACGCCTGCACTTGTGGAACCACACAGCCAAGCATGACCCATTGCTGGACTGTGTTGTTCCCCAAGGGCAGGCGGTCCAAAGTGGCAGAGTGGTGTCAGTGGTCAGCACTTTGACACGCCTGCACTTGTGGAACCACACAGACCAGCATGACTCATTGCTGGACTGTGTTGTTCCCCAAGGGCAGGCGGTCCAAAGTGGCAGAGTGGTGTCAGTGGTCAGCACTTTGACACGCCTGCACTTGTGGAACCACACAGCCCAGCATGACCCATTGCTGGACTGGTTTGTTCCCCAAGGGCAGGCGGTCCAAAGTGGCAGAGTGGTGTCAGTGGTCAGCACTTTGACACGCCTGCACTTGTGGAACCACACAGCCCAGCATGACCCATTGCTGGACTGTGTTGTTCCCCAAGGGCAGGTGGTCCAAAGTGGCAGAGTGGTGTCAGTGGTCAGCACTTTGACACGCCTGCACTTGTGGAACCACACAGACCAGCATGACTCATTGCTGGACTGTGTTGTTCCCCAAGGGCAGGCGGTCCAAAGTGGCAGAGTGGTGTCAGTGGTCAGCACTTTGACACGCCTGCACTTGTGGAACCACACATGACCCAGCATGACCCATTGCTGGACTGTGTTGTTCCCCAAGGGCAGGCGGTCCAAAGTTTCATGAATATATACATTGAAACATAGCTTTACTCATCTTGGTATGCACAACACGAACTATGCCGTCCACTTCAATTTTCCACCCAATCCTATGAAGAAGCCAAAAATAAACACTAGTGAATAGTAAATTCACACAACAGTGAAAGCCTATTTTACACCAATACAAAATGGAGGTTTAAAAAAAAAAAAAGTGGTATCAGAATAGCTCTTTGGCCCATCATACATGTAACCACAAGGAGCTTTCATCAGTTACCACACGCGCCCGCATATATGCCCGCGCATGTATGCCTAGACATAGCTCCTTGGTAGTATCCGGTCGCGGGTGGGGGAGCCCAACACAAAATGTAAAACAATAGTAAGGAAAAAAACAAACTAATGGGATGGGGAGAAAGGGAAACATGAAAAACATAAATAGTAAATAATAAAACAATACGACCGGGCTTATGGTGGTTGTTGGCCATCTGGATCCTCTTCTTCCTCCTGATGTGGCGTCGATGCCCTGGGCGGCTGTGGGGTGTGTTGAATTGGCCTCGGTGGCCGTGCTGGTGTAGACGTGGAGGCATCTGGTAGGTGGGGTACATCCCTGTATATCCTTGGTACAGCTGTGACCGTCCATACCAGGATCGTGGTGGAGCAAGGGCAGGAGGCGTCAGTGTGGCTTGTGGTGGCGGATGTGGTGGTTCACCAGCGTGTTGTTGAGCTGGCTCTGGGAGCTTATCATAGATCATCTGTAGCGTTGTTGCGATGATCTGGTGGCTGGATGCGGAATGTCGTTGGCTCTCCGACATGTTGTCAACGCTGTGTGCCAGGCATGATGTGTTAACCACCAGTCGGTTGATGGATGTCGCCAGAACGTGAAGGATGTCCATAGTCTCCCTGTGATTTTCTCGTCTGGTCTTTTGCGTTTCTGCCGTACTGTCGGCAAAAGCCTTTTGCATGTCAACCAAACCGTTTGCCATCTTATCCATTGTCTTCTCAAATGGCATCCAGTCTGGTTCCAACAACAACCCAAAAACTATCCTGGCTGACATTCATCTCTGCTGCCAGGGTGTTTACCCTCTGAATATTTGAGGGATCCTGCCCTTGCTGTACGTCTTCCACCAATTGCATTTGTGAAGCTGAAAAGAAAATTAGAAATTAGTATACACATTCATACATTTGTTTGAAGGTTCACAATTTGATAATTACTCACACAGGGATGTAGAAACAGCGGGCTGCTGCACTTCCACCTCATCATCCGACGAATCCTGTAGGAGATCCGGCCTGAAGAAGGGACCAATCCCCAACGCAAGTCCGCTGCTGGTCCGTGGCACCTCTGTTTGCAAAAAAAAAAAAAAAATAAAGTTAATAAACTATACAAAAATGGCGACCCCCCCCCCCCCTTCCTCTCCCCAAAAAAAATAAAAATAAAAACCTTCTCCATCCGGTGGTGCCGCTGCTCCAGGAACTTCACTTGTCCTCAATTCTGGAGACTTTTCAAGGGTATGGCTGGATACGTCTGCACGGCTGTCTTCAAACCCAAGAAAAGTCTCGTCCGTTAACCCTGTTGACTCAAACAGTTCGGGTGATGGGTCCACATGGGTAGTGTCTTGTTGAGGCTCTCATGGAGAGATGACGAGCTGGTGATGGCCTGCGCGCAGGAGATGTTGTTTGGCGCCCAGCTGGTGGTGTGGTCGCCGACGGTGTCTGGCACGCAGGTGACGTTCTGCGCGCTGATGTCTGGCGAGCAGGTGATGGTCTGCGCGCTGACGATGTCTGGCGTGCAGGTGATGGTCTGCGCGCTGCCGATGTCTGGTGCGCAGGTGACTTTCTGCGCGCTGACGATGTATGGCGCGCAGGTGATGATCTACGCGCTGCTGATGCTTGCTGCGCAGGTGATGGTCCGCGTGCTGCTGCCGATGCCTGCTGCGCAGGTGATGGTCCGCGCGCTGCCGATGTCCTGCGCGCAGGTGATGTCCTCTGGGCAGGCGTGTCTGGGGAAAAAGAACAAACACATTAGCAAATAAAAAAAATAAAAAAAAGATTAGTGCAGCTCATCTGAATGTATTCTTACCATCAGGCCTCCTTTTGGACTGCTTGTCTCCCGCCGTCTTCCGTCTTCTGGGCGGTTCTTCCTCCTCGGGAATGCCAGCAGGACGGCTAGAGTCCACACCTCCGCGAACTCCTTGGACCATGACAGGGTTCATGCACCTTTCAATAACTTCCTCCCAGGGTAGCCACTTCAGATTGAGAGCTGGACAACCTCCCGTAGCTGTCTCATGTCGGCGCTGAATCCCCATCTTCTTCTTGGTCTGTCTGCGGCAATCACTGTACCGCTTCATGCAGTTTCTGGTGTTCCGGCGGTTTCCAGATACTGCAGTGACTTGTCTCGCGATGGCATCCCAGAAGTTTCACTTGGTCTTAGCTGCTGTGGTCTGTGCCCTTGGTCCATACAGAACGTCATAGGACCTGTCGACGCCATCCACTAGGGCACAGTTTTCCGCCTCAGTGTATCTGGGTCCACGCGGCTTCTTCTGTCCTGCGTCTTCACCAGAGGCTTCCTCCTCCGACTGATCCTCTGGCTGGCTTCTTGCCTTTAGGGATAAAAAAAACATGCATTTAATAAGATCGGTACGTACCTGTGAGTGTCAGTATCCCTGGCAGTGCGCAAAGATACCTGTAGGTGTGCATGGCAGTGCGCAAACTAGGGTGTGTCAAGTTGGATGCTATTGTGTCTGCAGGTGTTGTCAGTATTTACCTTTCTAGGCCTTTTCTTTTTCTTTTGCTTCTCCCTTTGGAGAAGCAAAGGGTGGTCACTGGATGCCTGTTCGGTCGTATCCTCCTCCTGGGTCGGCTCCCACTCCTCATTGCTGTGCAGGGAAAATTCTTCTGATGGGTGGGGGGAAGGGGGGGATCGGGGCTGCTTGTCCCTGGACATCTCTGTTGTAAAAAGAAAAAAATTATTTTTACAAATTTAACACACATTACATAATTACATGCAACCACATGTCATGCTGCTGGGACCCCAGTGCTCAAGCAGGACCAAACACAACCAGAAAAATTGAAAAAACCTCTGCCAAACAAGCCAAAACCCCCGTACAAGCATCCCTGCATATGCTGGAGGTCAACCAGTGCTAAAAAAGGAGCAAAAAAACATGTTTTGGAAACAAACAACAGCACGTCGGCCACATGGCAGATACTGACACACTCTAAAATCACCCCAAACAAGGCCAAAAGCATCCCTGCATATGCTGGAGGTCAACCAGTGCTAAAAAAGGAGCAAAACAAACATGTTTTGGAAATAAACAACACCACATGTCGGCCACATGGCAGATACCGACATACTCAAAGTCACCCCAAAAAAGCCAAAAGTACCTCCAGCATGTGCAGGGATGCACCAGTGCTAAAATAGGAGCAAAAAAACATGTTTTGGAAACAAACAACACCACATGTCGGCCACATGGCAGATACCGACACACTGAAAAGTCACCCCAAACAAGCCAAAAATCATTCCTGCACATGCTGGAGGTACAATGCACAAATATTGGAAAGCTGCTCAATCAGATGTAATATTAGTCAGGTGCTAAAAGGGAGGGGTAATTCTGTGTAAGAAAAATCAATTTGTGTTCCCTAATGCACACTGAGTGAGTAATAATACTACATAATAAATCAGATAATACGGAGATCTTAGTTGCGTATATCTGCAGATATAGGGTTAAGCCCCCAGGCCGATCGACAAGGCTTCTCCATCACTGGGGGTCCCTAATACTAGGTATGGGTCCGGGGTGCAGGACCCCATCATGCCGGCACAGGTCGGCTACCCCAGGTCAGCACACAGGTGAAAGTTAATAAGGGTTAATAAGAAGCACAGAAGTGCTATATAAGTGAAGTGTGATTAAAATACAAAAATATATACAAAGTGATAGGGAAAATCATGAGTGTTAATAAAGTGTTAGGGTATGCTGACCTGAAGCCACCCAGCCATACAGACACAGGGGCCACCGCACCCCACCCCATAAATAATTACATATATGTCTGGGTCTAAATGCCCAGTGTAAGGCCACATGATAATGGCTCCTACAGCATCTGAGAGCCAGCTTACCTGGAGTCACCCCTGGCTTCCCCAATGGCACTCTGGAGTCAGCAATCCCTCCTAATGCTGACCCATCCATGCCTCTCTAAATACAATGCACAAATATTGGAAAGCTGCTCAATCAGATGTAATATCAGTCAGGTGCTAAAAGGGAGGGGTAATTCTGTGTAAGAAAAAACAATTTGTGTTCCCTAATGCACACTGAGTGAGTAATAATACTACATAATAATCAGATAATACGGAGATCTTAGTTACGTATATCTGCAGATATAGGGTTAAGCCCCTAGGCCGATCGACAAGGCTTCTCCGTCACTGGGGGTCCCTAATACTAGGTATGGGTCCGGGGTGCAGGACCCCATCATGCCGGCACAGGTCGGCTACCCCAGGTCAGCACACAGGTGAAAGTTAATAAGGGTTAATAAGAAGCACAGAAGTGCTATATAAGTGAAGTGTGATTAAAATACAAAAATATATACAAAGTGATAGGGAAAATCATGAGTGTTAATAAAGTGTTAGGGTGTGCCGACCTGAAGCCACCCAGCCATACCGACACAGGGGCCACTGCACCCCACCCCATAAATAATTACATATATGTCTGGGTCTAAATGCCCAGTGTAAGGACACATGATAATGGCTCCTACAGTATCTGAGAGCCAGCTTACCTGGAGACACCCCTGGCTTCCCCAATGGCACTCTGGAGCCAGCAATCCCTCCTAATGCTGACCCATCCATGCCTCTCTAAATACAATGCACAAATATTGGAAAGCTGCTCAATCAGATGTAATATCAGTCAGGTGCTAAAAGGAAGGGGTAATTATGTGTAAGAAAAAAACAATTTGTGTGCTGGAGGTACACCAATGCAAAAGCATGACCCAAAAAACATTTTATGAAAAAGAAATGTGAAAAACTACGCCCAAACACAAAACTCCAAAAAAAAACATGCAGCAATACAACAGGAGCTATATACACATACCTGCACACATATACATACCCCAAACACCCCAAAGCAACGCCACATGTACACCTCATGGCACCCCTTCACTGCACAAACACATACATGCAATGCCAGACCACATGTGGTACTTACCTACAAATGTAGAAATCGCTCCAAAAACGACTCTCCTCCGGGGTAACAGGTATCCTCCTGTCTGTCCTGGATTAAAGCCTGCTGGGTGTCCAAACGATACCACAGCAAACAACAACCAATTTGCTAGCTCTGCTGCACCTCCACTCCACTCTGCAGGTTCACAAAATGGCTGCTGAGCACGCAGCAAACAAGCCCTATAAAGGGCTCAAAACGTCGGGAAGTCGAATCCAGGACGCCCACTACTCGACGATTGGTCCGTCATTCGACAAGGGGAGTGTCGAAAGCGTTTTGTATTAAATATGTCGAATTCATGGTCCCGGGTGGAGGGTTTCGGCTGTCGAGTACAGTCGAATCCTAAAACGGTCGAAAAAAAGGCGCAATTCGTCTGGACTTGCATATACCCCATGGAGAGAAGTGGGGAGGCAGAGATAAAAGAGAGGGGAGTGAAAGGGGGACAAAGATGACAGAAAAAGGGGAGGAAATGTGACAAAAATGAGAGATAGAATGAGACATGTGGGCTGGGGGGAAAGAGATGATAGACACAGATGGGGGTACAATATTACAAACAAACTAAATCAGAAAGCACTTCCACTATAAAAGGAAATAGAAATAGTACAGGTGAGTCATGAGAAAAAAATAATACACAAGACAAAGGAGGGGGCATTCAGGGGGTAAGGAATGGTGTAAAGAATGCATTAAAACATATTTAAACAGAAAATATAAAAAGACAGAAGTATTAATTAAATCTAGTGTACTAGAGGATAGTGAGTTTTAAAGGGTACACAGTTATATGCCCCTACAAATTTAATGGCACCCGGTGTCCCTGTCCTACACTTTACATTAAAGAAAAAACAGTTTCATATCAGACTCTCTTTCACCATTACCATAAATAAAAGCCAAGGTCAAACTTTAGACTAGCTTGGCATATAATAACCATCTCTGGCATTTTATCATGGACAACTTTACAGTATGTTGCTTTTCCTCAAACAAAATACTTTCAGCAAGTCAGTGTTATAAGTTACAACTGACAAACAGGGAATGCTAAAGCAAAAATATGTCATATACTAGGAATTCTTTACTCAGTAACTCAATATTTCCAAACAGGCAATCTTACCCTTAAGGGTAACACACAAAGGGGGGTGGGGGGGTGTCAATATTTCCTGAACTGTGTGGACACTTAATTTGTCGTCAGCAAATGCTTCTGTAAATATTTATTCTGTTGCACCTCTCCATGCAGTTCTCATTTTTCATGCATTATGCCTGTTCATCTCTTGCTGACTGATGGATCAAAAATGCTTGTATTTATGTGTATAGATATATAAATGCTAGCTGATGTACTCAGCATTGCCCGGAGTAAATTTTCCTGTAACAGTAGTGAGTTATTAATGAGTTGGATGTAACTGTCGGGTGGTCTTCAGTTTGCCGGCTGTCGGGATCCCGACGCACAGTATACCGGCCCCGGAATCCCGACAGGCAGCATACCGACACTTTTTCTCCCTCTTGGGGGTCCACGACACCCCTGGAGGGAGAATAGATAGCATGGCGCGTGTAGCGTGGTGCGTATAGCGTGCCACTGTGCCCGCAACGAGCCCAGGAGGCTCATTTGCACTCGCCAAGCTGTCAGTATGCCAGTGGTCAGGATTCCGGCACTGGTATGCTGGTCGCCAGGAGCCTGGCCGCCGGCATACCCTACTACACCCGTAACTGTCAACATATTAGAACAATTAGTAGCTTAGTCACTTTTCAAACACACCAATAAGGTGGCTACCCAATGTTGTTTTTGTTTTTGGAGTGTCACCAGTAGCCCTGATCCCCAGCTTTTCTTTCTGTTCAGTTTTATAATCACTTTTCCACTGTGAGATGCGTTTTACGTTTTCCATGAATGTTGTTATTCCAAAGCTTTGGGTACACAACATTGTTTGCCTTCCCACCTCCATTTTTTTCAGTTATTTTAGTTCACTGATTTATGGGTATTTCAGTTAGTTACGTCAGGTCAGTAAAATATGGTCATTTTTGTCAGTTATTACAGTTCATTAAAGTTTTCATCAAAAGTCATCCAGTGAAAGGCACAGAACAGGCTCCCTGTGTCAAAGTTCTGCCTAGCATGCACTAATGGGTCTGACTGGGACCCCAACTCCCTAGAATGTTTTCTGTGCTCCAATTTTAGCCCTCTGTGAAGTTTTCCCCAAAATCCATCCTGTGGAATGGCCAGAACAGGGTCCCTGGGTCAAAGTTCTGCCCAGCATACACCAAACGGTGGTCCAACTGGGACTCTTTTGGGATACAATTTTACCACTTTGCGAATTTTTCTTCCAAATCCATCAAGTGGAAGGCTCAGAACAGGCTCCCTGGGTTACAGTTCTGCACGGAGCATTCCACCATGAGGTCTGACTGACCCCAACCCCCTAAAATGTCTTCAGGGATGCAATGTTTCTACTCTGTGAAGTTTTCTTCCAAACCCATCCAGTGGCAGGCCCAAAACAGCCTTCCTGTGTAATAGTTCTGGCCAACGTACACCAACAGGAGGTCGACTGGGACCTCAACCTCCTACTAAGTCTTCTGGGATCCAATATTACCACTCTATGAAGTTTTCTTCCAAATCTATCCGGTAGAAATCTATCCGGTAGAAGTCCCAGAACAGGCTGTGAGGTCTGACGGGGACCATAACCACTCTAAAACTTTTACAGGATCCCACTAGGCCACCTTGAACTTGTTTCATCCCAATCAGTGCAGGGCTCTCTGAATGCATAACCGAACAGAGAAAAAATAAACAAGCTATAAATTTGATATATAAGATAAATCTATGGCCCTGGCACCCAGAAGAGGTGGATTTTTGTAATTAAAACTCTTCCAGTATTGTAAGTTGGATAATGAAGGTTATGTGTACCAAGTTTGGTCCAGATCCATCAAGCCATATAGGAGCCTATGAAGAACAAACATTCATAATGACATAAATATTTTAACATACGTACACACACACACACACACACACACACACACACACACACACACACACACACACACACACACACATATGTATCATAAAGAAGGCACTCAGAGGCAGCAATATTTCCAATTCAAGCAGTTTATTGGTCAAGTACTTTCGAGGTCACAGCCCCATCCTCAGGACCACACAATGTAAGTGTAACAAAAATGTTACACTTTATGGTAACTATAATGTGCTGGATTGATGCACTGGAGCAAATATATATATATATATATATATATATATATATACAGGAAAAAAGGAGCGGCACTCAGCGTCTTAATCAAAATGGAAAAGTGTATTCACATCACCATAAAGTCCAAACGTTTCGGGACACGCAGGTCCCTTTGTCAAGGTGTACACCTTGACAAAGGGACCTGCGTGTCCCGAAACGTTGGACTTTATGGTGATGTGAATACACTTTTTCATTTTGATTAAGACGCTGAGTGCCGCTCCTTTTTTCCTGTTTGTTTATCCACTGCTGCTGAGAGGACACCGGCGCACTTTTTGGACACTGAGAACGGAGTGCCAGTCCATATCCATTCCTCTTATATATATATATATATATATATATAAAGAAATTGGGGGTGTGAGCGCAAACCGGGTTTAAATGGAGAATGTCTGTGGAACTACAAGTCCAAGTCCAGATTGTTAGATCCAAATTGAAATAGGTAAAGTCTCCAAATAATCTGGCTGCACACTGCCGTTTAGATCAGCTGTCGTCCATCCCGTTCTCCCATCTCCCAACGGGGAAAGATTTTGTCTAGAGACTATAGAATAATGGCGGACGCCAATAGTGCATTAAAAGATGACAATTTATTGACACATCATAAAACACAGGTCTAAAAATGTAAGCGTACCTAAGATGGCGGTATAATCACCGCTGATACATTCATTTTAAAATCAAAGATACAAGATGGATTCACCACTGCATGTTGCCTTGTTCAGCGTCCATCCATAAGCCAAACCCCTACCGGTTTCGTCACCAGGACTTCATCAGAGGGCTTGGTACGCTTACATTTTTAGACCTGTGTTTTATGATGTGTCAATGAATTGTCATCTTTTAATGCACTATTGGCACCCCCCATTATTCTATCTTCTCTAGCCAATATATATATATATATATATATATATACACTTTGGTGTGTTCAAGGCCAGTGCATGCCACTGCGTTAATAATATAAACACTGTGAGTTGCAATGTGAAGTTATCATTTGTTAAAAAAGACATATTAAAAAATATAAAACATTGTGTTTGTTTAGGGCAAGCCATTCCACCATGTTAATGTTGTCATTTAAAACACAGAAGAAAAGGTTTTTTTGTAAATCTTGTGACTCTTCAGGGCCAGACAGTGCCACTGCATTAATACTATAAGCGCTGTGAATTGCAGTGTAAATTTGTTATATTTTGTTTAAATAAAATATTTAAAAAACAACATAAAAATTGTGTGTGTTCAGGGCCAAGCTGTGAAACTATGTTAATATTAAAGTGTTGTGAGTGTCACAGTGTGAATTTGTTGTAATTTGATAAAAAGTAGAAAAAAGTATTTAAAAAAAAAAACTTTTGTGTTCAGGGCCAAGCCATGCTACCATGTGAATAAGTTTAGTGATTTTATATGGATCATGATCAGTCAATGGAAGAGCAGGAGCCGCAACCAAGTACTAGTACTGT